>NC_081419.1:128220856-128520856 GCF_949786415.1 Peromyscus eremicus | reverse complement strand
TGTGACATTGCAGGTTGCTAAAGGTAGGTGATTTTTGACTTCCGTGGTTCCTTCCGTGGGAACTAAGCCAAGTGCTTTCATTCTGTCTGAGTTTGCACAGTACCTTGTGTATCAGGAAGCACTTGGCAGGTAATTGGGCACTTAGGAGTTTCATGTTGATATGGACTTGTTGAGTGAAATCTTGATTGATGAGGCTGGGTTATTCTACACCTTTGTTTCTTTTCACAGGCAGTGTTTTCCTCAGTGCTATTTTTCTTGCCTTAGCAACATACCAGTCTCTGTACCCAATCACCTTGTTTGCCCCAGGACTTCTCTATCTCCTCCAGGTAAGCACTTGCTGGTGCCAGTGCCCAAGTGATACCTAGGACATGGCCTGGTCCTTTCTTGGGGTTAGGGGGAGGAACAGCAAGGGGCACTGCCCGTGTTTGGAGCTAGGGAGCTAGCTCAGTGGTTGGTGTTTGCCTGGCACACTGAGGCCCTGGTTCAATCTCTAGTGCTACACACAAGACAAAGCAGCCTTAAAAACGTTGCTGGGGCAGGGCGGTGGTGGTGCACGCCTTTAATCCCAGCACTAGGGAGGCAGAGCCAGGCGGATCTCTGTGAGTTCGAGGCCAGCCTGGGCTACAGAGTGAGTTCCAGGACAGGTGCAAAGCTACACAGAGAAACCCTGTCTCGGAAAAACAAACAAACAAACCAAACCCAAACAAAACAAACAAACAAAAATGTTGTTGGGATTGGGTCTTCCTGCTTCTACCTGAAAAGCAGACTAATGGGAAACAAAGAGACTGAATAGCCACTAAGTTTTGACTGTGTCTGCCATTGCAAGTATGTAGGAGCAGTTCATTTAGAATGTCTGCAGTTGGGATCCACTGAACACTGGGCACTTCTTTGTTTCACCTAATGTACATAGACCTCTTTGAGCTCATTTATAGTTTTTTTTCTTAATAATTGCACTTGCCTTGTAAGGTTCTTACAGTGATTATATAAAATGGCCATTTTTTTGTTTGTTTGTTTGTTTGTTTGTTTGTTTGTTTTTGGAGCTGAGGATCGAACCCAGGGCCTTGTGCTTGCTAGGCAAGCGCTCTACCACTGAGCTAAATCCCCAACCCCTAAATGGCCATTTTTAAAAAATAAAGATTTGGGGCTGGAGAGATGGCTCAGAAGTTAAGAGCACTGCTTGCTCTTCCAAAGGTCCTGAGTTCAATTCCCAGCAACCACATGGTGGCTCACAACCATCTGTAATGAGATCTGGTGCCCTCTTCTGGCCTGCAGGTATATGTGCAGATGGAACATTGTATACATAATAAATAAATAAATTAAAAAAAGAAGAGCTATAAAAAAAATAAAAATAAAAAAAATAAAGATTTATTTATTTTTATGTGCATTAGCATTTTGCCTGTATATATGTTTGTGTGTGGGTACCAGATTCCCTGGAACTGGAGTTATAGACAGTTGTAAATTGCCTTGTGGGCACTGGGAATTGAGTCTGGGTCCTCTGGAAAAGCAGCCAGTGCTCTTAACCACTGAGCCACCTCTCCAGTTCCCTAAAAATGACAAATTTTAAGTAGTGTCTTCTGTTTTCAGTAAGCACTTGACTCCACACTAGTGAAAGTGATGGTAGGTATTGTCCTTTTTTGAAGCATGAGGCACCAACCAGTCTTACACCATTATACCTGGCTGACTTCGGCACTACTTTGGGACCTAGGCCACTTTGCCATGGTAAGAACATAGTGGATGTTCACTACAGACCATAGTAATGGAAGAGTACAAAGTGCTGACATTTGTGGAGAATAGCCTACATATTAAGCCCTCTGTAGACATCATTTGAAAGAACTTTAAAGAACTTAATGGGGCAGATTGTATTATTAGCCATAGAGTAACTAAATATATTTCATTTAGACACGTGAGTTAAAGCTAGAACGTTAGGAGGTTCTCTTAACTAAACCATCAGATGACAGCCCTGAGCTGTGAGCTCAGGCAGTCTGACTTGGAAGTTGCTTTCCAACTGTCTCTTTTTTCAGCTTGTAAAGAATATACACCTTGCCGGGCAGTGGTGGCGCACGCCTTTAATCCCAGCATTCGGGAGGCAGAGGCAGGTGGATCTCTGTGAGTTCGAGGCCAGCCTGGTCTCCAAAGCGAGTTCCAGGAAAGGCGCAAAGCTACACAGAGAAACTCTGTCTCAAAAAACCAAAAAAAAAAGAAAAAAGAAAAAAAAGAAAGAAAAAGGGAATAGGATAGTTTCTGACATCGTGGTTGACACTCTTGGCCTTCCTCTTTAGTTCCCTCAATTATAAATTAGGATAATGGGCCAGCAAGATGGATCAGCCTGTAAAGCACTTGGCACATAAGCCTGACAACCCGAGTCAGATCCCCTGAACCCACAGGGAAGAGGAGACCTCATTTCCCAAAGTGGTCTTCTGACTTCCGCACACATAAGCATGTTGTGCTTACATATCACACACATGCACATGCATGCAAGCATGCACACACTAATAATAATGATAAATAAAAATTTTAAGTGGGATAATAGTGGGGTTGGGGATTTAGCTCTGTGGTAAAACGCTTGGCTAACAAGTGCAAGGCCCTAGGTTCGGTCCTCAGCTCCGGAAAAAAAAAAAGGGATAATAGTACCTGTTGAAAGGGTTAATACATGTTGTATATCTAGAATGCAGTCTAATGAGAGCTCGGCAGGTGTAGTTATTTAGTATTCAGATGGCAATGATGTGGTCACGGAAAGGACATTGTCATTAGCTTGTAAATATGAGGAGTGGTGAGGGGAAGGAAAATTACTTCTTTTCTAGAATCAAAGGAACTGTAAAGTTAGTTTGTATTTTCTCCTTTGACACCATAAACCTTCCTCCATGCTGCTGGTAGAGATTCTAGAGACTGTAAAATGTAGATAAGTGGGTAAACTAGTGTCTCATCAGAACCAAAGGGAAAGGCTGTTTTTCTGTTCTCTCAGGAGACATGGGGTCAAAAGCAGGGATGCTGCATTTGGCTCCCTGGTGAGTCACTGATGAAAATGATAGTTTGAGCCCATTTGGTCCCCTCCCCCAACTCTGCTCTTCCTTTGACCTTGACTTGGAGCCTAATTTCCAAATTAGAGAGATGCTTACAGTGTTATGATCTGATAGCATGCAGAATAAAACAGACAGCCCAGTATGCACAGCACCGGAGTCCACAGTGGAAAACAAGCTGAGCTGTGCCCTTAGTGGTGGTGCTTATTTGTAACTAGCACTCAGGTGACTGAGGCAGGGGGATTGTCATGAGTTTGGGGCCAGCCTGATTACATAAAGAGGTCCAGGCTAGCGTGGGCTACATAGCAAAAAACCAAAACAAACGTACAGAAGGGAAAAAGAAGATAAGGGAAAAGCTTGACTGTGATGCTGATGAGGGAGACTGGGGTGGGGGTGGGGGTGGGGGTTTCAGGGAGCTCCTGGCACCATCCAGGAAGTTTTCTCTACCCTCTTCCTTTTTGTTTGGGATTCTCTCTCCCTCCCCTCTCTCTCCCTCCCCCACTCCCTCCCTCTCTCCCTCCCTCTCTCTTAGGTTACAGTCTTCTATATGCTTTGTTGGACTTCAAAGCATCTTAAAATATGGAACACTTGACGAATGTGTGTGTCATCCTTGTACAGGGGCCATGCTGATCTTCTCTGTATTGTTCCAATTTTAGCATATGTGCTGCTGAAGAGAGCATTTTCTTGGAATTCTTAACCTTGGGTTTGGGACCCTGCTCTCTTTCAATGACAGTAACAGACACTGGGGAAATACCTTGTAGATGCTCTTTTGATTTTTTTTTTTTTCTTTAATACAATCTGACCTCTTGAATTGAAGAAGTTAAACCCATGACTGCCATAGTTTTCCGTGTCTTGGTCATTTCATGATGCCTCACAAGGGAGTCAATCCCGTCAGGTATTTTGACAACTGCGTTCTTCCTTCCCAGGCCTTCTTCAGGAGGGGCCCTTCTTTAGAAATTTTACACCCTGCTCCATTTCCCTAACAGCTTTCTGTTGTTTGTTCTGCATCCAGAAGGGCTCAGGGCGGAGGTAGCAGGGCTGTTAGCTTTTTCATCTTTACAAATAGACAAAATATAGGGCAGAGCTTGATCATGTATTTATAATTCACTATTCTGAGGTAGCCTTGAACTCCTGATCCTTTTGCCTCAGTAGTCAGTTATTCTAGTCTTCTTGTTGTGTTCCAGGCTAGTGAGAGACTCTGTCTCAAAATTTAAAAAAGGAAAAAAAAAAAAAAAAAGAGGGCTGGAGAGATGGCTCAGAGGTTAAGAGCACTGGCTGCTCTTCCAGAGGTCCTGAGTTCAATTCCCAGCAACCACATGGTGGCTCCCAACCATCTGTAATGAGATCTGGCGCCCTTTTCTGTATACATAATAAATAAATAAATCTTAAAAAAAAAAATGAAAAAGAGAAAGGTGAGCAGTGCCTGAGGAACAGCACCAAAGTTGTCTTCTGTATTCATGTGCACACATATATACATATACACATATGTGTGCACAGTCACAAAGACACATATAGACAAAAAAGGAGTGGGAAATGCAATTTTTTAATTTTTTTTCAAGACAGGGTTTCTCTGTGTAGCTTTAGTGCCTGTCGTGGAACTCACTCTGTAGACCAGGCTGGCCTTGAACTCACAGAGATGTGCCTGGCTTTGCCTCCCGAGTGCTGGGATTAAAGGCATGTGCCATCACTGCCAGGCAGGAAATGCAAATTTTAAATGAAATTTTAAAAAATGCAGTCTCTTCCATGTATATATGTGCATGTATTTTTGTTTACATGTGTGGGAAGCAAGTGTCTATGCAGATGCACATGAACACATGTGTGTCTGCTTGTGGACACCAGAGGATGATATTAGATGATTTCCTTGATTTCTTTCTGCCTTATATATTGGGGCAGGAGATCTCACTTGAACCCATAGTTCCCCAATTTGGCTTATCTACTAGGAGCTTGTTGAAGATATCCCTTGTCTACATGTCCTGAGTACTGGGATTACAGGCATAAACCACCTTATGGGTTCTTGTTTTAAGATTCCAAGTGCTGCGGGGTGGTGGTGGCACACGCCTTTAATCCCAGCACTGGGGAGGCAGAGCCAGGGGGATCTCTGTGTGTTCGAGGCTAGCCTAGTCTACAGAGTGAGATCCAGGACAGGCACCAAAACTACACAGAGAAACCCTGTCTCAAAAAACCAAAAAAAAAAAAAAAAAAAAAAAAAAGATTCTGAGCGCTTAAATATAAAATCATTGTTTGGTTTCAGCTCCCTTTAAAGACTTGGTTCTGATAACTAGCTTTTCCCTTTTCATGTCATGACAGAAAATCGTTTCTATGGAAATATTTTAGAGCATTAAGGAGAGGGAAATTAATTTCTCTCCTGTTGGAACTTGAGTTAGTTCAGTGGAACACTAGCCTAGCATGTACAAGACTCTAGGGTCAGTGTCTAGTCCTGAAAATAACCTCTCCCTTCTCTGGTAAGGCTTGGCTTTTCTACCACAAGAAGCCCTCAATAAGCAGTTTGAGAATTATTGTTCCTAAATATTTATTTATATAGTGTGACTTTTGGGATATTATAAGTATTATTTAAAAATTCCAGTTTGTGGGTGTATATATTCATGAACCAAATCTGGCCACAGATAGGTTTAGTTCATCTTAGTATTTAATTTTAGAAAATAAGTTATGAGTGGGTTGGGGAAATGGTTCAGTGGGTAAAGTACTTGCTGTGGAAGTGGAAAGACTTAAATGTGTGCCCTCAGAACACATATAAATTCAGGGTGGGCACAGCAGACCTCGTGTAATCCAGCACTTAGGACACAGAGTAAGGGGGTCCCTGCCGCCATGAGCTCGCGCTGAAGTGAAAGGTCCTGCCGAAGACAGTATATAAGGTGGAGAGTGATGGCAGACATCCAGTATCAGCCTCTGCCTTCCACATGCATGCAGCTGACCCCACCCTTAGGTGTAAGCATGCATACACACAAATACATGCATAGTTGTATTTTTCAAAATTACATTAAGAATTTCCATTTCTGGCTTTTTAAAAATAACTTATTTTTAGTTTTATGTGCATTGGTGTTTGCCTGCATGTATGTCTGTGTGAGAGTGTCAGATCCCCTGGAACTGTAGTTACAGACAGTTGTGAACTGCCATGTGAGTGCTGGGAATTGAACCTGAGTCCTCTGGAAAAATAACTAGTTCTCTTAATGGCTGAGCCATCTCTCAGCCCCACCATTTCTGGTTTCTTATACAAGTGTGTATATGTGTGTTTGTGTGTAAGTACATGTGTGCACATGGTATGGTGGCCAGAGGACAATCTGGTGTTCATCAGGTACTGTTATTTATTTTTGTTGGTTTGTTTTGAGACAGGGTCTGTCACTGGCTTAGAACTCACCAAATCGGCTAGGCTGGTTAGCCAGTGAACCCGTGAAATCCCCGTCTCCACCTCCTCAGAGCTGGGATTACAAGCACTTACCACCACACCTAGCATTGATTGGCACAGATTTTTGCAATCAAACTCAGGTCCTCATATTTGCAAGGCAAGCCTCTCACTGATATAAGCTATCTCCCCAGCCTTTCTGGCTTCTTTTGAAGAATTTGAAGATCTGCCTCTTTCATATAGAGCATACCCTCCTAACTTTACCATAGTCCCCATGCTTCATCTCTGTCACACTTGTTACCTGTTCTTCCCCTATAGATACTTGATTCATGTTTTTGTTTGTTTCTATGTATGCATGTACTTACCAAAAGGTCTAGAAACAATGACTGGGCCATCCTTAGTGCCCATACTGTAATCTAGAGTTGCCATTTACCCATCAAAAGAAATGAATTTCTTAAAGAAATGGTTGGTTCCAGCACAGGGCAATCATAGAATGTTGTGATATCAGATAACAAGCCACAGCAGCTACTGAAGTCATCCCAAAAGGACTCAAGATCCAACTGAAGATTCTCCCATTGACCAAAGCTGGATTCAGTAGGATAAGAATTCCTGGGGCTAGGGACTGAGAATGGAGCTCAGTTGGTAGAATACTTGACCTGGGTTTCATTTCTAATGCATTTCTGTAATCTCAGAACTGGGGAGGTGGAGACAAGAAGATCTGAAGCTCAAGGTCATCTTAGTGAGTTTGAGGCCAGCCTGGGTTACATGAGACCTTATCACAAAAACCAAAACCAAAACAGGGGCCATGAAGATGGTTCATTAGGTAAAGGAGAAGCCCGATGACCTGGGCCCCACATGGCAGAAGGAGAAAGCCAGTTCCTGATAGTCTTCTAACCACATGTGTCTCACATACACAAATAAATAAAAAGATGCTATTAAAACAATAAAGTGATTGGCTCTTGAAGGATACCCAAGGTTGACCTTAACACATACACGTATGTACACACACGCAAACATATACACACACTACCAACATCAACAAATGAATTTCAGTGTGCAAGGCATGGTAGTTCATGCCTAAAATCTCAACACTTGAGAGGCTAATGCAGGAGTATTGCTGTAATTTGTGGCCAGCCAGGGCTATACAGCAGACCTTGTCTCAGCCTAGTGTAGTGGCACACAGTTGTAATTGTAACACTGAGTGGAAGAATCAGGAATTCAGGGTCATTCTCAACTACATAGTGACTTGGAGGCCAGCTTGGGCTACATGAGAACCTGTCTCAAAAGAAACAAAAACTAAAACTTGTATTTCAGGTGCTAGAGAGGTGGCTCAGTGGTTAAGAGCATGTACTGCTCTTGCAGAGGACTCAAGTTCCAGCACCCATATTGGTGGTTCACAACTGTCTATTACTCCAGCTCTAGAGAGATTAAACACCTCTGGTTTCTGTGGGCACCTGCACTCACATATGAATATCCACACATAGACATACACACATGCATGTAACTAAAAATAGAATAAATCTTTTTATTTAATTTATTTTTATTTCATGTGCATTGGTATCTGTATGAGGGTGTCAGATCCCCTGGAACAGGAGTTACAGACAATTGTGAGCTACTGTGTGGGTACTGGGAATTGAACCCAGATCCTCTGGAAGAGCAGCAAGTGAAATAAGTCATTTTAAAGGAAAGATTATTCAAAAACAATGAAAAGAGTTTCAGAGCCAGACATGGTAACACATGCCTGTATTCTCACCATTTAAGAGGCTGAGGCAGAAATATTGACACAGGTTTGAGGCCAGCCTGGGCTACATCGAGGGGCCAGCTATGGGTAGAGTGAGTCTTAAAAAAAAAGAGAGGAATTTCACGTATGCCTTGCTATGTAACAGGAGTAATCCTGAAAGATCAAGCAAATTTAGTTTTTATAAATAGACATAAGTAAATATTCTTCATCACTTTATCATTTCATGGCTGTGTTTCCCAAGGGATTTATCTTAAAAATAAAATTGTACCTGAAGTTTAGTTCAAAATTTATAATTACAAGTTTGCTAAGAAAAAAGCACTTGCCATTCAAATGTCAGCAATAGCACATTGAATTAAATAAGTCACTAAGAACAAGGTAGCAAACAGAAACTTAGTTGTTATTTATTTTCTGTCTCCTGCCTCCACCTTCCAAGAGGGAGGGTTGTAGGCATATACCCTTACATCTACTTTATGAAACTTCATTTTTTAAAAATTATTTTAAAAAATGTTAGTTAAGATTTACTTTTATGTGTATGGGTGTTTTGCCTCCATGTATTTCTGTACCACATGCTTGCAGTACTCATGGAGGAGAAAAAGGGTATCAGATCCCCTGGAGCTAGAGTTAAGGACAGTTAGAAGTCACCATATGGGTGCTGGGAATCAAACCCAGGTCCCTTGGAAGAACAGCCAATGTTCTTAACCACTGAGCCATCTCTTTAGCCTCTGATAGAACTTTGTGATAATGGAAATGTCCACCTACCTAGTCAATACAGTAGTCACATGTACACAAAATATAGTAGTCACACAATATACAGTAATCACAAAATACATCAGTCAGAAAGTACAATAGTCATACGCCACATTTGGCTGTTGAACACTTGCAAAGTGCTAGTGAGGCCGGGCGGTGGTGCACGCCTTTAATCCTGCACTCAGGAGGCAGAGGCAGGCAGATCTCTGAGGTGGAGGCCAGCCTGATCTACAGAGTGAGTTCTAGGACAGCCAGGTCTACATAGAGAAACCCTGTCTCCAGCTCCCCCCACAAAGTGCTAGTGAGACTAAAGAAATGCATTTTGTTTGTATTTTTCACTAATTTAAATAGTCACAGGTGGCTTAGTGACAGTACAAATTAGGGGAAAAAATGAGTATAAGGAAAGCAGAGCTGTATAGATGCAAGATTAAAGAAGCGCCTGGGGCGGAGCAGGCTCCTTACCTGCTTATGTTTCGTTTGTTTGGTGACAGTCCTGAACGTGTATGCAGATAATAGAATACGTGTGATAGGAAACTGGAAGGGAGAATTTCCGGGGAAAGTAAGAAGCAGCCAGAGATGGACATGGGTAGAGAAGAGGGCATCCGAGATATAAATTAGAACAAAGTACTGTGACATATGTGAAATGCCATAATGAAAGGTGGGTATAATGGTGCACACCTGTATCCTGGGCCCGTGGGAAAGAGGCAGGTTCAGGTCTCAGCACTCATATGGTGGCCTTACAACCGTCCACAATTATAGTTCTAGGGGGTCCAACACCTTGCTCAGGACCAGGCATGCACATGGTGCACATACGTACATGGGGACAAAACCCATACACATAAAATAAATAAACCTGTAAAAAAAGGAAAATGCCATAAGGAAACCTATTCTGGATTTTAAAATAATTATAGTTTTGCATGTTCTATAACTTTAGTTTTATTTTTATCTTATTTTATTTTATTTTTTTGAGACAGGGTCTCACTCTGTAGCTGTTCCAGGCTGACCTGGAACTCATTCAATAGCTCAGTCTGGCTTTGAACTTGCAGCAATCATCCTGTCTCAGCTTTCCAAGTATCAGGGTAGATAGGTATGAGGCACCATGCCCAGCTCTATCCCAGAACTTGATGCAGGTGAATGAAAATCGGTCTTGTGTGAGGCTTCCTCCATGTAGTCCGGCTGTGACATCTGGCCAGAGGTGCTTTGTTTGGTGTCGTTAGGTGTGGTACACTACACTTGGTTCAGCTCAGCCTCCCTAGTGCACTGTGTGTGAGTGTGACACAGTGTCCATGTAGAGGTCAGAGGTCAACTTTCAACAGTCAGTTCTCTCCTCCCATATGGATTTTGGAGGTCAAACTCAGGTCATCAGGCTTGGCCACCTGGGGTTTTTCTTGTAGTTAGTACCTTCAGAAAGATAATTTGGGATTATACAAGTCAGTTTCCTTTCAGAATTTCACCCACTAGTATTTTACTTATTTTTTGAGACAAGGACTCACTGTGTAGCCCAGGCTAGTCTTGAACTCTTGGGAATTCTCTTACCCCAGCCTCTGTAACACTAAGAGATTATAGGTGTGAGCCATTATACTACCTTCTGACATGTCCTTTGATTTTTTTAGCTTTGCTTTCTTGTGAAAGGTAGAAAAATATTAACTTAAAATCCCCTTTGTTGTTTTTGTTTTTTGTTTTTTGTTTTTTGTTTTTAAATGGGATTTCTCTGTGTAGCCCTGGCTGTCCTGGAACTCGCTCTGTAGACCAGGCTGACCACCAGCTCACAGAGATCCTCCTACCTCTTCCTCCTGAGTGCTGAGATTAAAGGTATGAGCCAACATTGCCCAGCTCCCTGATCAGTTATTTTTAAACAGGGTCTCAAAGTAAAAAGAAATAAAGATTTTTTTTTTTTTACCATTTTATTTCATATTTGCTTTTTATGGGAAGAACAGGGACTAGGTCTCATTGTATAACTCTGGCTGGCTTGGAACTTGATATGTAAACCAGGCTGGCCTTATTCTGTCTGCCTCTGCCTCCTAAGTGTTGGGATTAAGGATGTGTGCCACCATGCCAGGCTACTATTTGCTCTTAACGTGTTTATTGAACATTATAGATAGAGCCAGTGACATGGCTCACTGGGTAAAGGCACCTGCTGCTGAGCCCAGCAGTCTGAGTTTGCTCTCTGGGACCCACCTAGTGGAAAACCAGAATCAACGCTGTTAACTGCCTCCTGACTTCCACATGCTTGCTATGGCATGAGTACATGTGCCCCCTCCATACCAAAAATAAATAGAATGTAATTTATAAAGTCCTGTGGTTTTTTTTTTTCTTTCTGCCTTGGGATATTATGACTTCAGTGTATATCCTTTCTTTTGAGTTTTTAGAATTACATTTAAAAATGTATTTTTTGTGTGATGGCACACACATGCACATGCCCATGAGGAGGTCAGTGCACAGCTTGCAGGACTTGAGTCTCTCTTCCACCGAATGGATCTCAGGGATTAAACTCAAGTCACTAGGCTTGGCAGCAAGTGCTCTTATCCACCAAGCCATCTTGCCGGCCAGTGCATGTCCTTCTAATACATTTCATCAAATTTTTATGCTTAAATTCGTACGTATGTATAAATGATACATAATATTGTTGGATGTACTTTCAAGATAGCATAAATGTTTTCATTTTCTATTGATTATTTGTCATGTTTGAGATTTCGCTGTGCTGACATATATAGGTGCAGTTTATATGTCATTGCTAGTGCGCATTGTCCCATTGCTCCATAGTTCATGCTTTCTCCCGGTGCAGTGAGTATCTTCTGGGTGGCATTTTGTGCACAGTTCCAGGAGGCACACCTAGGATGGTGTTAGCAGGTCTCAGGCAGAGGGTGAATTCTTAATACCTTTTTCAAAACACTTGTATTTTTTTGTTTGTTTGTTTCTGGTTTAAGAAAAGAATCAGGGCCGGGCACTGGTGGCGCACGCCTATAATCCCGGCACTCAGGAGGTAGAGGCAGGTGGATCTCTGTGAGTTCGAGGCCAGCCTGGGCTACAGAGTGAGTTCCAGGACAGGCTCCAAAGCTACAGAGAGAAACCCTGTCTCGAAAAACAAAAAACAAAAAACAAAAAACAAAAAAAAGAAAAGAAAAGAATCAGTGCCCGGTGGTGGTGTTGGTGATGGTGGTGCACACCTTTAACCCCAGCACTCGGGAGGCAGAAGCAGGCAGATCTCTGTGAGTTCGAGGCCAGCCTGGGCTATTGAGCGAGTTCCAGGGCTGCGTAGAGAAACCCTGTCTTAAAAAAACAAAAAACAGAAAGGAAGGAAGGAGCCAAATTGTAAACCTATATACCATGATTGATTTTATAGGAGAGATCTTTATGTATAAGCTAATTGCTGTTTTTTGTCCTTGGTGTCCCTGAATGTCCTATTCTGGCCTCTCTCCTAGCGGCAGTACATCCCTGTGAAAGTGAAGAGCACAGCCTTCTGGATCTTCTCTTGGGAGTACGCCATGATGTATGTGGGAAGCCTGGTGGTGATAGTCTGCCTCTCCTTCTTCCTTCTCAGTTCCTGGGATTTCATCCCTGCCGTCTACGGCTTTATGTAAGTACAGACTTCACGAGAGATTTCTGTAGCTCCCCGTGGAGTCCGAGGGAGAAGACTATACAGGCAGTGTACAGCAGAGGTCCTCATGTTTTAAGATGCCTCAGAGCTCCTGACATCCAGATTGCCAGCCCATCCCTAGGGGCTCTGATTAAGTAGGTGTGAGATAGAGATCAAGAATTCTATTTCCTAAGTACTCCTGGCACTGAGAGTGCAGGGAGCACAGTTTGAGACCTCTGCTCTTTGACACAAAGGTTAGTCATTAAAGAGTGCTTCTGAGGCTCAGTGAGTAAAGGCACTTGCTCCCAAGCCTTATGACCTGAGTTGGATCCGTAGAACCCACATGGTGGAAGAAGAGAATAGACTCCCACATGCCTTGGTTAAGGAACACTTGGTCTCTCCTGTCCCTTTTCTCATTCATTGACTTTTAAAAATTATGTATTGGAGACAGGTGTGTTGGCATATGCCTTCAATTCCAGTACTTGGGAAGCACAGGCAAGCATCTCTGAGTTCAAGTCTAGCCTGGTCTACAGGGTGAGTTTCAGGCCAGCCAAGGCTATATAATGAGACCTTGTCTCAAAAAGACAAAACACAAAACAAAACAAAAATGAAGCAAATAAACGAAAAAAGCCAGTAAGATAAAAATAATAAAATTATAAACAAATCAGTTTCAATATTGCTTTTTTTTTCCAAATAAAATATATTGTAGGGATAGCAGATAGTACTCTTGTCACTGCCCAGCCTAGCACCCCTTGCTGTCTTCATCCTTTGAAACACACACACACACACACACACCTCAGGACGTAGCCCAATGGAAGAGTACCTTTCTAGCATTCTGGAAGACCTGTGTTCCATCCCTAGGACTGGAAAACAAAAACAAAACCACAAGTATTTGTTTGTGTGTGTGTGTGTGTGTGTGTGTGTGTGTGTGTGTGTGTGTGTGTACACATAGGTAGCATGGACTTTTGGAAGAGCCAGTATTGCAGCCAATTCTTACATGATCTAACTAGACAAAGGTCTCCTAGATAAACTCAGATTTTTCAAATGAGTTCTGTAGCCCTGGGAAGTTCTCCTGAAGCCCTTGGAACACTGGGCTGCAGGCTCAGGCATGCAGTTTTCTGGCTCCTGCTGTGGGGATGTGGAGCAAGAACTGGGAGGAGCAGTTCTCAGAGCTTGTTCCTCTGGGCAAGTCTTTGGAATGCTCAAAATAGATTTTGTTTATTTAAGCCTCCTTCCTTTTGCAAGACTGAGCCGCTTCTGATTGTAAACTGGCCTGATGTAGAAAAGAGGGGCTGCTCTCCTGATTTCTAGGATGGATCCTTTTCATTTCAGATTCTGTTAGCTTAGCTGGTTTGGTTTTGGTGTTGTTTTTTTTTTTTTTTTTTTTTTTTTTTTTTTTTTTGTTCCCTCATGTAGCCCGTTCTAACCCTGAGCTAGTGACCAACCAAGAGTGATTTTAAGCTTTTGACCATCCTGCTTTTACATTTGGGCTTAATGCAGTCCTGGGGGTCGAACCCAGGGATTTGTGCGTGCTAGGCAAGCACTCTACTGACTCAGCTGTATCCCCAGTCCTTAGCTAGTGTGTATTCTAGCTTCTGTTCTCTGCATCTTCAGCCCTTCTTTTGTAATCATCTGTATGGGGTAACTAGAGAGCTCCTTACACTACTGTGACCCTTAGAGGGATGATGCCATCCTTGGTCACCTAGTAGTGACCCCAAGTCTTGGAAAAAGCAGGGCAAAGCTGACCGTGTGTAATTCTGCTCTTTTCTCTCCCTGTGTTTTCTGAATTCCAGACTTTCTGTTCCAGATCTCACTCCAAACATCGGTCTCTTCTGGTACTTCTTTGCAGAGATGTTTGAGCACTTCAGCCTCTTTTTTGTCTGCGTGTTTCAGATCAACGTCTTCTTCTACACAGTCCCCTTAGCCATCAAGTTAAAGTAAGTGGGAGGACCTGCTGCTGCCCCGCCCTCCCTCATGTGGCCTGAGCTGTCCTTCAGTCTGGTACCACATGCCACCAGGCTTTTGGCTGTTGTGATCATGTGCCAGTAGCCAGGGTCTGCAGTTGAGAGTCACACACACAAGTACAGGTTGCAGGGAGGAGGCTTTGGAGTCCTGGGTTCCCCTTGGTCTCACTGGGAGGTCCCTGGGGCCACATTACTATTTAGTCTACTCACCATTTGGGGCAAGAGCAGAGATTATTACACTGAGGATGTTTTTGGGAAAAGTGGGTCTGGTTGGATGTTCTTGATTAGCAGCCCAGTTATGATTTATCCCCAGGGATTCCAATTGTGTTATTTTGGAGGCTGGGCATGTACAGCCCTGTTTAATCTTTTGATCAGTTTTCCTCAAATGGGGCTTTCTGTGTAGTACACTTCTATCATGTGGGAGCTGTCCTGTATTGAGCCTTCTCCCCAGGCACCTTTCCAGCTCTGTGAAATGGGTTGATAGCAAACTCAGCAACTTGGAGGCCAGCACTATCTCACTTCCACTATTCAATTTTGTACTTAAAAAATTGTTTCTCAGAGAGATGGAGCAGTTCTCCTAGAGTTATACAGCTAGTAAGCAGTGGAGCTGGAATTCAGGCACAGGTTTGTCTGACTCCAGAATCTGTGCTCATCTCCTTGGGCCATGCCAAGTTCCTGGGGAGAGCACTTGCAGTGGTCCCAGAAATGGCTCGTTTATCCTGGCCTCAGAGCAGCTGACAAAGACCTTCATAAGCAGCCATCTAGCTCCTGGGCAGAGTCAGCCCTGCGCTTGTGTTGAGGGTTATTGAGAGGGATATGTAACTGGCCTTTACCTGTTCACTTCTCTTTAGCTCTTTTTTTTGTTTGTTTTTTCGAGACAGGGTTTCTCTGTGTAGCCCTGGCTGTCCTGGATCTCACTCTGTAGACCAGGCTGGCCTCGAACTCACAGAGATCCGCCTGCCTCTGCCTCCGAGTGCTGGGATCAAAGGCGTGTGCCACCACCGGCCAGCTCCCTTTAGCTCTTGGTGTTCTCTCAGAGGGTCCCTGTAGAATGAGCCATGTCCCCCTCCCACCCCCCACTGACTGTTGCTGCAAGACATGTGAAGCACTGAGGAGAGGAACATGGTGGCATTAGGAGCTCTGTAGACGTACAGCTCCCTCACTGACTTCACTTCTCTGAACTTCCGTTTCCTTCCCTAGGAAGGACAGGGAACAGGAATCGGCCTGCAGGGCCGGCTGTGGTGCTGTGAGGATCGTCTGAGATGATGCACGAGAAACTGCACAGAGCTCAGTGTAGAACAAAAGGGCTCAGGAGATGGGAGTCATGGCAGTTTATTAATTTAAGTCAGTTTCAGCTGTTACTAGTTTAAGGTCCCTAAAATTCCACTCTTGAGACATGGTAGCTGCCTGTAATCCTAGCGCCTAGAAAGTGGAAACAAGAGGATCAAGAGTCCAAGGTTAGCCTCAACCATATAGTGAGTTGTAGGCCAGCCTGTGCTACATGAGACCCTGTCTCAAAAAACAAAAGCGAATTCTGGCCCCTGAAGAGCTAAAAATGCTACATGTAACTTTCAGTTCTCTTTTTGGACACTAGGGTGTACATATTGCTCTGACCAAATTGTCGGGGAGCACTTTCTGTCTTGGGACCTGTTGACAGGTGCCTTTGCTGCGAGAGGCTGCCTGATTTCTTGACAAGCAGTCATCATTTAGGCTACTAATAAGGAATGCTGATTTAATTTGCTTTCTTGCTTTGGTTGCTGGGAGTCAGGCCCAGAGCTAGTAGACAGGAGGTGGCTGTTGATGGGCAGTGTCCTGTAAACTGGTTTACTGGTGTTTGTCTGCTCTTCCTTGCCTCCTCTGGGAATTTCTTGATCTCTGCAGTTTTCTGCTCTACTACTGGGGCCTGGCCATCCATGCTTCTGAGTAGTAAGTCAGCCTTTGCCTCAAGTACCCCTAGGCAGTACTTTTGGTTTGTGTGGTGGGGTCATGAGTCTCTAAGAGTGGGACTGGTCCCTGGCTAATCTCTGCGTGTTTGTCTTCCCTGCCCTGTTCCAGGGAGCACCCCATCTTCTTCATGTTCATCCAGATTGCCATCATCTCTATCTTCAAGTCCTATCCCACTGTGGGAGATGTGGCCCTCTACATGGCTTTCTTCCCTGTGTGGAATCATCTCTACAGATGTGAGTAGTCTGACTCTCCTCACGGGATAGATTCCAGTCCATCTATCTAACTCTTGGGCGAAACAGCTGGGAGAGGGGAGTTGATGAGCATTTACTGGGTACCTCTTGTGCTGGCGGCACTGAGAAAGAGGAGGCAGTCTGCGTGCATGTGTCCGTGTGCCCCTGTGCTGTGAGGAGGCAGTCTGCGTGCATGTGTCCGTGTGCCCCTGTGCTGTGAGGAGGCAGTCTGCGTGCATGTGTCTGTGTGCCCCTGTGCTGTGAGGAGGCAGTCTGCGTACATGTGTCCGTGTGCCCCTGTGCTGTGAGGAGGCAGTCTGCGTGCATGTGCCCGTGTGCCCCTGTGCTGTGAGGAGGTAGTCTGCATGCATGTGCCCGTGTGCCCCCTGCGCTGTGAGGAGGCAGTCTGCGTGCATGTGTTCGTGTGCCCCTGTGCTGTGAGGAGGCAGTCTGCGTGCATGTGCCCGTGTGCCCCCTGCGCTGTGAGGAGGCAGTCTGCGTGCATGTGTCCGTGTGCCCCTGTGCTGTGAGGAGGCAGTCTGCATGCATGTGTCCGTGTGCTCCCTGTGTTGTGAGGAGTGATGGAAAGACAGATAACTACCATTCACAGAGCACTTGACTGTGCACCTGACCATTGCCAATCATTAGCTCCTTTGCTCTTTGTATCAGCCCTTGAGGTAAGTATCTCTTATACAGATGAGAAAACTGAGGTACAGAAAGGTAGAGCCACTTCTTCCCGGTCCTGTGACTTTGATGAAAGACCAGGACTGAAGCCCAGCTCTGAGAGCCTTGTCCAGTGCTGTCCTGCTGTGACTTCTGGAATGATGACCATGGCCACCGTGTGTTCCAATAGAATGGCTACTAATATACAGAGACTAGGTTTTTTTCTTGTTTTCTCCCCTGCTTCCAGCTTTTTGAAATAGGGTCTCAGGTAGCCCAAAAACTGGCCTTGAGCTCACTGTGTAGCTGAAGATGGCCTTGAACTCCTGATCCTCCTGCCTTTACCTCTCAAATCTGGGATTCCAGGGGTATACTTCAATGTACAGATTTCGTTCTTTGTTGCTGTTTGTTTGAGACACAGCCTAGACTTTAGCCCTGGCTAGCCTGAAACTCATCATGTAGCCTAGGCTGTCCTCAAATTAGAAGCAGTCATCCTGTCTTAGCTTGCTGAATACTGAGATTCCAGAGTGAGTCACGGTGTCAGCAGAAACCGACATTTTCATTTAAATTCAAGTATAGGACGCCACATATGGCCAGACTTCCTATTGGACAATGGCCAAATTTCCTGTTGGACAAGTGCTACTGTACTTTTGGGCTTCGAACACCAGACTTCCTATTTCCTACAAATACCTCTCTCAGTTCTACCCATCTCTCCGAAGATGGCTCAGAAGTGTCCTGTGTTCCTTAAGACCCCAATCTTTCCCTCATTGGGCCCTTGCTCCCCACTCCCTTGGTAGTTCTGTTCAGCGTCTAGAGGCTCCCTTGGGGCAGATATCCTTTGCCTCTGTGTTTCCAGCACCCACTGTGGATTCTGACACAAAACTGTCAGCAGATGCCTGTAAAAGGGCTTTTGAAGGCTCCCTTTGAAGGAAGCAGAGCCCAGTTACCCTCCTGATTTTCTGTCTTCCAGTGGGGGAGCTATGGTACACAGCCAAGTGTCAGAATGAACTCCAAGTGCAAGCTTCAGAGGAAGTTAGTTTTGTTGTTTTGGAGTTGTCTGGGTGTCAACCAGGAAGTGAAACCGACCAGCTGCAAGTAGGAAACGTGCCTGTGAGTGTAGGCCCCAGAGTAGAGGTAAACAGCTAAATGGGCAGGGCAAGCCCAGGCCAGGTGTGACTCTTGGTGGAGTGGTGACCAGTCTGAGCTGACTGGGAGGAAGGAGCATCATTTCTGCTTGTGACATCCTCATTTCACAGACAAGAATCACCCAGTGATGAATCATGAGGCAGTCGGACTATATGGACATGCCATGGTCTGTGGGAGGGTAGGGCTTCAGGCACTGGTCTTTCCCTCTCTGAAGCAGGTTGTTTTCCTTAGCTGTCTATCCTGCATAGAGTATTGTCCCTTCTCAGAGGTATTATGCAGTAATCTCACATTGCTGGATTTAGTTTATCTGTGTCCCAACTACCCGGGCAGCTGTTGTCGCCTTTCTGAGCCTCTGACTTTTCCTTTTCCATCCATCAGATGAAGAAAGTATCCTGGTGTGGGTCCTTAACCCCAACACTTAAAAGGCTGAGGCAGGAGGATAGCAAGTTTGAGTTTAGCCAGAGCTACATAAGGGAATTCCAGGCCACATAGGAGGACCTCTCTAAAAAAAAAAAAATATCTTTCATGGATATTTTTTAAGTTTGAGAAAGAAACTATATTAATAGTACTCCAGCTATCTTCAGTAGTAACCCTGCATATTTCCACCCTCAAAGCTTCAGAGTTAGCAGCCAGAGACATTGAAATAAGCATGTATTTTTTAAATCTTGAAATAAATTGTTTTATGCCCACAGGGATGATGAGACAGAGGAGGAGGAGGAGGAGGAGGAGGAGGAGGAGGAGGAGGAGGAGGAGGAGGGAGTTTTCAGAAACCTGGATGATCTAATAGACTCTGTTAAGTAGAGGCTGTTACTGCTTGGGCAGGGGTTTATAGACACAGCTCATCTGAAGTTCCTGCTGAGCGTGGTGGCCGCCACATTTGCACTGTCCAGGGACTCTCCTGTTTGGAGCACCTGTGTGGGACTTGTCGTCTTAGTTATTACACTCACTTCTAAATGTCTTCAGCCCTGGGCCTTGGAACCTCTGAGTAGACTCTTGTCTTCTCAGAGTTTGTGAAGCCTTGTCCTAGTTGAATGTTGTTAATGTTATAGGATGTTTTACTGAAACACTTGCTATTGATCCAACAACAATTATTGATCTCCCTGCTCCCACCTCACGTGTTTCCTTGTATTGGCCAGTGGGGAAGAAAAGAATGGGTCCTGCCCTGGGTATAGCTCTCAGTCTCACTGGGCGATGGTGGCGCACACCTTTAATCTCAGGACTTGGGAGGCAGAGACAGGTGGATCTCTGAGTTCAAGGCCAGCCTGGTCTACAGATGAAGTTCCAGGATAACCAGGGCTACACAGAGAAACCCTGTCTTGATAAAAACAAAAACAACAGCAACAAATAAATAAATAAATCTGAGTCACTGGCTTCTGTAGCCTTGGGTCAGGATGAGTCAGGCAGATGCATACTTGTGGTGTTAGAGAACAGCCTGCTGGCAGAGTTGGTGCCAGCCTGCAGAGGTCCACATGCAAAGCCAGCTACCACAGGGCTGGAGTTGAACATGTGTTGTATTTCTTTTTTTTTTTTTTTTTTTAATTAACTATTGTGTAAAGGTAAAAGAATGTTGACTAAAATACAAATAAATAATAAGCATTATGCTTAAGTTCTCATGTATCTAGCTTATAATTTAAGAAAAGAAACATCTCTTGACCTTTGAAACCCCCTAATTCCCCTAATATCCTCCTGATGAGACCAGATACTTTAAGTGACATTTTATTTCTGGATGTCTGAGGCTCGAGGGGGAAAGGGCCTTGTCAAAAGTTCCTGTTCTTCAGTGTGGTGCCACAGATTGGATAAGCCACCCAGTGAATGTCTGGGGAACTTGACTCCATCTGACCTAGCAGGTCTGATGAAAGGTGTAGGCCTTGGTCATCTCTGACACCTCTTGGTGCCTGGAACAAGCTGTCCTGTGCCCCAGGTCCCCAGTTCCATCTGCTCTGGCATAGAGTTTTAATCTCCCAGTCTTCCAGCCAGCAAGTGTGAGTAGCAGTTCCCTGTTCCTACAAAGGTCACCACTGGCCTAAATCCAACTGGACGCTAGCGAAGGTCTTCCAAGCACATTGAAAAGTCTCTCTGCAGCCCAGAGACTGCATTTGAAATGCCTTTCATTTTTGTACCAGTCTTTTTGATGTCACCCCATCAGAGCCTCTGTCTCTGACTGGGTCACAGTACCAGGAACCACTTGGGCTACCAGACCCTGCAAGTTTTATTCTAGAAATAATACATGTTCTTTTCAGCCAAGGTATTTATAGAGGATGAGAAAGAACTGCTGAGATTGGAATATAGGATTGCAGAGTGGAGGGAGGAGTAAGCAGATCAGTTCTCCTTTCTTCAGTTTGTGATGCTGCTTGATGATAACAATATAATAATACTCAGTGTAAACATGGCTTTCCCTGGGCTCCCTAGTCCTGAGAGAGGAAGAGGCACAGGCTTCCCTGGCAGGTCTCAGGAGACCTGAATCAGGGCTTTGGCCTATCAGTATTGACCATCGGGACTATGGAAACTTCAGATCAGAAAAGGCAACCTTTCAGGCCTTGAGGCTAGTGTCCAAATTAGGGGATTTCCTAAACCACTAACATTTGAAAAACAGTTTTTAAAGCTTTTTATTTTGGTAGTTGGTGAAACAATCAACTACCAATATTTGTCCCCATTTTAAATGACTTGTGTTGTTTTGAGACTAGGTCTTTCTGTGTAGCTCTGGCTATCCTGGGATTCACTGTGTAGACCAGGCTGGCCTCAGACTCCCAGAGTTCTACCTGCCTCTGCATCCTGAGTGCTGGGGCTAAAGTGGTGCACCACCATACCAAGCTAAAATGACTTTTTAAACAATGATAATAACAAAAGAAAGGTTCTTGTCCATCTTTATAAAGAATGAACTATAGTTGGGCATGATGGTGTATATTTGGAAGGTGGAGGCAGAAGGAGCAGGAGTTTAAGGCCATCCTATCCTAGGCTACATATCAAGTTGAAGGCCAGCCTGAACTATATGAGTCCTTGTTTCAAAAAACAAAACCAAGCAAGCAAAATTAGTGAACTCTATGTTGCCAACACTTAGCTTTAAAAATAACTTCCACATATTAGTGGTGATTCTATGGCAGATTGTCAGAGTCCATATTCAGTTACCCAGGAAACTTACAAAACCTCTGCCTGGGATGTATCCTAGGCACTCTGATTTCATCTTGATGAGGCTTTCCTGTTATTTGCAGCTAGAGCAGAGAATTATCTGTTATCCAGTCTCCTTTCAATGTATGAGTCCAGCATAGTATTTCTACCTAGTGGTTGTAGAACTGAGACTAGTGACCTGGGATTGTCTTCATTTTGTAAATCTCCCATTTAATTTTCGGGCATGTTGGCACACACCATTAATCCCAGGACTTGAAAGGCAGAGGCAGGCAGGTAGATCTTTGGTTTAACCCCAGCCAGGATAAAACTTGAGGGGCTTGATAGCCCAAGTAGTTCCTGGTTCTATGATCCCCGTCAGAGACAGGCCACCCAGGGCTACATAGTGAGACCTTATCTTTTTGTTTTGTTTTGTTTTGTTTTGTTTTGTTTTGTTTCAAGACAGGGTTTCTCTGTGTAGTTTTGGTGCCTGTCCTGGATCTCACTCTGTAGACCAGGCTGGCCTCGAACTCACAGAGATCCTCCTGGCTCTGCCTCCCGAGTGCTGGGACTAAAGGCTTGCACCACCACCGCTCGGCTGTGAGACCTTATCTTAAAGAAAACTGGTTTCCTGTGAGTCTGGATCAGAGAAGAAATAGGAACAACACTTCAATAAGTGCCTGCTGGGAACCAGGCCCAATGCAGATGATTATTTTTTATGTTGATTGCTTAACTTAAAATAATATTTACATTTAAAATATAATAAAGTATAAAGAGAAATAACAATAACATCTACTGTCAGATGATTCCTATCACATTAAAAGAAAACAAACTGAGTACCCTGTGGTAGGCAGAATAATTCCCTTCCTCATAACGCCCAACAATGTCCATATCATAATTTCCAGAACCTTATATAGCAAACGGGACTTTACATTAGTGATTGTAAGATGAGACTATCCTGAGTTATCTAGGTAGGCATAGTGTAATCATAAGGCTATCTCAAGAAGAAAGGTGGAGGCTGGAGAGTATAAACTGTGTCTCCTGCTCAACTTTCTGTGAACCTAAACCTGCTCTAACAAATACAGTCTACTAAACAGAGCAGCGGGTAGCCAAGGCAGTGGGAGAGGGAGGCCAGAGAAGCAAGAATGGTAGACTCTGAGATGGCTTGGGTCTCCAGTGCTGGAAGCTGTAAGGGGCTTATGAGCTCAAGAGTGCAGGCCCCAGCAAGCTGGAAAAGGAAGCCAGTAGATTCTTCTCAAGAAAACCCAGAAGGAACACAGTTCTGCCCAGGCCTTGAGTGCAGCCCAGAAGACCCAAGCAGTGTGTAGTGGTAAACTGTGCTTTTTAAAATGCTGACGTGGGAATTGGCTATAGCAGCAACAGGAAACTCATCCAGTAATACAACGTCCAGGCGTTCCCATGCCCTTTCCTGTTGAGATTGGTGTTTTGAGACAGTTTCTTACTTATGTAGCCATTCTCCCTCCTCAGCCTCCCTTTCGGGGGCTCGGAGACCAGGCATTTGTCCCCATGTCTGACTTTTACATGTCTCATTTAATTCACATAACAGGCATTTTAGCCCCATTTTAGAGATGAAGTAGCTAAGATTTACAGAAACTAATAAATGACAGATGAATTTTGTTGTGGTGGTTTTGGTTTTGGTTTTGTTTTGAGATAGGGTCTCATGTACCCAGGCTCATCTTGCCCCTCCATTTCCTGTGTACTGCAATTATAGGCATGGACCATCATACTTTGCTTGCCAGAGCAGGATTTTAACCTAGCTGTCCCTTAAAGTCAGCTCTTTGTGTGGTCACCATCTGTGCCCTAAATCTGACTGGGCTCTGCCTGCCTGTCCAAGAGCTGGTATAGAGCTCCTCACTAGAGAGAGGGTCTCAGACTTCCTTCTGGAGCAAGGAGTAATGTAAGAAAGAAGGGCATCAAGGAGAGATTTGTGGGCTAGAGAGATGGCTCAGTGCTTAAGAGCACTTGTTCAGTTTACAGTACCCACATGGTGATCACAGCTGTCCATAACCCCAGTTCCAGGGAATCTGACTGTCTGTCAACCTCCATGGGCAGCAGGCACACACATGGTACACAGACATATATGCAAACAAAATGCTCACATACATGAAATAATTAAAAAGTGTGGTCTCTCGTGGTATGCATTCAACATTTGGGAGGTAGAAGCAGGAGCATCAGGGGTTCAAAGTTATCTTTAGCTAGTTTGAGGCCAGGCTGGGCTACATGAGACCTTTTTGGGGAGTGTGAGGAGAAAGAGAGATTTGTAAGTCATCCAAGGAAGAGTAAGGAGGGTTATTTAAAGACCAATACAAGCACATGAGACAATGCATTTTTACCCTGTGTGGGCTGTGGCACCATGCAGACCCACCGTGGAACTCTAATCATGCCAGTTCATGCCCCATTTTCATCTGTGAGACATCATGGCCGTGTAGTACCCAAGTGATGAGAGAATTGAAGAATTGGAGAATAGAAGACCAGTGTCTTCATGAAATGTCCTCATTGTTATGTCTGGAAACATTCTTCAGATTGCTGATTGTGGCTAGTTTTTAGGCAGACAAGCCTGCAGGGGGAGGAAAGTCTCTAAATACAGATTCCCAGCAGTTAAGGGCATGGGGAGCCATTGACCTGGGCCTGAGGTTTGCCTCCTAACACACAGTATTTCTGGGAGTGCTCTGCCTTTGAGCCATGTGAGCTGCTCCCTGTCCTGTGTGGCTGTCACAGCAAAAAGAAGGTGTCAGAGAAGGACTGCTGGGCTAACTGACCATTTGTCTTTGCAGTCCTACGGAACATCTTCGTCCTCACCTGCATCATCATCGTCTGCTCTCTTCTCTTCCCTGTCCTCTGGCATCTGTGGATTTATGCAGGAAGTGCCAACTCTAATTTCTTTTATGCCATCACACTGACCTTCAATGTTGGGCAGGTAAGAGTTGAGGGTAGCACAGGGTCAGGGGTCAGCTGAGACCGTGCCTGTTGTTATGATTTATTATCATGTGGGGGCGGGGCATGGGTATCCTGAGCATACAGGGAACCATGCTGGCGTGCTGGGCAGATGCAGCAGCGGGCTGATGGGCATGGCAGCTGGGTGGTGGCTAGTGATACACAACCCAGATGATGCATCCACGTGGAGAGTTTATTATAATAGAGAGATAAAGAGGCAAGAGACAGAAAGAGGGAGACAGAGAGGGGGATGGGGGTACACACCTCATGGGAGTGGAGGGAGAGGAGAGAGGGGGGTTCGAGGGTGCACACCTCATGGGAGGGAAGCAGAAGAGGAGAGAGAGAGAGAGAGAGAGAGAGAGAGAGAGAGAGAGAGAGAGAGAGAGAGAGAGAGAGAGAGAGAATATGGGTGGAGTTTTTCCTTAAGAGGAGACTTTGACATCAGGACACAGGGTGGCACCACAGGGCGGGATCTGAATATTAACACCTATCCTATAGTTTTGAATATGCAGGGGGAAAGCTCCTCTGTCTTTGAACTCACTGGGTAGAAGCGACTGGGGAGTGAATCGTGTCAACTGAATCTGTTTGCATGTGTTGGGTACCACGCTGAGTGTTGCTTCATTGAATCCTTACAACAAATCTAGAGAAAGTGCTATCCATAGTTTACAAATGAGGGACTGGGGCTCTTCACTCATGGTCAGTGGAGGCAAGAAACAAAGTCAGGTAAGGCCCAGCTTCAGAGGCACCCCACTTTTAAAATTATGCCTTGTTGGCATTATCAAGTGAGTAGGTCGAGGGTAAGACAGCCTTGTGGATTTTGAGGAGAGCAGAAGCAAAGGCAGGGAGTTTAGGAATGAGATGGATTGGTTGTTGGGTGAACAATGAAACAGCAGTGTCTCATATAGTCCAGGCTGGCTGCAAAGGTACTATGTAGCCAGTGATGACCTCGATCTTCTGATCTTCTTGACTCCACCTCCTGAGTTTTCACCATCCCTGATTTATGCAGTGCTGAGCATAGAATCCAGGGCATCCTGGATGCTCGGCAAGCATTTTAACAGCTGAGCTACATCCCTAGCCCCTGGTTTTGTTTTGCTTAAAAAAAAAAAAAAAGAGCGGGGGGGGGGGGGGGGGGCTGGAGAGATGGCTCAGAGGTTAAGAGCACTGGCTGTTCTTCCAGAGGTCCTGAGTTCAATTCCCAGCACCCACATGGTGGCTCACGACCATCTGTAATGAGATCTGGTGCCCTCTCCCAGCATACAGGCAGGATACTGTATATTTAATTAATTAATTAATTAATTAATTATATATATATATATAGAATTTTTTAATGTGCATTGGTGTTTTTGCCTGCATAAATGTTTGTGTGAGGGTGTTGGATTCCCTGGAATTGGAGTCACAGATAGTTGTGAGCCGTCATGTGGTTGCTGGGAACTGAACCCCAGTCCTCTGAAGAGCAAGCAGCCAGTGCTTTTAACCTCGGAATCATCATCTCTCCAGCCCCAAGTCCCTATTGGTTCATTCTTAAAAGGATTCCTAGGTCTCACTCGTAAAGATCAGAGGCTTGTCCTGTTAGCTAGCTCTTCCAGAGGTCTGGAAAGCCCTTTGTGGAATCATCCATCCTTCCTGAAGTTCCGCCCTTCAGTCTGCCGTGTTCTTTCATGGTAGACTCTGCCCTCAGAGTCAGTTATACTGTTGACCACTTTAATGCCATTGGCATAGCCAGGTATTTCCCTGCGTGGTGGATGGCTTAGAGGCAGAGCTGTTTGGAAAGACTGATGGTGTCAGACAGTAGGCCCCAGAATGTCTTGTCACCAGGATTAGCAGTTTGGGGAGGAGTTTAAGCTTTTGCTAATGAGTTGGTGGGACTGGTGTTTCCTGTGTGGATGTTGCTGGATGATTTACATCCAACCCAACCACCTTTGGTGTATGAACAGCAAAAGAGAGGTCTCATCCCTAGTGGTAGTTTCTGATCCTTGTTCTATCAGGGTAGAAATCTACAGGATTCAATGTAGTGTCTAAAATAACCAAAAGGCCATCACAGTGATGGTCTTGGACCTGCCTCGGCCTCTGGGGAGGTTGGGGAACTCCAAAGAAATATTCCTCAGCCTGTTGTCTTGATCTAGTTTTGCTCAAGAAATGAAATTGGCAGTGTTTATGAGGCATCTGTGGGATACTTCCTCTATGACAGGAAAGTCTCTAAATACCAGGGGGCTATTTGCAACCCATCAGGTGCCATCAAAAGCACGAGAAACTTAACTTTGGACAAGAGGGATTTGGGTTGAACTAGAGACCAAAGGCAGAAGGCTCAAGTATATTGGTAGCTGAACTACAGAGAACAGCCAAGTTCTTAGCATCATTTCTTACCTTCCAAAGTTTTTTTTTTTAATTCTTTTATTATTATTGTGTGTACGTATATTTGTGTGTATGTGTATGCTTGCTCTAGGAGGTCAGAAGACAGCGTCAGATTTCTTGGAGCTGTAGTTACAGGTAGTTGTGAGCCACCAAATGTGTCTCCTGGGACCTAAACTTTGGTCCTCTGCAAGAGCAGAAAGCACTCTTAATCACTGAGTCATTTTTCCAGCCCCCAAACCTTGTGTTTTGAGAAAGGCCTCTCACTAGGACTTGGGGCTTGCCAAATTAAGCTAGGCTAGCCAGCCAGTAAGTTCCATGGATCCTCCTGTCTCTACCTCTCCAGCTCTGGGATTACAAGAATATGCCAGCATGTCTAGCTTTTTATGTGGGTGCTGAAATTAAACTTAGGTTTCCATGCTTGCATGTGAAGTGCTTTATTGGTTGAGGTATCTCCCCAGCTCCATCATTTCATATCTTCTATTTATTTTTATTTTATGTGTTTGAGTGTTTTACCTTCCTGTATGTATGTGTACTATGTATGTTCCTGGTGCCCATGGAGGTGAGAAGAGGGTATAGACTTCCCTATAATTGGAGTTATAGATGTTATAAGTCACCATGAGAGTGCTGGATTAAACCTGAGTCCTCTGGAAGAGTAGCCAGTGCTTTTAACCGAAGAGCTGTCTTTCCAGCCCCTATTTCTTATCTTTTAAAAACATTTTAATACATTTTTAATCACATAAGAATAAATGCCTTTATTGTTGTTATGGGAAAGAGGTCAAACAAAAAAATGTGGAATGAAAAATAAAGTTTGAAGATTAGGACTGTAGCTCAGCAGTAGTATGCTTAACTAGCATGCTTGAAGCCCTAGGTTAAATCCCCAGTGTGGAGATCTGAGGGTGGGTATGATAGCACATGGCTTTAATCACAGCACTGAGGAGGTAGAAGCAAGATCAGGAATTGAATGCCATCCTTGCCTATGTAGTTCGAGGCTTTCCTGGACTGGTAAAGCCATCTCAAACAAAAAACCAAGAACAAACAGATAGAAGTCTTTATTGGGATCTGAGAATGTACTCAGTGTACGGTGTTTGCCTAGTGTGGGAAGAGTGTGCACATGGACATGTGTGCTTGTGGGTGGGGAGACCAGAGATTGATGTTGGGTGTCTCCTTCAGTCCCTCTTTACTTTACTTGCCAATTCATCCAGACAGGCTGCCCAGCAAGCTCTAGGGTTCCTGTCTTTGCCCTCCCAGCACTGTGATTACAGTTGAGTGTTGCTACACATGGCTTTTGATAGATACTAGGGTTGAACCGGGTTCTTATGCTTGCACTTTACCAGCTGAGCTATCCCCCTGGCCTCCCTCTATCGTTTTTCTGGAGACAGCGTCTCCTCTTTTTAGATGGCCTGCACCACTGTATAGTCTGTGCTAGCCTCCATCTCTCGGAGATCCTTCTGCCTTAGCCTCCCAAGTGCTAGAATCACAGATGTGTGTCACCGTATTCATTTTACCTAGCATCTTTTTTTCCTTTCCTTTCCTTTCCTTTCCTTTCCTTTCCTTTCCTTTCCTTTCCTTTCCTTTCCTTTCCTTTCCTTTCCTTTCCTTTCCTTCTTTCCTTTCCTTTCCTTTCCTTTCCTTTCCTTTCCTTTCCTTTCCTTTCCTTTCCTTTCCTCTCCTTTTCTTTCCTTTCCTTTTTCTCTCTTCTCTTCTCTTCTCTTCTCTTCTCTTCTCTTCTCTTCTCTTCTCTTCTCTTCTCTTCTCTTCTCTTCTCCCCTCCCCTCCCCTTCACTCCTCTCCTCTTCTCTTTTCAGACAGGGTTTCTCTGTGAATCAGCCATGGCTGTCCTAGACCTGCTGTGTAGACTAGACTGGCCTTGAATTCACAGAGATCTGCCTGCCTCTGCTTCCCAACTGCTGGGACTAAAGGTGTGCACCACCACCACCACCACCACCACCACCACTGGTTTATCTAGCATTCTTAAGACCCTGAGTTTGATCCAGCACCACCAAGGGGGGGATCTGCCTGGGCTCTATCCCTCCCCACTCAGAAAAGGTCATTTGGCCATGTGTTTACTTAGGTTTGTGTCTTTCAGGCTCATCCATTTAGAGACAGCTGTGAGGACCATATATACAAGAGGAGCTTTTGGGTTTGTGTGAGTCAAAAACATCCTAATCTACAAACTGCTTTTGGACTTGGTGTTTTCACAAAAAAAACACTCATCTTGAGATAAAATTTTTAATTTTTTTTTTCAAACTGAGTCTTAGTGGGTGTGTTGCCACACACCTTTGATTCCAGCACTTGGGAGGCAGAAGTAGATAAATCTCTGTGAGTTCGAAGCTAGCCTGGTTTATAATTGAGAGTTCTAGGACATCCAGAACTACATAGTAAGACTGTCTCAAAACAAACAACAACAACAGCAAAAAATTCGGGTGTGGTGGTGCATGCCTTTAGTTCCAGCACTCAGGATTTCTGTGAGTTTGAGGCCAGCCTGGCCTACAAAATAAGTTCCAGGACAGCTAAAGCTATTGTATAGAGACAGAGAAATCCTATCTCAAAAAATAAAACAAAACAAAACTATCTCAAAAAACAAAACAAAAGGGCCTGGAGAGATGACTCAGAGGTTAAGAGCTCTGCTTACTCTTCCAAAGGTTATGAGTTCAATTCCCAGCAACCACATGGTGGCTCACAACCATCTGTAATGAGATCTGGCGCCCTCTTCTGGCCTGCAGGGATACGTGCAGACAGATGTATACATAATAAATAAATTTAAAAAAAAAAAAAAAAAAGAAAGAAAGAAAAGAAAAGAAAAACTGCCTGGTGGAGGTGGTTCACGCCTTTAGTCCCAGCACTTGGGAGACAGAGGCAGGCGGATCTCTGTGAGTTAGAGGCCAGCCTGGTCTACAGAATGAGTTCCAGGACAGCCAGGGCTGCATAGAGAAACCTTGTCTTAAACAAACAAACAAAACAAACAAGCAGGGTATAGGAGAGATGGCGCAGCAGTTAAGAGTACTGGCTGCTCTTGCGAAACACTGGGGTTTGATTCCTAGCACCCACAACTGCCTCTAACTCCAGTTGCAGGGGATCTGATGCCTTTCTCTGGCTTATTCATATACCATACATGTAGGCAAAATATCCATACACACATACACATAAAATAATAATAAAAATAATTTTAAAAAATCAAACAGACTTTCATGTAGCCAAGACTGGCTTCAAACTTGCTATGTACTTGAAGATGACCTTGAACTGCTGATCCTTCTTAATCTATCTCCTGAATGTTGCGAGTACAGGCATATTCCACCATGCCTAGTTTTATGTCATGCTGAAGACTGAACCCAGGTTTCATGCATGCTAAACAAGCACTCTGCCAACTGGGCTCCATCCTCAGCCTCTTGAGATGAATTTTGTAGTGACCCCACCCTGTTCCTTGGGTAGGAGGCCCTGTGATTTGATCAGGTAACCCTTTACTGTTGGGATTTGAGGTTGCTTCTGGCTATTTTGCTACTTGAAATGGAAGAGGCTTTTGTAGTCATCCACCTAGTTCATATGTGTATAACAATGCATTTAGGGTAGATTTTAAATGGTAAGATTTGCAGAGTGAGAAGTTATGTGAATACTCTATTTTTGGAATATATTACCAAGTTGCTATTCACAGTGTGCCTGCCAGCAGAAGTCCAAACAACCCCTTAAGCTGGTGGACTATTACGTATCTGTCATTGGCCTTCATAGGTCTGAGCTCTGACCATAGAGAGCTCCCTTGGGTTAAATGTTTCTGGAAGTTGTTGACCTTGAGTTTTTTGGGGTTTTTTTGGGTTTGTTTTTTTTTTTTTTTTTTTTGTTTTTTGTTTTTCGAGACAGGGTTTCTCTGTGTAGCTTTGCGCCTTTTCCTGGAACTCACTTGGTAGCCCAGGCTGGCCTCGAACTCACAGAGATCCGCCTGGCTCTGCCTCCCGAGTGCTGGGATTAAAGGCGTGCGCCACCACCGCCGGCGTTGACCTTGAGTTTTGCTGCTGCTGCCCCCACACCACTGCCAGATCAGCAAAAGAATGTATCAGGTGGCACATTTGTTTACTAGGCTGTCACTCTAATCCTATCATTTCTTTGTCTGACCTGGATATGGTGGCACATAATTGTATTCTAATATTTCGGTGGCTGCTGAGGTATGAGGATTACCTTGAGTTCAAGACTAGCCTAGTCTGTATAAGAAAACTTGTCAAAAAATAAAAAAAATAAACAAATTAAACAAAAAAGATTATTAACCTGGAGTGTTGACTAACGAAAAGAGCCCCTCACTACAAGAGCATACTGCCCGTGTCCTGGGCCTTTGGTCCACTGAGTGCAGATACAGGACATTTAGAATTTTATTTTTGTTTGTTTCTTGAGACAGGGTTTCTCTGTATAACAGTCCTGGCTGTCCTGGAACTCACTCTGTAAACCAGGCTGGCCTCAAACTCAGAGATCCACCTGCCTCTGCCTCCCAAGTGCTGGGATTAAAGGTGTGCGCCACCACTGCCCGGCTTAGAATTTTTTTAATAGTTTGGCACTACCTTAGGCCTCTCATGAAGTTCTCCTTTGTTGTCTTCTTCTTCTTCCTCCTCCTCCTCCTCCTCCTCCTCCTCCTCCTCCTCCTTCTTATTATTTTGGTTTTTTGAGACAAGGTTTCTCTATTTAGTCCTGACTGTCCTGGAACTCACTCTGTAGATCAGGCTGGTCTCAAAAGCAGAGCTCGCCGGGCGGTGGTGGTGCACGCCTTTAATCCCAGCACTTGGGAGGCAGAGCCAGGCGGATCTCTGTGAGTTCGAGGCCAGCCTGGGCTAAATAGCGAGATCCAAGGCAGGCTCCAAAGCTACACAGAGAAACCCTGTCTCGAAAAACCAAAAAAAGAAAAAAAAAAAAAAAAGCAGAGCTCTGCCTGCCTCTGCCTCCTGAGTGCTGGGATTAAAGGTATGTGCTACTACTCCAGGCTTATTTATTATTGTATGTGAGTATGTTTATGATATGTGTGATACATAGGTGCCATGACAAGTGTGTGGAGGTCGGAGGACAGCTTTTAGTAAGTAGTTGGTTCTCTCTTTTAGTCTTCTCATATTCAGGTCGCCAGGCTTACACAGTAAGCACGTTACCTGCTGAGCCATCTCGCTGTCTCTTTCTTGGTCTCCCTGTCTATCTCCACCCTAGCATTGCTGTCTGCCTTTTGTTAGACCATGAACTTCTCGAAGGCGGGGATCTGCTTCTCCCCGTGTAGGGTCCCCAAGTACCAAGTCAGTGAGAGGCACAGAGCAGTTGCTTAGAGAAGTATTTGTTAAATGAATGAGTGAGGACGTGAACAAACCAAAGGCAGCCAGAGAAAACATCCTGTGATTTGTGTCTAGATGTGCATGGTTGGCAGAGGGATCCAGTAGGATCAAGATGGCTTTCCTGTTGAGAGGCCAGACAAAGGCAGAAGGACTAAGAGTAGTGACTGGACCTTTAGACTTGGAAAGAAAGAAGGGAAGGGGAGCTGGGTGATCCTGAAGTGGCTGATACTGTAATCCACACTTGGAAGGCGGAGGCCAGAGGTTCCTTAGTTCCAAATCAGCCTGCGCTTCATGGGGGAAGTCAAGCTAGCCTGTACATTCCAAGACCTTGCCTGAGGGAGGGAAAAAGTGAGGCAGACAGGAAGTGGATGGGAAGGAAAGAAAGGTGGAGTGAAATTACACATCTGAGGCCAGTTGGCAAGTGTCTCCACCCTTTTCCTTCTGTCCAAACCTGGCCTCTTCATGTCCTGCACAGCCAAGCCCAGTCCTGCTTCTTTGTTGGCATTTCTATTAAGATATCAGGCATTTGGGGACAGATGTGCTTATAAATACCTTTCTAGCAGGGAAAAGTATTTTCCTCTAGCCTCCTCCTTCCCTCCCTGGTACAGGCAGATAAGAGCTGTTCTGTGTGCCAAATGGCCACAAATTCCAAATAGGTGCTCAGAGCCCAGAGCTTCATTGTCAAAATCAGCTTTATCTATATAGACTGCATAGAACAACTTGACCTATTGAGTTTTGTTAAAGTCCTGCTCTGTTCATGTTGAAAAGTATGATGCCCTATTACAGAATGAATGTATGTAGATTATTAGTTACCCCAGCAGGTACTCCAGTGACTAAGGCTCTGTTCTTTCTCTTGGGGACCATTAAGTAGTTTTCATCATGTGGTAAGCACACATCGTTTTCTAATTACCATTGCCTCAGAGTCAGTAACAGGAAATGACAGCAGTAAACCATCTAATGAGGCATGTGTGCTTGTGTGTGTGTGTGTGTGTGTGTGTGTGTGTGTGTGTGTGTGTGTGCTTGAGTGTGAAAGAGAAGATTGAAATCTACTGGTTGATTGCTTGAGGCCTCCTCCAGCTTCCTCACTGGTGACCTTCAGCAGGTGATTTAACTTCTTTAGGGTACAGTTTCTTAGTCTCAGATTTCAGGGTGATAATTCCCACCTCACAGGGTGTTTAGTGGATTTGCTATAACCTGTGGGTCCTATTATTGCCATAAATCACATTGCTGGCATGTGAAATGTGAAGAATAGTGTGCTCTTCAGATACATACATACAGCAACCTTCCAGGACAGTATTCAGTTCATAAATGATGAGAAAGAGACAGTCTCTTTTCTTTCCTATTTAAATTTAGGACAGGATCTCATGTAACCAGCCTTACCTCCAGCTTTACCTGTAGCTGAAGCTGGCCTCGAACTCCTCATCTTTCTGCCTCTACCTCCCAAATGCTGGGATTTTAAGTGTAACAAATTAATCAGTGCTTTATGTACACACACACAAACACACACACACACACACACACACACACACACACACACACAGAGAGAGAGAGAGAGAGAGAGAGAGAGAGAGAGCTTTCATGAATCTGTTTTTTCTAAAAGAAAAAGCTAAAGTGTCCCAGTCACCCTAAATAAATTTAAGAACAGAGAACACTGGAATCTTACTTTAAAGTTGTAATTAGTGGCTCATGCTTAAGGAAGGTTTACAAGGAGCTGGCCCCATGTAACCTGGATCATGTGCTTGTTTGGCCTTCTGAGTCTTTCTCCATGTGTTTACATGTGTCATGTACTCATGGAGAGTTTGTGTGTATGTATGTGTGTGTCATTATGATGGAAGTATCTTCTATTTTCTTTTAGTAAAACATCTTGGTAATCTTCCTTTGTTTGTATATGAGAGGAGCCTCCTGTTTGTCTAAGTCCTACATGAGAGATCTCACCATGCTCCACACATCTAACTTCTGCTCTCTACAGCCCTTTAGGTGAATAGACATAGCCCTCCTTACAATGAACCCACAGTATGGGAGAGAATGCAGAATAAACAAGCAGGGCAGAGCAGTGTGATGTGCTGCTCAACGTGGGCCTGGGAGCATGGAGCCAGGACTGTGAGTGCTTCTAGGGGAAAGAGGTATCTACATACAGTTCTGGGGGACATACAGGATCCAACTGGGTACTAGGAGGAAGAGGAGGAGGAGGAGGAAGGGGGAGAGAGAAGGGGAACCCCAAGGAAGAGGATGATGCTGTGTGCTACTGTGTAGCACTGGCCGGGCTCTGGGACAAAGAAGGAGAACATTCCAGGGCTGCAGTGGTCAGAGCTGCACAGCCCTTGGGGACCTCATTATGCTGAGGTTCAGGCTGAGCCATTAGTTTTCAACCAAGGATAAATGTGACTGGATTCAGACTGCAAACTGTTTGCTGCCAGGAAGAGAAGAGGTTGTGAGTGGGCATCCTGGTGTGGAGGAGGGGGCTGCTGTAATCTGTGAGAGGCTGTACTCTTGGTCGCTTAACTTGGAAGGTGGCTGTGAGGACTTAGTATGATGTTGAACAAGAATTTTTGAGATTTGAAAGGACCAGGTAAATAACAGCTGCGACTCTGGCACCAGTCTACAGTCCTACCTGCTAACAGTGACTTGAAGCCCGGGGATTCCCCTGGCTTTTTCTTTGTTTTTGAGACAGGATCTCTTTCTTGTAACTCATGCTGGCCTCTGACTTACTAAATGGCTGAGAATGACTTGAATTTTGATCCTCTTATATCCACCTCTAAGTGCAGGGTTGCAGGCCTGCGACACCACTCCCCCTTCCCTGCTGTTTTTATCTTTAGAGTTGGAAGGTGAAGCTCTGACCCCTCCCTTGCAGGGTCCGTTTGTCCTGAGTGGGTAGGCCAGAGCTGCACAGGCAGTTGCCAGCCTCCTCTGGCTTCCACTTGCCTAGACTCCGGGCATGTAGCCAAGGAAGCAGCCCTTTGCCAACTACGGCAACCAGTTGAAGTCCCCAAGAGTGTCAGTGTCTCCAACAGAAGGAAGAGGCCTAGGGAGTCAAGACATACTAAGGTGTTCACGTCTGTTTCCAGGAGGCTGTAGTCAAGAGGCTCCGATTGGTCAAAGTGGATAACCCAGTTGGCTCTCAAGTCTCAAACTTACTTTGCCTTTTCCAAGAAGAACCTGGTAGAGCAGCAGAGCTGTAAACTGGGAAGTACAACTTCACAGGGTGCTTGTCAGGGCATGGAGTGTCAGCCAGCCTCAGCCAGTGCGAGTGCCAAGCCTGAGAGGTGGAGGGTGATGGAAAGAACTCAGAATTTGGATATAGACAGGCAGGGCTGATGATATAGCCTGACTTTTTACTCATACCTGTGACCCTGGGTTATAAATGGGCCACAGCGCAGGAGTTACGAAGTTCCTAAGGGGGCTGGCCAGGTGCTTAGATGTTTTTCTGTCTCTTTTCTGTCACATCTGTATTGAAGCATGTTCTGAGTCTCATTCATTTTTGACTCATTTTGTCCTCTGTGACCCTGGCTACTTCATGAAGTCTCTACCACAAAGCAGAGAAGAGCAGCCCTGGGTACTTTATGATTGTCAAGGAGAGGAGTGACGTCTCATCAAGCCATGGCTGAAGGGTAGTGCCAAAAGGCTAAGGACCAACACAATGCACCCTGAGTATGAGCCCTGTGCCAGGCCTAGGGCTCTAGAGCTGGAGCAAACACCACCCTATTGGGGTCAGATAACTGAGCATAGGGTTAGTATGGGACTACAGAGCAAGTAGGCATGGGGCAGGGGAAGCAGCAGAGGCTTCTGTCAGTGTTTGCAGGTGTGATAGCTCGGAAGATGCATGTGATCTGAGCATCCAGGTGGCCGAAGCAGGTAGACCACACTGAGTTCAAGGCATCCTGGGCTACATAGTTAGTTCCAGGGCAGCCTGGGCTATAGAGTGAGACCTTGTCTCAAAAGGAAAAAACAACAAAAAGAGATCCTTTGGGGCCAAGAAGTTAGATAAGGGAGACACCCCTCCCCTCCCTGAGCCCTGTGGTGGCACCCTCCTTTAATCCTAGCACTCAGGAGGCAGAGGCAGGTGGTTCTCTGGGAGTTCGAGTGAAACTGGTCTACCTAGTGAGTTCTTAGAGCCACATAGTGAGACCCTGTCAAAAAAACAAACCCCAACAACAACGAAATGGCTGTGTTGGGGATAAAAGGAGTCCTGTAGAAAGTCTGGGAATGTGGAAAGAACCTAAGTGAGAGGCTGGGTGATCAGCCACAGCAAGCAGGGCAGCTTCCAAGAACAGGCCCCGGGTCTCTGAAGGCAGAGGGACAAACGTGTTCTTGGGCCCCTAAATCCTAGGTATGGTCTAGGGAAGACCACTGTGGTGGGTCATGAACTGGAGCTGATTGCTCACATTTTATACATGAGGAAAAGGAAATTGAAGGAATGGGAAGTCCATTCCTAACTTGCCCATGCTTTTGTTACTCGCTGCTCAACTTTCCCCTGCTCAGAATAGGCAGAGGAGCTGTGGGTTTGCAGCTGTTGAGCAGGTGAATCCTAGGACCTCTGGGAACCTCCTCCTTGCAGTCTCAATGGAAAGTCCCAGGCCCAGGCTTTCCTCTAAAAGAGCCAAGCCTCAGGCCAGCCTTCTGTCCTTTCCCTGTAACTATGGCACCCGCCCAGAGCTGAGGACACTCACAGCTGTGTGTCCAAATGAGCAGGGCCCTTTTCTACACTTTCTCACTATGCAAATATTGACACACTGAACACCCATATTCCCACTACAAAGACCCTATCAGTAATATTCTGCAGTGCTTGCTTGGTTACAGAATCCATCCCGGAAGCCATCTTTTATTTATTTTATTGTTATTTGGGTTTTTTTGGGGTTTTTTTGGTTTTTTTTTACTTATTATTTTGGTTTTTTGATCAGGATCTCATGCAGGCTAGGTACCTCCTAGGTGCTTCAATGACATGCCCTGCTCCTTTTTTTTTTAATAAAAATTTATTTTGTGTTTGTGGAGGTGGGTCATGCACAGCATGCATGTGGACAGAGGACAACTTTCAGGAGTCAGTTCTCTCCTACCACCATGTGGGTTCTGGGGAATAAACTCCAGGTCATCATCAGCCATCTCACCAACTCATCCTGGATTATTTTTAAATTTATTTCAAATTGAAATGCCGATATCAGTACATTTCCTGCTAACTATGTCAGCTTTTACATCATTAAATAGAGGTCAATATTTATTTTCACTTCACTTACATAAAATTAACATAGTTGAAAATTTGGGTCTCACACATGTATTTGTCAAAGCTACCTTTTACCATTTTTGTTTTGAAATCAAGTATGTGTATCATTGGGCAGCCTGGAACTCACTCTGTTGACTAGGCTGGCCTTGAACTTAAAAGGATCCCTCTGCCTCCTGAGTGCTGGAATTCTTCACCGTGTCTTGCCCACCAAAATGTTTTTGAATTCATTGTGTTCTCACATACAGTAGTCCAGCTGGACCAGGCTGATCTAAAATTCACTATGTGGCCAAGGATGACCTTGAACTCCTTGATCCTCCTGCCTCTACCTTCTTGCTGGCTACATAGTAAATTCCAGTTCAGCTTGGACTAACTATTGAGACTCTGTCTTAAACAAACAGACTGGCTCTGCCTCCTGAGTGCTGGGATTAAAGGCATGGGCCACCAACGCCCAGCTGTTGTTTGTTTTTTGAGACAAGGTTTCTCTGTGTAACAGTCCTGGCTGTTCTGGAACTCCCTCTGTAGACCAGGCTAGCCTTAAACTCACAGAAATCCACCAGCCTCCCGAGTGCTGGGATTAAAGGCATTAAAGGCGTGCACCACCACTATCTTGTGGGAATATAGCTCTTATAGAGTGCTTGCTTAGCATTCAAAAAGCCCTGGATTCAATCTCCAATGCCACATTAAAACAGATATGGTGACACATACTTGTAACCTCAGCATCTGGGAGGTAGAAACAGGTTCAGAAGGGGATCTCTGCTACATAGTTCAAGGCCAGCATGGGTTTCAAGAGACCCTGTCTCAAAACAAAACAAGTCAGGTGGAATGGTGTACACCTTTAATACCAGCAATTCAGAGGCAGAGTTTGGAGGAGCTCTGTGAATTGAGGCCAGCCTGGTCTACATAGAGAGTTCCCGGACAACTAGGGCTACATAGAGAGTTCCCGGACAACTAGGGCTACATAGAGAGACCCTGTTTCAAAACAAAACAAAACAAACCCAACAAGAACTCCAAACCCCCAAGCAAACAGAAACAAAACCCCAACAACAAAAAAGACCACAATTGTTTTTGTTTTTTTTTTTTCTAGATAAACTTTTTATTTTGGAATTGCCTTGGAGTCGGGTTGCAGCGATAGTAGAGAGAAGTCTTGTATATTCCATTCGGTTTTCCTGTGTTAACATCTTAAATTGCACAGAACTTTGTTAAACTAAGAACCCACTCTGGGACATTACCATTAACTGAATGGGTGTCATGTCTTCTTCCGGGACAACCTAGGGGACCATGTTGTACTTGGTTGTGTCTCCCCAGTGTACTCTGCTCTGCATCTTGTCTGTATTTTTCATGACCTTTGCAGGCTTAAGGAACACTAGGCAGGTCCCCTAAATTAGGTTGGTCTGATGTTTGTTCTTTTTGTTTGTTTGTTTTTAAAGAAAACCAGGGGCTGGAGAGATGGTTCAGCAGCACTTGTTGCTCTTGTAGATGATCCGAGTTTAACTCCCAGTATCCCATAGTCACTCACAACCATCCACGACCTCAACAGACACACAAGATACACATACATGCATGTAGGCAAAATGTAGAGTAAAACAATTCTAAAGAGGAAGACTCCCCAGGCCAAGCTCCCTTCTCATTATCTTGTCAGAATGTGCTAGCCATGTGATTTCAAGCTAATGCTAACTCTACACCACGTTTAGTTTGGGTTTTGTTTTTGAAATAGTCTCACTCTAGCCCAGGCTGACCTGGAACTTGCAGTAATCAGCCAGATTTAATGCCTATAATCTGAGCACTCTGAATTTGAGGCCAGCCTAGACTACATCGAGAGTTCCAGGACAGGCAGGGCTACATAGAGAGACCCTGTCTCAAAAAACCCAAAACAAAACAAAAAACTTTTAGTAATTCTCCAGCCTCCCCTTCCAAGTGCTGGGATTACAAGAATGTGCCACCATGCCTGGCCTGAATTTTTATTTTGAATCCAAGCAATACAAGAAAGTGGTACACAGAATTAAGGTTTATAAGAATAGCTCCTGAGCTCCTCTTGTGGTAGGAGGTGCTCCTCTGTAATCCCAGCAAGAGGATTGAGTTCAAGGTCACCCTCTGCTACATAGCAAGTTTGAGGCTACCCTGGGCTTTTCAGATGCTGTTTCCAAAGAAACCAAAGAACAAAAAAGAACAGTTCCTCTTCAAGTCCACAGTTATTTCTTCAGGTCAGGTCCTTCTGAATGATGTGTTTAATATTTGTACATTTCTTCCCATATCACATTAGACTGGATCCTATAAAATTGCCAACATTATTATTATTGGCTTTTTAGACAGGGTTTCTCTGTGTAGCCCTGATGGATGTCCTGGAACTCAAAAGATCTGACTGCCTCTGCCTCCCGAGCACTGGGATTGAAGGTGTGAGCCACCACCGCCCAGCTATTGCCAACATTAACTTGCAAAACAAACAAACAAAAATGTTATTTCCAGATGTGGCTCAACCTAATAACCTAGTTTGATTTGCCTTCCTTTGACCTAGCCAGCTCAACCACTGTGGGACAAGTTATGAATTCTGAATCTGCGATTGTCTCTCACCTACCCTGACACAGGGACTGGGCCTCCCTTTCCCAGAAACAACATCTTGGGGTCTGGGTGAGAGAACCCCAGGGTTTAAGGTCAACTGAACCGCTGCCTCAACCAGGATTGCCAAGGGCTGCCTGGTTGCTTGCTGATATGTTACAGATCCCTGTGTCCTTTTGGGAATTTGGCCCGTGGCACAAGGGTGCACGCCCAATAGTCCAGACATCCAGGTATGGCCTTAGTCCAACTAATTGAATGCCTCGAGCCTCAGTCTCTCGATTGGTAAAATGGACCATTAGTCTTCCATTGAGATAATATAATGGCAGGCATGTGTCCAGTGAGTATCGATGTTTTTGGCCCTCCAAGGTCTTCTTAGCTGCTCTTCTACCTTCAGAAGTATATAGCTGCCCAGGACAGGGCTCTGGAGACCTAGATCCCTGACTTACCTCAACCTTTCTTCTGCCCCAAGACTCTCACTGGATGCCTGCCCCATTCTAGGCCTGTCTTCCCACATGAGCTAAGAATTGGTTGCTGCTTGTACTCTGAGAGCCTCTAAACTTTTGAGAACCACGGTGTCTCCAATAGTGTACCTGCTTTCCTTTGGCGGGGTGGGAGCACGCCCCTGTCAGCTAGTTATTCCAGTCTTGGGCACATTGGGCTGAATAGGGTTGTAGACTTTGGGGTCAAGTGTACAAGTGAGACAAATCCTGTACCTCTCTGAGGCTCTATTTAGGGTGAGAATGGAATGAAATTCTCGGCCCCTTTTGATTTTGTAGTCAGACTGAGTCATGGTAGATAAATGTCACAGTGGCAGAGGCACTCGGACTCCATCCTTAGCAGAAGCAGCATTATCACCAAGTGTCACATAGTTGATGTAAAGTTGCAGTTTGAATGAGTTTATGTCAGCAGAAAGGTTAAGGAGTTAGGACCTAACCTGGGGTAAGTGAGCCTGCAACAGAGTTGAAGGGCAGACAGGTACTGGAATGTTCCAGGCAGAGGAAATAGCAAAGACCTGTGGTTAGAGAGGTAGTACGGGGAAGTGATGTAACATGTAGCAGGAACCAGGTGCAAGGCCATGAAGCTCTAAGAGTCTGAAGCATGAGCAGCCTTTGGGAGAACTCAAGTCAAGTGGTAACACGATCAGATTTGTGGTCTGAAAAGCTCCCTCTGGCTGCCTGTCACAGGAGAGGGTTTGAAAGCAGTGATCTCTGGGAAGTGGTTTTGGTACTATTTAAGTGACAACAGTGACTTTGTCTAGTGGGGGTCGTTACAGGGATGGGTGGAATTCTATGTTTTCAAGGTAGAATTCTGGGCCGTGTGTGGGAGAAATACTAGGCAATTCTGTGTCCTGAGCCCCTGGACAGGGGAGGCTGGCTGGGGAGTGCCTGTGGGAAGAGACAGGGTGCATGCATGCACTGTTTGCTAGAACACTGGTCTGGATTCCCAAGGATGGAGGTATAAACCAGCAGTAGGGAGCAGAAGGTAAAATACAGGCAGCTGCCAGATGGCCAGTAATACCTTTCAGGGCTAGGTATGTGCCAGGAGGGAAGCAGGTCCATGGGCAGGCTTACAGATTGGGCTTTGATGGGAGATGCCAGGCAGGAACTGTCTCATGGTACCTGTCTAACCCCACAAAGGGCCTTATTCAGTAAGGTGCCACTGATTCTCATTCTCTCTTCCCCTGCCAGATCCTGCTCATCTCTGACTACTTCTATGCCTTCCTGCGACGGGAGTATTACCTCACACATGGTCTCTATTTGACTGCCAAGGACGGCACAGAAGCTATGCTTGTGCTCAAGTAGCCCTGGCTGGCACAGAGCTGCATGGACAAGAGGGGGAAGGGCCAGAAGCTGGGCCAGGTCCCTCATCCAGAGTTGCCAGCAGGCAAGTCCTCAGGCAGAAGCGGTTCAAATCCAGGGTTGCAAATATCTGGCACCAAAGGGGACTCATAGCTGGCCACAAGGCCCATGGGGAGAACCTGGGAGCACCCCACTTGGACCTGCCACTTTGTGACTCTGCACAGGAAGGAAGGGGAAGCAACAGGTGAGCAGAGCAGAGCGTTAGGCTGTGGCTTCTTAATAAATGTGTGGGCTTTTTCATTGTTGTTCTGGTAACACTGATTCCTGGAGTGGGGTGAGTCTGGCCCCAATACTACATGGTATCCTGTGTTAAGGAGTAGGGTTCTGACCCCATGTCCCTGACTGACACGAGTGTGTGGACACAGTAACCTAGCAGCCCTCCCTACTCCCAAACAAGCAGCTGGAGGCAAAGGGCCAGGCAGGCCTGAGCAATCTTTATTCTGCTGAAGAAATGACCACAGATCCATATACCATGTCAGGACAAGGGGAGCCAGCCTTTCAGGGGTGGACAGGTCCTGGCAGGAGGCAAAAGCCTCAGGTGAATGAGGGACAGGTGTGCAGACAGGCAAGGGGCTTTAAAAAAAAAAAAAAAAAAAAGACAAACCACACAGAGCTGGGGCTCCCCACCCACTCCCAACCCAGCCAGCACCCAGAGGAGTGACCCTAAGGTGACTGGCCCAGGACCCAGGGCATGGTAGGCTGGCTGGTGTCCCCTACCTGGGCAAAGGGGAGGAAGGTTCACATCTCTGCCTAACCCACTGGGGACTAAAATAGCTCAGTTTAGAAGCCAGGACCTCCCTGGAGAGAGCCTGACCAGAATTCCCAACCACCCCCCACCCCTACTCCTGACTCAGAAGCCAAAGGTTTCTTGGGAGGCATAGACCATGTAGAGGAATCCGTCTTCATCCTTCTCCTGTTCATAGATGTCAGCGATGGGCGTGGATACGCTCACCATGCTGTGCTGGTTCACCAGCAGGAAGAAGGCCTGCGTGGGGTTGAGCTGCAGGCGGCGCCTGCGGAGGCAGGAGGGCATGCCAGGTGAGGAGGCCGCCTGCCGGGGGCCTGGGTGACCCTCCAAAATCTTCACTTTTCGTCCATCACAGCCCGCGCTAGAGACTCGCCTCTTTAGAAGTTCACCCCAACCCTGACCTTGACCTTTCCCAGCCTCCCTGAACAGGGGCGGTGCCCTATCTCCTGCCCCCTTGCCCCACTCCACCTCTTCCGAGTGTAACCTGGCCCCTACCCCACCCAAGGCCTTCAGGAGGCTGCCCACGCACCGGATGATCTTGACCAACTCGCTCATGTTAACATGGTCTGGGACCAGAAACTTGGTCTTATCCAGGACAGGCAGCTGCTTCTCACCCTTGTAGCGCTCGATGATCACCTGGAGTGTAGTGGGCGGGGGACTCGTAAGCCAGGGGCGGGACCTGGCAGGGCAGGGCGTGGCCGGGGGGGGGCGGCTAGAGACTCACCGGGATCTTGCTGGGGTGCTGGTCGCGGATCTGCTGCACCTCCTTACAGCGGTCGGCTGTGGACAGCACTCGGCGTGAGGCCCGGCAGGGCTGAGGCCTCCCGCGACTCCGCCTCGCCATCCCCGAGGGGCGGCTCCGGGCCCGCCCCGCCCCAGCGCCCGCCCCCGGGGCCGTCGGCCCCTTAGCCCTCGACCAGGGACGCGGTGGGGAGGCCGGCGACCCTGCCAGGCCTCACGGCCTCCCCACCCGGGGTCCGGCCGGCCGGGGACTGACGTCATGGGGCTGACGTCACCTGCGGCAATCGGGGTCGGCTGGCACCCCCATCCCTCGGTCCCTGCCCGCAGTTCGCCCCCAGGGCCTCACCGAAGCTGCGCCGCTGCTTGAAAGGCCGGTCGGAGGGCATGGCGCGGGCCCGGCGGAGCGCGCAGCCGGGGCTCCGGGGCGCGCGGCTCAGGGATGTGGCTGCGGTTTGGTGCGCCGGGGGCTCCGGGGCTCGAGCTCAAGGGCTGCAGGGCTCGCGCTGAGCCTGGCGGTGGCGGCTGCGGGAGGTAACTCGCCTGGGTGACGTCAGGTCACAACATTCCTTAAAGGGGAGGCCGGCGCGCCGCTCCCATTGGGCCGACGGAAAACCCGCCTGCCCGGACCTGTGACGCCACGGCGCAGGCAGCCTGGATTCCCGGCGCAGGTCGCGAGGGGGCGGAGCTTCGTGCGCGTCACAGTTTTGTGACGTCACGGCCCGCTGGCTTGTCTCTCGGCCCCTCAGACTGAGGTGAAAGCCGGGTGGTCGTCGCCTTCGGTTCTTGGACGCACGCCTTCACCGAACATAGCGTTAGAGATCGAAGGTGGTAACGGAGGTGGAGCGGGGAGGGAGTGGAACACCCAGGCTTTTAAAAGTTATGTGTCTGTGTAAGTGTACGACGCGTGTGCGGGTCCCCGCCGAGGTCAGAAGATAACGTCGGATTTCTTGAGGCTGAGTTACTTACTGGCGGTGCTGGGAACCGAACTGAGGTCCTCTGTAATAATAGCAAGTGTAATAATAGCTCTTAACTGCTGACCCATCGCTCCAGCCCCCCACTCCCACCCCGCCAGGCTTTAAAATACTTCCAGAACAGGGTGAGAAAGCAGTCTCCCGGTGTGGGGTTAATAGGCGATTTAGATAAAGCAGGAGAGAATGGGAGGACGTATCAGAAGTGGTTAACCAGGCGACAGAGAACATGCGGAATTGACAACACGCGAAGTGACAATTCACGGGAGAGTCCCTTGAGAGGATAGAAAGAAGTATGGTCTAGGAATGTTGCTCAGGGTAGAGTACTTTACTAGCACGTGTAAGGCTTAAATTCAGTTTCCCAGGTTTTGCGGGAGGTGGGGAGCATGGACACGGAGAGACGACTTCCAAAGAACTTTTAAAATGAATTTAAAAACCAAACACAGGATTAATGCCAGGTGTATCCTTTTTTTTTTTTTTTTTTTGTTTGTTTGTTTGTTTGTTTGGTTTGGTTTGGTTTGGTTTTTCAAGACAGGGTTTCTCTGTAGTTTTGGTGCCTGTGCTGGATCTCATTCTGTAGTTCTGTAGACCAGACTGGCCTCGAACTCACAGAGATCCGCCTGTTCTGCCTCCTGAGTGCTGGGATTAAAGGCGTTGCGCCACCACTGCCCGGTTTATCTCACACTTATAATCCTAGCTCTGTGGGAGTTTGAGGCAGGAAGATGGGCTAGATTTGATTTGAGGTAAGGAAGAAAAAGGTTAAACTGAAAGCATTTACAGAAGACCATTTGCTTGAAAAGAAAATTATCGAGGATATACTTTAGAAACAACATATAACTCAAAAGGAAGAAATTAGATGGAAACTGGTAAACCTAAACAGGTACTTAATATAGACATAAATAGTAGTGATTGTGGTGTGCAAAAACAAGTTGCTCAGGTCACAAGAATTCCTAAAACAGGAGAGAGCAGGGGAGCTAAGATTGCTTTAGGGAGGCTGGGTAGTGGTGGTGCATGTGGCAGAGGCAATGCCAGGGTGGTCTAGATAATGAGACCCTGTTTGTTTTTTAAATGCCCTAGGGAGCTGGATTTGTTTGGAAGTATATTGTCTGCTTGGTCAGGTATATATTTCAAAAACTAAAAGGGGAGACACCTCAATGGCACTGTGCATAAGAGTGCTTGCCTGCCCTCAAGCATAAGGACCTGAGTTCAGTTTCCAGGCCACGTTAGATCAAAGAGGCTACCCTACAGAGAGGATCAGCCAGGCCTTATATCCGTAAGCTGCTAGACTCCTAGTATGTAGCAGCCACAAGTCAGGGTGGGACAGAAGGATTGGTTTCCTAAATTATGGACTTAAATCCTATTTGGTACCTTCACTACTCTAATCTGAGGCAAGTGTAAGAGTTAGCCTTTGTTCTGGGCTTGCTGCTGGATCTCCGTCACATCCCAGCTTCCCCTGTGGTGAGTAGACAGAATTAAGTCTGTCTCAGGGCATTTCTCTACTGAACCTAGAAAGAATTTTTAATATTTAAAACAGGACCTCTGTGAAGGTAGAAGGAGGACACCAACACCTACAAGCTCTCCTCTGACTTCCACATACACACCGTAAATAGATAAATGTAAACAGAATTTAAAGGAAACAATACCGTTTCAAATACAGAAGAAGGGAAAGAGTGACGGGGTAGTGAAGGGTACTGGAACATGGGCGGTAGAAGCAGATTATGAAGGAAAGTGATTAGGATGGTAAATAGCACAAAACCAGAGCTGGGGAAATCTTTTTTTTTTTTTTTTTTTTTTTGTTTGTTTTTTTTTTTTCGAGACAGGGTTTCTCTGTGTAGCTTTGCGCCTTTCCTGGAACTCACTTGGTAGCCCAGGCTGGCCTCGAACTCACAGAGATCCGCCTGGCTCTGCCTCCCGAGTGCTGGGATTAAAGGCGTGCGCCACCACCGCCCGGCCTGGGGGAAATCTTTTACATTCTTTACGTCCACCTTTGAAAATACAAAATGCTCAATTGATGGAGTGCTTACCTCAAATGCAGGAAATCCTGGGTTCACATAGGCTGAATGTGGTAGCACATGTCTGTAATCCCATATTATCGGATTGGCCAAGAAAAGTAAGAAGGAAGGCCATAGTGTTTATAAGGGGAGTGAATAGGGATAAAATAGAATATATGTGTGAAAATGTCAAAGTAAGACCCATTTCTCTGTATGCTGTGTAAAAAATAATAATAAAACATGGACCAGTGAGATGACTGTGGGTAAAGGTGTTTTCTGCCAATCTAACCACCTGAGTTCAATCCTTGAAGCCCACGTGGTGAAAGGGGAGAACTAATTTCTGCAAATTGGCCTCTGACTTTCACAGGTTGTGAATACAGACAGCTCAAAATAAATGTCAAAAAAAAAAACCCCAACAAATCAAAGGTACCAAATGTAATATGGAAAAATGTGTACAGAGAACGAAAAGAAGTACTGATAGAAAATTCACAGCCGGGCGGTGTGGTGGCGCACGCCTTTAATCCCAGCACTAGGGAGGCAGAGCCAGGCGGATCTCTGTGAGTTTGAGGCCAGCCTGGACTACCAAGTGAGTTCCAGGAAAGGTGCAAAGCTACACAGAGAAACTCTGTCTCGAAAAAAAAAACAAAAACAAAAAACTAAAAACAAAAAGAAAATTCACGCAAAGTAGACTGTAAGGCAAAGGTCACTCATTAGTAAAGGATTAAGAGGGTCCCTACTAAGTAATGGAATTATTCTCTAGGAAGAGAGAACTCTGAACTCCACTCCGAGTTTATGAAAGGCTGAACTGGATGTTATGATGCATGCCTATAATCCTAGCGTTTGGGAGGTAGAGGCAGGAGGAGGATCCGAAGTTTAAGGCCAGTCTGGCTAATGTGAGATCCTGTCTCAAAATAAGAAAAAATGCTTTTGGTAAGCTGGGGGACTCTGCTGTAATCCCAGGACTCTGAAGACTAAAATCAGAGGATTACTGTGACTTCAAAGCTAACCTGGGCTACAAAGCCAGACCCTGTCTCAATACGTGAGACTTACTTAAATATCTTGTTGTGATAGACTCTTAGAGTGAAGTAGGGAGCAGACAGCAGCAAACTTCATTTGAAGTGACAAGGACTTAAGGTTTGATTTCTTTAGTCACAGGTGTACCCTGGTGTCTGGCAGCTACTCAGTTCTGCAACATCATGAGGGCAGCCTTAGCCTGAATGGCACAGCATACATACCACAGTTAGGTTTGGTTTTTGACATACTTGGCCTGAAGCCCCAATTTGCTCTTGGTACAGAGCTATGCCTGAGAGTGGACAAACCTCATAAACAGTGTCACAGGAGAGTGAGTGTTCTTTCAGCCAGTAAGGGCAGCTGGAAGAAGTGGCTCAGCCCTGGGGGAAGTGGTTACACCTGTCTGCTGTCAGACTCAGTCCTAAAGGTCTGCACTTGATCGACCTGACACCTGTATGCTGTTTCCCTCTAGTCCTCCCTGGGGTCCCTGGGCCACCTCAGAATTCAATAGTTCTCTAAGTGAAATGTCTCCTGGATGCCTTAAACTTGACCAGCCCAGATCTCCTAAAATATACTCCAAACCTCAGTCATTCATGACAATTTTCTCCCTTGTCACATCCGTAAATCCTGTTGCTCCTACCTTTGAGACATTTCTTTGCCTCCACTACTACCACCTGGGCGAGAGCCACCACTACATCACAGTGATCTGCCTGCCTCTGCCTCCAAAGCGGTGAGTTTAAAGGCATCATGCCAGGCTGTGTCCTGCTTTTTAAACACCAAGTGTTAGTAGTTTGTCTGCTTCTATGAAATACAGGCATGCAATACCACACAAGGCTCAGATGATTTCTCTGTTTTTTAATTTTAAATTTATTTTATGTGTTTGGGTGTTTTGCCTGCATGCTTGTGTGTGTACCACTTGGGTGCCTGCTACCCACAGAAGCCAGAGAATGCATTGGAGCTCGTGAAACTGGAGTGATAGATGGTTGTGAGCCACCATGTGGGTGCTGACAATCAAATTCAGTCCTCTAGAAGAGCAGTTAATGCTCATAAGTGCTGAGCCATTTCTCCAGCTCCCATAGATCATTTCTTTGTATTACCACAACTTGGTGAATTTCTTTGGTGTGGATTCTTGTAACTATTGTGTGGCCATTTTTATATTTTTTTTACTTGGACAAATGCTGAACAGAATTGCTGAGTTGTGGGGCAGGGTGTACATTTACTTTCTTAAGAAACTGCCTGGCGGTAATCCCAGCACTCGGGAGGCAGAGGCAGGCGGATCTCTGTGAGTTCGACGCCATCCTGGTCTCCAAATCCAGTTCCAGGACAGGCTTCAAAGCTACACAGAGAAACCCTGTCTCCAAAAACAAAAAACAAAAAACAAAAAAAAAAAAAAAGAAGAAGAAGAAGAAGAAGAAATTGCCTGGCTAGGTTTTACTTTTTTTTTTTTTTTTCAAGATAGGGTTTCTCTATGTTGCAGCTCTGGCTTTTCTGGAATTTGCTCGGTAGACCGGAGTGGCCTTGAATTCACTGAGATCCACCTGCCTTTGCCTCCTGAGTGACAGATCAAAGGCCTGTGCCACTACCGCCTGTCTAGGACTTTTAAATTTCATATGTTAATGGCTCATGTCTATAAACCTATCACTTGGGAGATGTAGGCAAGGAGGATCAGGAGTAACAAATTTGACCTTTTTTTTGTTTATGTTTTCGAGACAGAGTTTCTCTGTGTAGCCCTTGCTGTCCCGGAACTCTGAAGCCCGGACAAACCTTGAACTCCAGATCCTCCTGTCTCAGCCTCCTAAGTAGATGGGATTACTGTTGTGAGCCATTGGACTAGGGCAAATGACATGAAAAATTTTAAAGTTATAAGGAGATAGTAGTTTAGCTGGTAAAGGCACTTGCTGCCAAGACTGATGGTCTGAGTTCCAGGACCTATATGGTTCGATGAAAGAACTGACTAACACAGATTGTCCCTTGACCTCCACATGTGTACTGCGGCACACACACCCCTTACACACATACAAAATATTTAAAGAGTTTTTATAAGTTCTTTGAGACGTCATTTATAAAAAACATTTGGCCTGCATGTATGTATGTACACCATGTGCATGTCTGGTGACCACAGAGCCCAGAAGAGAGTGTTGGGTCCCCTGGAACTAGAGGTACAGGAGGTCGTGAACCATCTGAAATGAGTGCTGTTCTTCAAGTTTGGGTCCTCTGCAGGAGCAGCAAGTCCTCTTAACAGCAGTTCAGCCGTTTCTCCAGCCTCTGTTTGAGAATCTCATAGTTCATTTTTTTATGCTCATCCTCCAGCTTACCGCCCCCTTGTCTACCTACCCAAGTTTGTATCTTTTTTTTATCCTTCAAGACCAATTCTGTGATGTCTAAATGTTCTTGGTGTGTGATCTCCTGGTGCAGAGTTGAATAGCCTTACCAGGGGGTACACTCTTAGAGAAAATGGCCTCTCTCTCTCCCAGTAGCCAGCAGTTGCCAGTAGTTTCATGGCCTGGGGTGCGATTGTGTGTCCAGCTCCTCTCCTCTTGCTAGGATTTGGTGTGGCTTGGGCTTGCACAGACTTTGAACACACTGTTGCAGCTACTAAGAGTTTATGTGTGCAGCTGCCCTGCTGTGTCCCCAAGATGTTTTCTTGTAGTCATCCACTGTCTTGGCTCTTACACTCTTTCCTCCAACTCTTCTGCAATGATTCCTCAGCCTTGGGAGAGGAGGGTGCATTATACATGTTCCCTTCAGGACTGAACATTCTACAGCCTCTTATTTTCTGCACCGTAGCCAGTTGTGAGTCTCTGTATTAAGCACTATCTATTGCAATTAGAAGCTTCTCAGATAAGGGATGAGAGGTACATTGATTTTGGATAGAATGTAAGTCATTAGGAGTCAATTTAATAATATATCCATTTAGCAGCATAATAGTAGTAGGTTCTCCCCAGGGCTTGTGACTTTTTAGCCATAGGCTCTTAGCCTGATAATGGTGCCAGGTATGGGTTTCATCCTGTACAGAGGAATTTGATTTAATCAAAGGTGGTTGGTTCTTCCCATGATGTTTGTGCCACTATTGAACCAGTGAGCACGTATTTCCAAGCTAGTTATTTTTGTAACTTGAAGGATTCACAGCTGAATATGACTAGTAACTGTTCTCCTCCAGTAACTTGCATAGCACCTTTCTGGACTGTGAAAGCTAGCTGGTCAGTAGGGATAAAGCTTCAGGTTCAGACCAGCTTGATTTTTGCCATGTTCTATGACTCAAGCATGTGCTGTCTTCAGCAACAGGTTCTTACTGCCTGGAGGGTAACCAAGAGCAGTGACCACTGCCTGTAATGTTTGGGGGTCTCTGGGACCTCACTGGCCAACAACACCAATAGGCAACTCATACCTGGCACTGAACTTTTTGTTAGCCTCTGGTGTCTGGTAGGAGCACTGTTGCTCTGTTACAGGGTAACTCTGTTTTAACTTGTGTATGGGAGTTGGGGGATGGATAGATTTAGGAAGGCTCTGCAGTAGTAGCTTTCTATGTCTTTTTCAAAAGGTCTTCATTGTTATTTGTCCCTTGCTCTACTCTGTCTTCTACCTTACCCTCCACTTCCTCACCCTAGTTTAACCCTTCCTGTTCCACGATTCCTTCATAACAGTACAGTTTATCTCCTCTTCCTTGAACATGGCACCTTAGTCATTTTCTGACCTTCATGAGTGTTCCAAATGAAACACACATATCTGAATATTTAAAACTAACATCTACTGATGGGAGAAAACACATTTGACTTTTTGGTTCTGGGTTACCTACACAGAATGATGTTTCCAGCTCTCTCCATTTACCTGTACATTTTATAATTTCATTTTTCTTAATAGCTAAATAGTGCTCTGTTGTGTAAATATGCCATATTTGCATCCATTAATTAGCTGATGGACATCGTTTGTTTTCATTTCTTGGCTGTTGTGAATAGAGAAGCAGTAAACATCAGTGAGCACATACCTCTACAGTAGAGTATGGAGTCCTTTAGGTATATACCGGGGGTGGTATAGCTTGATCATATAGTAGGTCTGTTTCTAGCTTTTTGAGGAACCCCCATACTGATTTCTATGGTGGGTAAACCAGTTTGCATTCCCACTAGCAGTGAATAAGTGTTCCGTTTTCCCCACATCACAGCAGCATCTGCTATCATTTGTGTTTTTGTTGTTTTGAGATAGGATCTCACTATGTAGTCCTGGGTGCCGTGAAACTGCAGATCAGGCTGTCCTTGAATTCACAGAGATCCACCTGCTTCTGTCTATGGAATGCTGGGATTAGAGGCCAGTGCCACCACGCCTGGCTGGTCATGTTTGTTTGTTTGGGGGGAGGGTTAGTTTTTTTGAGACAGGGTTTCTCTGTAACAGCCTTGGCTCTCCTGGAACTTGCTCTGTAGACCAAAGCATCGAACTTACAGAGATCTGCCTGTCTCTGCTGCCCTAGTCTGAGATTAGAGGTGTGCACCACAACTGCCTGGCTTCAGTGGGGTTTTTGTTGTTGTTTGTTTGTGTTATTTTAACCTTTCTCTCTGGGGTAAGATGAAATCTCAGAGAAGTTTTAGTTTACATTTCCCTGATGGTTAAGGATGTTAAACTTTTGTTTTGTTTTGTTTTGTTTTGTTTTGTTTTGTTTTGTTTTTCGAGACAGGGTTTCTCTGTGTAGCTTTGGAGCCTGTCCTGAAATTCACTCTGTAGCCCAGGCTGGCCTCGAACTCACAGAGATTCGCCTGCCTCTGCCTCCCGAGTGCTGGGATTAAAGGCGTGCGCCACCACCACCTGGCATGTTAAACATTTTTTTTTTTTTTTTTTTTTTTGGTTTTTGGAGACAGGGTCTCTCTGTGTAGCTTTGCGCCTTTCCTGGAACTCACTTGGTAGCCCAGGCTGGCCTCGAACTCACAGAGATCCGCCTGGCTCTGCCTCCCAAGTGCTGGGATTAAAGGCGTGCGCCACCACCGCCCGGCTATGTTAAACATTTTTTAAAGCGTCTCTCAGCCATTTTTATTTCATCTTTTGAGAACTCTGTTTAGTTCTATGCCCCATTTTAAATTGGATTGTTTGTTTTCTTGTTTGATTTTGAGTTCATTATATGTTGTAGATACTAACCCTCTGTCAGATGTATAACTGGTAATTTTTTTCTCATTCGTTAGGGTGCTTCTTCACTTGTGTGGTTGTGTCCTTTGCTATAGAGAAACTTTTTAGTTTAATGAGGTTCCATTTATTAATCATTGGTCTTAATGCCTGTGCTGTTGGGGTCCTTTCCTGTGCCAACTAGTATTACAGATTTTTAACCATACCCAATTCCCTTAGCTGTCTTTTAATAAAGTAGAACAGCATAAAACAACTTTAGTATTATATGTACCCAAATGACATATGAATCTGTTACTACATTAGATTCAGTGGCCAGAAAGCCCAGAGGGTAATTCTGAGCCCAGGCAGCTAGTTATGACAGTAACACCTGAGCTATCACCAAGACATATGGAACATAAAAAACTCATGCATCCAAGACCAGTGAGAAACAAACATGCACTGGTCACATACATTTACATATTTAACTGAGTCTGATGTAATTTTGTGTGACTCCCATGTCCACAAGAAGACTTACAGGCATGGATCCATCCACACATACAAAATAGACAAGACTTTTCTAACAGCAAGACAAAACTTTCCTTGGGAAATACACTTTGTAACAAATTATATAGATTTTAAACCATGCCAGATGAGCAACTCACAAATCCTGAAATAAGAGTTTACACTGTAATCTAAGACATAGAGCAGCATGCAAACCAATCATAGGAATAAAAGGTTTTTAGGAATGAGGGAGTAGAGCCTTAAAGGTAAGGGACTTTGGGTAGTGTAGCAGAGCAAGTTTAGGTATAAAGTATTTGGGGATCATTTGTTTGCAGCAGTAACAGTTAACAATTTGTGAGAATTTGGAAATCAAGTTTGCCAATTTTGGCCACTGATTTGTATTGAGGCCAAGCTGATAAAATCTGAGTCCGTGGAGGAAGAGAGAGAAGGTATCAAAGTAGAACACTGTGGGGTTGGTCAGGCTGGCTGCAATGCAAGAGAAAACCAGGAGGGAGAAGAGAAGGAAGGTGTCCACATGGGTCAGCAGGCCAAAAGAGCCAGAGCCACATGGAATACAGCGGCCTAGACCTTAAGCTGTGGACCTCCCAGGCTGCTGGGAGAGGGGAGAGAGCAGGAGAGGAGATATCCACATGCCTGCAAGAGGCTGCAGGAGCCAGACAAGCATGTGTGCCCATGTGGATGGTAACACAGGGCAGTGGGAAGCAAAACTAAAGTATCAGACTCTAGAATTTGGAATCAGATGTATACACAAATGATCCGTACATACCTTATTGAGGGTTAGATCAGTAGATGCTGTAAGAGAGGACAGGCATGTGCTGGGCATGCAGCAGCTGGCCTCTCCTGCTTATATCTCTCACTCACGTAACAAACGTATGGACTGAACATTTGTGTAGTTTAGGGTGGGAGAGCAGACAGAAACAAACAGGGAGATAGGATTTGTTTCAGGTAGAATGGGCAGATAGGATCCCAGCATGGCCAGACCAAACACCGGGAGAGCTTAGTGAGTCTTTGGCACCAATGAAAAGATTAAAAAACAAGGTGAAGTGGGTACTTTTCAGCGGGCCCTGCCAAGGTATGCCACTATGAAGAACACTCCATGTGCAACAGAGTACAAGAGGTTTATTGGAGGAAGTGGAGAGAGAGAGAGAGTGAAAGGCCATCTTGGAGTTGGGAAGTGACAGAGGAAGGTAGACAAACAGAACAGGGAGAGATGAGAGACAAGAAGGAGAAGTGTGTGTGTGTCTCGGGGAGGGGGGGGGGCTGCCAGTGACTCGGTGGCTCGGCTTAGGGTCAGTCCCTGAGTAAAAAGGTGTCAAAAGCTGCCACAACCCTGGCCAACAAAACCCAGGCCACTGAGTACTGGCTACAGAGGGAGGAGTGGGAGTACAGAGCTAAAACACCTTGGACATAAGCGAGTTCAAACGATTTGGTTTGGGAGTATGTGTGAGACAGCCCCAATTTGGATAAATTTCACAGCAGACACCCCATGGGTGACTGAAGATTGGGTTTAGACCCGGTGTTGCCATCCAAGCCTGTACCAGAGACCAAAGACTAGGGCCAGGCATCCCATGGGATAGCCTGGGGTAGAGCAGTGGGGTTGGAGTAGCCTTTGGGAAGGGCATCTAACACAGAAGCTCCCTGGAACAGAGACTGCCTCTGCTCTGCAAATGGATCGGGCTTGCCCTGACATGGCCATGCCTTGGCAGGGGATCTTGAGGGTCCTGGACCCGGAAAGAGGTACCTTTACCTAAAGACCCGGTACCGCTTTAGGTGGTGGCTGGGAAACGGCTGACTTACCCTGAGTCAAAAGTTGATCTGGCTTACTGCCTCAGTAGAGAAACCTATTATGGGGGGCAGGCAGAAAACCTATTAGGTGGCACATGCCTTTAATCCCAGTGCTCATACTCCAATCTCCAAAGACAGAGGCAGGAGGATCTCTGTGAGTTCAAAGCCAGCCTGGTCTACATAATGAATTCCAAGACTATATAGAGACCCTTCATCCCCCTCCTGCTCCACAAAAAAAAATGTTAAAGATGCTATCTCTTCAATGTTTATTGTTGGCTTTTTGTCAAAAAGCAGGTGGCTGTGAGACTGTGTCCTCAGTTCTAATCCATTGAACAATAAGTCTGTTTTTATGCGAACACCATTGTGTTTTCATTACTATGGCTGTGTAGTAGAACTTGAAATCTGGGGTGGTGATGTCTCCTTTCATGGTTTGAAAGAGACTGCCACCCCCAGCTCATATATCTGAATATTTGGTCCATAGTAGTTGGGGCTGTTTGGGAAGATGAGGTGAGTCCTTGTTGGAGGAGTGTCACTGGGGGCAGGCTTTGATGTTTCAAAACACTGTTGTGGTTCCAGTGCTCTCTGCTTAGTAGTTGTGGATGAAGATGTGAACCCTCAGCTGTTCCTTCGTTTCTGTCATCATGGACTCTGATTCTCTGAAACAGTAAGCCAAATTAAATGTTTTCTTTTATAAGTTGCTTTGGTCATGGTGTTTTTATCGCAGCAATAGAAAAAGTAAGAGGGCTGGAGAGATGGCTCAGAGGTTAAGAGCACTGGCTGCTCTTCCAGAGGACCTGAGTTAATGGTTCACAACCATCTGTAATGAGATCTGGTGCCCTCTTCTGGCCTGCAGGTGTATATGTAGACAGAACACTATACATAATAAATAAATCTTAAAAAAAAAAAAAAAGTAAGACACCTCTAGCAGATTTTTTTGTTGTTTGGTATTGTTTTGGTGATTTGGTTTTTTGTTTTAATGTAGTTCCATGTGAAATTTAAGATTTGTTTCAATTTCTGTGAAGAATTGCATTGGAATTTGATGGGAATTTCATTAAATCTGTAGATTGCTTTTGTCTGTTTTCACAGTAGTAATCCTGCCAATCCATTTCTTTTTTTAAATTTTATTTGTTTGTTTGTTTATTTTTTCCTATTATCAGCTTGATACAGTAAAAATTCTTAATCCTAATTGTGAAATGTTTCATTGAGGCTTGCCCGGTAATTGAGTAAAACCTAAAGTTATTATGAGCCACAGTCATCCTAGGGTCCCCCCTGCTATGTGGCCTCCCTGGTTCTGTAGGTTGCAGTCTGATTGTTCTTTGCTTTATATCTAGTATCCACTTATGAGTGAGTACATACCATGTTTGTCCTTCTGGGTTTGGGTTACCTCACTCAGGATGATATTTTCTTTTCTTTTCTTCTTTTTTCCAGCTTGATACAGTATGTATTCCCATCTTAATTGTGAAATGTTTCATTGAGGCTTGCTCAGTAATTGAGTAAAACCAAAACTTATTATAAGCCACAGTGGTCCTAGGGTCCCCCATGCTACACACACACACACACACACACACACACACACACACACACACACACACACACACATATATATATATAGTCTCCATGGTTCTGTGGGTTGCAGTCTGATTGTTCTTTATTTTATATCTAGAATCCACTTATGAGTGAGTACATACCATGTTTGTCCTTCTGGGTTTGGGTTACCTCAGGATGATTTTTTCTAGTTCCATCCATTTGCCTGCAAATTTCATGCTGTCATTGTTTTTCTCTGCTGAGTAGTACTCCATTGTGTATATGTACCACATTTTCTTAATCCATTCTTCAGTTGACGGGCATCTAGGTTGTTTCCAGGTTCTGGCTATTACAAAAAGTTCTGCTATGAACATAGCTGAGCATGTATCTTTGTGGTATGAATCAGCGTTCCTTGGGTATATGCCCAAGAGTGGTATGGCTGGGTCTTGAGGTAGTTCGATTCCTAATTTTCTGAGAAACCGCCATACTGATTTCCACAGTGGTTGTACAAGCTTGCATTCCCACCGACAGTGGAGGAGTGTTCCCTTTGCTCCACATCCTCTCCAACATAGACTGTCATTAGTGTTTTTGATCATAGCCATTCTGACAGGTGTAAGGTGGTATCTCAGAGTCGTTTTGATTTGCATTTCTCTGATAATTAAGGATGTTGAGCATTTCTTTAAATGTCTTTCAGCCATTTGTGATTCTTGTTTTGTGAATTCTCTCTTTAGCTCTTTAGCCCATTTTTCAGTTGGATTGTTCAGTATTTTGATGTCTAGTTTCTTGAGTTCTTTATATACTTTGGAGATCAATCCTCTGTCAGATGTGGGGTTGGTGAAGATCTTTTCCCATTCTGTAGGCTGTCTTTTTGTCTTATTGACCGTGTCTTTTGCCCTGCAAAAGCTTCTCAGTTTCAAGAGGTCCCATTTATTAATTGTTGTGCTCAGGGTCTGTGCTGTTGGTGTTATATTTAGGAAGTGGTCTCCAGTGCCAATGCGTTCAAGAGTACTTCCTACTTTCTCTTCTATTAAGTTTAGTGTAACTGGATTTATGTTGAGGTCTTTTATTCACTTGGACTTGAGTTTTGTGCATGGTGATAGATATGGATCTATTTGTAATCTTTTACATATTGACATCCAGTTATGCCAGCACCATTCGTTGAAGATACTTTCTTTTTTTCGATTGTATAGTTTTGGCTTCTTTGTCAAAAATCAGGTGTTCATATGTGCATGGATTACTGTCAGGGTCTTCAATTCGATTCCATTGGTCTGTAGGTCAGTTTTTATACCAGTACCAAGCTGTTTTTGTTACTATAGCTCTATAGTAGAGCTTGAGGTCAGGGATGGTGATGCCTCCTGAGGTTGCTTTATCATACAGGATTCGTTTAGCTACATTATGATATTTTCTAGTTCCATCTATTTGCCTGCAAGTTTCATGCTGTCATTGTTTTTCTCTGCTGAGTAGTACTCCATCGCGTATATGTACCACATTTTCTTAATCCATTCTTCAGTTGATGGGCATCTAGGTTGTTTCCAGGTTTTCAAGACAGAGAGTTTCTCTGTGCAATTTTGGTGCTTGTCCTGGATCTCGCTCTGTAGACCAGGCCGGCCTCAAACTCACAGAGATCCATTTGGCTCTGCCTCCCAAGTGCTGGGATTAAAGGCGTGCGCCACCACCTTCCGACATGTCAGTGGTTCTTAACATAGTATAGGCTACAAGTGTCCAAGAGCTTACCCTGAAGAATTCTTTGTCTGGGGTGGAGCCCAGGCATAGTTGTGTTTTGTTTTTAGTTGGCTGTCTGATCTACATTAAACTCTTATCACTGTGTCCTTATGTGTAGATTGGGTCTGGCATATAGTAGGCATTCACTAAATACTAACCAAATGAATAATCAAATGAAGCCTGTTACATAGAGGATGATTAAAAGGGAGACACAGACATTGAATTTTGTTTGCCTAATAGAATATTAAAATCAAATGCATATCAAGAAGGTATTCAGAACCCCAGAAAATTCAAAACACGATCAAACTCCCTATTTTATCTTGCCATTTGTTGTGAATTTGGATGTTAAATTGGACCTGTTTCTGCCGAGATCAGAAGACCTAGTTCCTTGGCCACATGCAAGGAAACAGTTGCCTGGGGCAGGACCACAGCCAAGCGGCCCATGTGGTCTCATACTTTTGCCTGGGTGCTGTGTGTGTGTGTGTGTGTGTGTGTGTGTGTGTGTGTGTGTGTAGGGGGCGGAAGACAGAAAAGTTCTAGGAGGCTTCATGCTGTGAGACCCATTATCAGGGAGGGTGATCTGGCTTCCATTTGGGTCAGCAGAGAGGAGGGGAGCAGATACATGCTAGGCAGGCTTGAAGTGAGCTCACAGCAGTGTGGGTGAACCTGGTGCTCCCAGCTCAACAGCCTCTTAGCAACATTGGGGAAATGATGGCATAAGGTGGGCAGGAAGGCTAAGGCCAGACACTTGGGACTGTGTCACAGTTGAGGAGGGGTAGGCTCACAGTGCCTGTCTCCAAGAGCAGGTCACAGATAATGCTCTTGCCATGTGCCGGGGAACACCCGGTGGGACAGATAATGATAAGGAAAATCAAGCCGCTTTTGATGTACTTGGGCTGGCTCAGCCAAATAGAAACAGCATTTTGAATTTTTTTTTTTTTTGAGTTAGAATCTTGTCTATGTAGATCTAAACTCTATGTGGAGGGGAGGGAGGGGGAGAGAGAGAAGAGAGAGAGGAGCAGGGGTGGGGGAGAGAGAGAAGAGGCCTTTAATCCCAGCACTCAAAAGGCAGAGGCTGGGAAAATTCCAGGACAGCCAAGGTTAGGCAGTGAAGGACGCCATGGAAAACAAAAGGCTGGTGAAGATGTAATTGAACAAGGGGGCCATGTTCCAGCCCCCCGCTAGCAGCAGAACTTGGCAGCTTCAGCCACATGGTTCTGCAGTTAAGGACAGAAGAAAGGGGCTATGGAAATTGCCTCCATGACTAAGGAGACAAGGCATGTATGTGTCAGTGGTGTCCCCAATGGAGGCCTAGGGACGCCATTTCACAAAACTATGAAGTTGAAGCCTGGATTGCCTTGGAGATCCCAAGATGTTACCTGCTGAGGATAGCTGCTAACAAGGAAGAGAACCATCCCAAGAGAGAGAAGTGTGTTGCAGTCAACAAAGCTGAACGGACTTGGAGATCTGAAGAGGGTTTTGACATCAGACATGGAGATGCAGAATTTGGAGTTTGTCCAGCTTGTCTTCAGTCTTGCTTTGGTTCAGTATTTCCTCACTATGCTCCCTTCCTTATGTTTGGAATGGTAATGTATATCCTGTGCCATTATATGTTGAAAGTATGTGATCTGCTTTTTGATTTTGATTTTATAGGAGATTACATTTAAGAGATTGCACGAATCTCAGAAGAGACTTTGAACTTTGGATTTAAAAATATTGTTGAGGGCCGGGCGGTGGCGGCGGCGGCGGCGGCGGCGGCGGCGGCGGCGCACGCCTTTAATCCCAGCACTCGGGAGGCAGAGCCAGGCGGATCTCTGTGAGTTGGAGGCCAGCCTGGGCTACCAAGTGAGTTCCAGGAAAGGCGCAAAGCTACACAGAGAAACCCTGTCTCGAAAAACAAAAAAACAAAACAAAACAAAATATTGTTGAGTCTGTGATAGATTATGGAGAATTTTAAAGTTGGACTAAATGCATTTTTGCATTATAATATGGCTACAAGCCTGTTGTGTGATATTTTGTGTTCTGACAAATAAGCTTGCCAGGAGATCAGAGGGCAGAGCTAACAACTAGTTAACCATAGAGGCCAGCCAGTGGTAGCACACACTTTTAGTCCCAGCACTTGGGAAGAGGAAGCAGGAAGATCAGGAGTTGAGGGCCACCTTGGACTACACGAGATTGAACCAGTCTAAAAGAGAAACAAGGCCAGGCAGTGGTGGCGCACGCCTTTAGTCCCAGCACTCAGGAGGTAGAGGCAGGTGGATCTCTGTGAGTGGAGCCAGGGAGTGGAATGTGATGATTTGAAAGAAAATGGCCCCCAAAGGGAGTGGCACTATTAGGTGGTGTGGCCTTGTTGGAGGAAGTGTGTTACTGTGGGGTGGGCTTTGAGGTCTCCTATGCTTAAGCTACACCCAGTGAGACAGACTACTTCCTGTTGCCTGCAAGTCAAGATGTAGAACTCTCAGCTCCTTCTCCAGCACCACGTCTGCCTGCATGCACCATGTCGCACCATGATGAAAATGGACTAATCCTCTGAAAATGTAAGCCACCCCATTAAATGCTTTCCTGTACGAGAGATGCTGTTATCATGGTGTCTCTTCACAGCAATAGACACCCTAACTAAGCATACTTGTCCTTTTTGTTCCTCTCAGGATGGCTGTAGACGGCCTCCACTTTTCAGGGACAGGGTCTTGTCTTGAAGGATTTCTAGGATTTCTCTGTCAATCACAGGACGGACTTGTGCAGCCTCCTGAGCCCCTCAGGATCACACCCATCTGAGGGAGTCAGGAAAGTTTTAAGTTTGTTCCTTCAGTTAGCAGACTTCAGCCAGGTAGGGCAGACAATTGGGTCAGGCCCCACCCTCTGACCTACACGTGTCCACACAAAAATAATGTATCTGTGGGGTGTGTGTGCCATAGCAGACATGAGGAGGTGAGCTCAGGCATTGGTTTTCTCTTCCAACATGTAGGTTCCAGAAATCAAACTCAGGTTATCAAGCTTGGTGTCAAGTGCTTTTACCAACTGGGCTACCTGCCCATCCCTCACCCTCCTGGGTCAGGCTCCAAACTCTTGAACTTTTGGCCTCTGCCTCTTGAGTGCTGGGATTGCTAATTTAAGCCACCATGTCCAGCTTGGACGTGTGTGCGCGCATGTGTGCGTGCACACTTGTGATCGCCACAGACATTTATGACCTGCACTCCTTGGGTGCTGGGAACTGAGCTTGGGTCCTCTGGAAGAGCACAAAGTGCTCTGAATTGCTGAGCCATCTCTCCAGCCCCAAACCTTTTTTATTTTTAATTTTTGAGGTTCTAATTACATTGTGTTCCCTCCCCTCTCCTCCCACCAAACCCTCCCATACAACTCTCCTTGCTTTGTCTCTTTTCATTAATTCTTAATCTTTTTTTTAAAGGCAGAGTTTCAAACTCTAACTAGATACATGCCGATTATGGGGTTCTGGGGATTGAACCCAGAGCCTTGAACATGCCAGGTGAGTGCTCTCCTAACTGAGCCCCAACCATAACTCTTTGGAACATTTTTTTTTTTTAAAAAAGATTCTTAATTATGTGTATGTCTGTGTGTGGGTATGTTCATATGAGTACAAGTGCCCATGGAGGCCAGTCAAGTGTATGGCATCCCCCTGCAGCTGGCATCAGTGAAAGGTGACTTTGAGTTGCTTGACATAGTTGCTGGGAACTGAAATCAGGTCTCTTAAGAGGTGAAGCATTTGCTCCAGCTCCCGAACATTCCATTTTCTAGACGTGTGTTCTCCTAACTCAGTGTGTGACCCACTGGAGTTAGAAAGCTGCACCAGCCTCTTCTGTGCAGCAGGGAGCAAGAGACAAAATGCAATGGCAAATACAGGTGGTTTCCAGGGTGGTGAGGAGCAGTAGAGTGGGTAGTCCAGAGCCTTAGGGAGACCTGGGGAGGACCCCCATGCACATAATGCTACAGGCTGAAGGATGATCATCCAGAATGAGCTCACCAGGCAAAGATGGGGTCAGTTTCTGTGGAAGAGCAGGCTACCTACAGACCCACGGTTCCAGCCATGAGACCCTGGAAATGACCTGTTTCCTCCTACCTACATTACTGTAAATTCCCCAGCTCTCAGGCAGTTTTAACACTGCCTGAGCACCTAAGGTACACCAGGTGCATTGTGGGTACTTGGTAGACACCACTTCCTTCTTCGCTCATGGTAGTACAACAGAAAATCATTAGCAGGAGGATGATTTGATCAAACAGGTGTCTAAAGGGTAAAGAAGCCCAGGAACCAGGGTACCAACCAATGTATACCAAGGCTATTCGGGAAGTGTGCCACCCACAGATGCAATGAGGAACAGGCCCAGGGAACATGAAAACCTGCCAGGGAACAGAGGCCATGAGTTTGGTCAGCTGACCATGTGCTAACATAGGAATAGGCCTTTCCAATCTAGTGAAGACACAACAGCCAGGCAGATTTCGACGTTATTTTTAGTTAAAGAAAAAAAAAAAAAAAAACAGGCTTTCCAAGGGTGACAAAGTGAACTGAAGGTCAGAAGGAAGCTGTGTGTGGGCTTATCATAAGCTCTTCCTCCAAAGCCTAGAAATGAGAACTGACTGGATCACCAGAGACACTCCTTGTTGGGGTGGGCAGAGCTACCACTGGCATGGTCTATATGGGCTCTTGGGCAACCACCCTGTGCCCACTGACATGATTAACACTATTATTTAGGGGGACGTTAAATTAAGGAATGACACAGGAAGCCGAGACAGTGGCTTATTCGGTTATTCAGTTGGATTCTGAATCACAATCAGGAAATAGTCTTTATCTGAAAAAGAAAAAAAAAACAGAAAAACAAATCACTAAATATAAACCAGGAGAAAGATAACAGCTCCTTAATCACTAAGTATACAATGCAGGAGGGAAGGAAGCTTTCAGAAGAGGTCGTTCTCCACAGCTGGGGACAGGAGAGAACCTGCAAGTTTCTTTATTGCCTCCTGCCAAGTGACTGCTAGAAAATGGAGTCTTCAATGCAGGGCAGTGGACACTTTGCAACATACTCTTTAATTTTTATGAATAAATAAGATTTGGGGCTGGAAAGATAGCCTGATAACCTGAGGGTTGATCCCCAGGACTCACATGGTGGAAAGAAACAAACAACTCCTAAGGGTTGTACTATATAACCTCCGCACTTGAGTGTGTATGCACACATATACACATTAATATAAATGAGATTTCAATAATGTGATTGAGGTGGTTTTCAACCTGTGAGTCACAACCCCTTCAGATATTTATATTATGATTCATAACAGTAGCAAAATTAGAGTTATGAAGAGCAATGAATTTCATGGTTGGTGTTACCACAACATGAGGAACTGTATTAAAAGGTCTGCAGCATTAGGAAGGTTAAGAACCTCTGCCTTAGTTCCTCCTAATAAGCTTATTTGCTGATCTCTATCTACCTTCTACAACATGTGTACCCCCTCCCCCCAAAAAAAAATTTTTGAAAGGTCACAGGGAGTTATTTGCTTCTTTGAAGCATTTTCCAGTGATAGTCTCATGAATCAGACTCTCCATAGAGGTGATAGGGGCAAAGTGCCATCTGTCAAGGAAAAAACAGGTGTTTTGATCATGTTTTAGATCAGTTTGTTTGTTTATTTTTTGGTACTGAGGATCAAAGCCAGGGTCTTATAAGTGCTAGGCAAGTGCACTGAGCTATACCCTCAATCCCAAATTCAATTATGGACTTTATTAGATGCAGGTACTCTGTTCAACACAGCATGTCAATTGAAACTTTGCTGGGCTTAACAGAGGTGCCTCAGATCTGGTGAGGGTGAACAGGAGTGTCTCAGATCTGGTGAGGGTTAACAGGGGTGCCTCAGATCTGGTGAGGGTGAAGCAGTGTGCAACATGGTTTTAACTGGGATCATGCCATGAAAGCTCTGATTTTTTTTTTATTTCATTTTATTTCATTTTGTGTATATGAGTGCTCTATTTGCATGTACAACTCCATGCCAGAAGAGGGCATCATATCCCACCATAGATGGTTGTAAGCCATCATGTGGTTGCTGGGAATTGAACTCAGTGTTCTTAACTGCTGAGCCATCCCTCCAGTTCAAAAGCTCTGATCTTGATGACCAAAGACTGCAGGTTCTACAGGTATACAGAAGTGGCCATTAAGTTCTGGACACCTGACTGTGTCTCTGTGCCAGTATTTAAGCTCTGTCATGGATAAGCTTTCTCAGGTGGCACCTAAATGAACCCCAGAATCACTCTAGGCAGGTGCTAGTGGTCTACCATTTTACTAATAAGCCCGTGACAACTGGATGTTTCACGTAAGAAGAATAAGTGACTTAACAGTTTTGTAGCTAAGCAGTCTGCACACATAATGAACAAGCTAACAGCAAACACAACCAATAAACCAGGCTGTCAAGTTCTAAACCCTACAGTACCACATTAAGTACTCTATGGGAGGCAGGGTTTCAATAATTGTACATTTTAAATTTTAGTGTGTGCACACATGCTGTAGTACACAGAGGTCAGAAGAGTGGTTCTTGCAGGAACTTTTGAAAGTGGTTAACCTACCATGTGGGTTCTAGGACTCACGCTCAGGTGGTCAGACTTGGGAACAAGAGCCTTTACTGGCTGAGACATCTGGATGGCCAGGGATGTAGTAGTAAAGGTTGTTTGTACTGCATCAAACAGTAAGGTTAATAAGTCCAACTATGTCAAATACCTTGATTTGTTAAAATGTGAAGAGTTAAACTTTTGGCCCAGGAAGCTGCAAGCAGCCCATTTATGTGAGTAAGAAAGAGACTGGACCTCTTCCTTCCTTCACTCCAGTCCTCTCCAAGACTCAGCTAGTCCCAATCCATGCTGGGGCTGCCCCGAGGCAATCCTCAGGCGTTCTAGCCCTACTGCCTCTGAGGCTCCTGCTCAGAGTTCTGTATTGACCACATAAAACTGGGTACCCAAATCTGTATGCACTACTGATTTTCATCTGAAATACCATGTCCCAGGGGCTGGAGATAGGGCTTAGCAACTAGTTAAGAGTACTTACTGTTCTTATGAGACTTGCAATTAGTTCCTAGCACTCACATGGCAGCTCATGTTATTACTCCAGTTCCAGGGGGATCTGGTGCCCTCTTCTGACCTTCACTGATACTGCATGCACATACATATTCCCAGACACACATACACAAATATTTAAATACCATTATCTCAGACATCCTTAACTCTACTCCTCTACTAAATCCAGCCTAACCCACAACAGGGGACTATCTGCAATGGGAGGAAATTAAAGCCATATGGGGGGCCAGGCATAGGGGCATATGCCTTTGATCCCAGCACTTGGGAGGCAGAGGAAAGTGGACCTCTGAATTCAAGGCTGGCTTGGTCTTCTTAGTGAGTTCTAGAACAGCTAGGGCTATATAGAGAGACCTTACCTCAAAACAACAAAAGCCACCTGTTCAATGTATTTGTTAAACACTGTCTTACAAATCGCTGCCCTCATAGAACTTACTGTAGAAAATAGGAAATAGTGGAAATATAGCTAAGTAGTTGGTTAGCCATAAGGAATGATGGCATGTTCTAGCAGGATGGTGTGTGAGAAGGCCCCAGGAAGGGAGATGCAGCAGTGTGGTGGCCCCAAGAAACACCACTGTTTATGGCTAACATGTCACACAACCTTCGGCATAACCTGAGTGTGAGTGTGTGAGGCGTACCGAACATAGACAGGTCAAGTGCCAGCATGTGTACTCCGTGCACCTCTCTGTATGCTGCCCATGTGAGGGTTTGGCCATTTATCTCCACTGATGAGACCCCAAGGAGAACTCAAGCACCAACTACCCTCAGGGACTCTGAATGTCCATGGGCCCCAAGGACAGACTGGAAGTGCTACTGAACTGATCTGAGACCTGCATGATCAGGACTTCCAGACATCTCTGGACCTTTAGGTGGAGAGAGACTGTCTCTACCAAGTGTCTGTCTGCACGGCACTATGTCATCTGTCCTTGACACTGAGTTTCTGGGAGTGCCACTGGGCACCTCAAGTCTGTACTGGTAACTATTAAATGGAAAGATGATTCCCAATACCAGTTTTAGGGCCATGGAGTCCCACAGCAGGAAGCTGGGGTGGGGGTGGACTTTCTATTCAGATTTGATTGTAAGCTTAGCTCTAACCTGATCTTAACATATTCTTCCTGATGTGTCCCAGAGGATCACAACAGCACCTGATTTTTTTGTTTGTTTTTTTGAGACAGGATTTCTCTGTGTAGCCTTGGCTGTCCTGGATCTTCCTCTGTAGACTAAGCTGGCCTCAAACTCAGAGATCCACCTGCCTCTGCCTCCCAAGTGCTGGGAATAAAGGTGTGTGCCACCATCGCCCTGTACCCCAACTCATAACCTATCACTTCCTGCCCTAAGCACCTCTGCTCATGGGATCAGATCCACATAGCTGAGTCTGTAGTCTGAGGCCCCTTCTAAGTTGGACCCAGTCTCACTTTTCACACCTTCCTTCATAGACAAACTGTTCTACAACCTGAGGCACCACCATGTAAGACCTCACACATATCCCAGCCATGGCTGAAATGTCCCAGGCTTGGATGAAAGACAGGGAGAGAGGTAACCACAGAAAAGTAGTCCTGTAGAACCTGTCTGTCACTCTAGTCTGTAAATTTGAGTTAGATGAGCAAAGCAGGAGGAAACCCCATCCCTCCACTCTGCAGTTCCCATCCTTGGCTCCTCCAAGTGTGAGCATCTCATGACATTGAGAATGATCCTAAGGCCTAAACACAGGCATGCTTGTACCACCCAGACAAGCGTTTCACTGATGAGTCAAAATAGCAATCTGCTGCAGTGCTGGTGGGAAGTTGGCTGCATGGGTTGGAGACAGGATTATAAATTCTTTTTCATATACAAATAGCTTTTCCGCCCCTCTGACTCATGTTTTCCTGGCCCTTAAGATTCAGCTCTAACATCCTGCTTCTGAGAAATCTTTGTTGACTGCCCAAGCAGAACTGACCAACCTTTCCATGTCCCAAATTCTTATGGGATTCTTCTGTGTCTTTCTCCCTCATGAAACTACATTTCCCATGTGAGGCCTGCTGAAGACTGCTGGTGGACCAGTAGATACTGGCTAGGTAGGCAGTGAGGCAACTCGACTCTTTCCAACCCCCTCGGCCTACCTTGAAGCTGTGGAGATACCAATGTGCCACACTTTCCAGATAAGCCACAGGAAACTAAACACAGAGGTGCAAGAACCCTTACCTGGTGCAACCATAATTTCATTTTTCTTGGATCGAATTCGAAGGAAGGTTAGATCATTCTGGGGGTCAATTTCACGCACAGTGCTCCGTGCCTTCAAGATGAAGTTGTGCATGAGGTTGGCATATTGTGTAGTAGTGGGATTGTCCATGGTGCTCTTGATGGGAATGCCTGTGGGGAGAATAAATAGGAACCAAGCAATTTACTGGAGCCCCTTTCTGTTCAGTATCTCACCTCACATCCCTAATTCTAGAATATTCCGCTGGCAGTTAACAACCAATGCCACTATTTACAGAAGGCTCGTTATATGATAGGCACAGTGCTGACCTTGTGTGCCAGTGCCAGACCCAGCCTCTGTGGGTGGTATCACCATTTCCATTGGCTACCAGACAAGAGGAGAACTGAATGATGGGGTGACCTGCCTAGAGGTACACAAATGATAGGGATTTAAATGTAGGCCTAGCCCGGTGGTGGTGGCGGTGGCGGTGGCGGTGGCGGTGGCGGTGGCGGTGGTGGTGGTGGCGCATGCCTTTAACCCCAGCACTGGTGAGGCAGAGGCAGGCGAATCTGTGAGTTCGAGGCCAGCCTGGGCTACAGAGTGAGTTCCAGGAAAGGCGCCAAAGCTACACAGAGAAACCCTGTCTCGAAAAACCAAAAATAAATAAATAAATAAATAAATAAATAAATAAATAAATAAATAAATAAATAAATAAATAGAAAAAAAATGTAGGCCTGGTTCAACTCCAAACTCTTTTCCTAGCAGCTACCCTGCCTGACTGGGTTCAAGTAATACAAGGGGAGGTGCTCTTTTGCAACACTTAAAGCTTGAACTCAATTATCACTTGGGAAGTAGAGGCAGGCAGATCTCTGTGGGTTCAAGACCAACTAGGTCTACACAGTGAGACCCTGTCTCAAAAAGAAGAGATTGAAAAGGAGGAAGAAAGAAAAGAGGTCAGCTTGTGTCAAGACATACCAGACATGACCCATGATTGTTCTTGGCAGGCTGGCTCAGGGCTCAGCTGTAACCATGTAGCCATGAAGATGCCTCCCCACTCCAGTGGGTTTCTGTAAGCAGCATTGCTGTCGTTAAAAGGGCCCACTAAGAGGTAGGAGGTATAGTCCAGTGGTAAAGAGAGTACTGTGTGTGTCTGAGACCTGGGACCAATACCTAGCACAACACAACGAAACAGAGAAAGAGCCCATGAAGTAAGACAGTCCTGACATCCTTAGATTCAACATTCCCCTATTGGCTGTTTAGGCTAGGATTCTACTGGTATAATTAACCAGCCAATGACCATCATTGTGTATCAAATCTCTTTTTGAAGACTGAACAATTAAATGGACATTACTAGGTGTCCTGCTGTCATGGAGGTGAAGAATGTCGCTCAACCTGATGACCACATTGGGTCATCAGGAGCCTGTGAATTGGCTGTGACCTGTCAGAGAGCTCCATCCAAGAGAAGTCCCAAGGTGACTGGCTGACACTGATGAAGACTGTGGTATAAGTGACTCCTCACATCCAAGTGGCCAGACATGGGCCCAGGACCCTGTGAATCTGGCCAACAAGTGACCAGCTTAGAGATTAGCCAAAGGCAGGCATTCAACCTACTTTATTTAGGGCATCAGGAACATGTGAAGCAGCTGAGCAGGAGAGGCTTTTGTGAGCCAAGTAAAGCCACAAGAATGGGGTACAGTGGTCATTTGCCTTTAAGGGACTGATGCTGGGGCCTCAGTGCTGCTATTGGGTCCTAGATGGCAACAATGTGCACATCTGAGCCCCATGAGGCCTCTCTACAGCTGTACCTTTCTGAGGGTGGCAGTATCACTGGTACCTACTGTAATCTCTCCACAAGTGGATGATGCTAGAGGAAGGACCCTCAAGACATCCCAGGACCATGCAGTTTTCCTTTAGAGTAGTTATAATCCCAGCACCACACTATTAGGAAAGCAGACATTTTACCCATCTCCCACTAGACATCAGTTCCCTCGGAGCAGCACCTCGTCTCACTTGCTCACTAGCATCTGTGGTTACATGTTAAGCATCCACTGATGTTGGTATTTGAGTGTTTCTGGGGCTTGCTTTCAGGGGTTCAGATAACAATGCATTTGGTTATATATCAAGTAGGCAAATGTAAATGGGCAAGCAAACTTAACCAATAGTGGCTCCCTCTGAAAAAAGAGGAGTTAAGGGAGCAGGAACCAAAATTCAGAAGAATTTCAAACAAGGACAAAATTAAGTCCATATTTAAGGATGACAGAGCTGGGGACCTCACAGATGGCCTACCTAGTTAGTCAACCTAGTTCAACCCTAGTTCTTCACAAATACTGTGTAGCTTGCAGAAGTAGCTAGTTACTGGGGAAGCTCAATTTCCAGTCATGGCACAATCGGGTGCTCTCAGAGCAAACAGAAAAACCTGCCCAAGCTGGGCGGTGGTGGCGCCCGCCTTTAATCCCAGCACTCGGGAGGCAGAGCCAGGAGGATCTCTGTGAGTTCGAGGCCAGCTTGGTCTACAGAGCGAGATCCAGGACAGGCACCAAAACTACACAGAGAAACCTTGTCTCAAAAAAACAAAACAAAACAAAAACCCTGCCCAAGACCTTTAATGGGGCTGTGGGTAGAGTCTTTATCTAGCATGTTCAAGGCAATGAGTCTGAGCCCCAGCACTGAAACAGACAATTTTACTAGTCACTGCTGTCAAGCACACATTCTGTACTAACCTAGGGGTGCTGGGAGCAAGAGAGCAGACACTTGGTTGTTGACAGTGTGGAGCCTGCACAATCCTACTAGGTACGTCACTTCACTACTCCATCACTTACTCCCCCACCCCCCTTTTGGAGCCCAGGCTCATTCGAGCTGTCCTTAACTCACTATGTAGCTGAGGATGACTTTCTTGGGTCACTATCTCCCATGTGCTGGGATTACAGGCTGGTGCTACCAGGCCAAGTGCCTACTTGATCTCTCTCAATCTCAACTTTCTTGTTGGTAAAATGGGCTATGGTTTTAAAAAAAAAAAAAAAAAAAAAGACTCCTTACCACTGCTCACTCCCCACCTCATTATATCGCCTTGACTGACCTGCAACTCATGATGTGGACCAGAACAGCTTGGAATTTGCTCTGGTCCTCCTCTTAAGTACAGACACAGCAGATATACTGCCATACCACACCTGCTCCTTTTTATAAATATTTATGTATATGTATGTATTGTGTGTGTACATATGGGTACTGTACATGCAGGAGCCCGTGGCGGTTAGAAGAGGGATCAGATCACCGAACTAGAGTTAGAGGTGGTTGTAAACCACCCCGGGTCCTCTGTAACAGCAGCAAGTACTCTTAACTGCTGAGCCATCTCTCTAGCCCTAGACCTTAGCTTCTTCAAAGATGAGACTCTGAGGTGGTCTTGGGAGGAGGGTGACACTGGGAACAGTAGAAGGTGCAGTCTAAGTAGGGTGAAAACATGGACTAAGGTCAGAGAATGGACTTAAATGATGGAAGCCTGCCAGCTTGAGCCATCTCCTTGGCCTACTCACAACTACAAGCTGTGTCTGCAGCCTCGGCACACTGGGGTCTGACGCCCTAGTCTGTCAGCTAGCCATCTATCCACACTGGGTCAGAGGCCAGAAGCAGGGCTACGAGGCTCGGCTGGAGCTCTCCCCGCTGTCTTCTGGATAGGTTCATGACCTCTCTCCAAGGCTGGCTCCTCATTTTGGAAGGTGTTAATACTCCATTCTCACAGCTGTTCAAGTGTAATGATGACTAGAAATCTATTCTTTTCCACCATACTATTAGTGTTGACGTTACCATATTAGTAATGGAAGGAGAATGGCATCTAACGTGTTCAAGTTTGCTTTTTCCTCTAGTAGGCCATCTTGGACCACATTCCTCAGTGTGGAATTTTCAAATCAGAGCTAATGGTACCACTGAGGCTTTTTTCTTTAATAAATCCACTGCCTCAAATCCGGTGCCTGTGATGGATGGACAGCAAGAGTTCCAGTAGTGACTCAGACAAGGTCTTGCCTTCAAGGTTCTTTCACAGCTGAACTGCTGATGTCAGCAGCAATGTCTTGGTATATACCTGTCTTCTCCTGGCCCTATAGAATGGTTTATATTATTTTTGTATTTGCTAGCAGATTAGTTTTAACTGTTGTCTTTTCGGTCTTTCTTTGGTAAATAAGGTTTTGCTGGTGTTTTTGAGACAGGGTCTTACTATGTAGTCCTGGCTAGCCTAGTACTCACTACCTAGAACATGCTGGCCTTTAATTCAGAGATTTGCCTGCCTCTGCCATGTGAGTGCTGAGGTTAAGGGTGTGTGCCACCATGCCTAGCTTTTTTGTTTTAAAATTGGTCAGGCTTCTGGATGGTGGTATCAGCAGCTTGAAGCTTCCAGGGGTCTGGGATTACAGGTTGTGCCCACTTACCCACTATATATGTTACTGGGGGTTGAACTCAATGTTCCCTGAGTGTTAGACAAGCACTCTACCAACTGAGCTCCATCCCCAGTCCAAAGTTGTAGATTTTAAAACAAGAGCTTTAAATGCATGCCAGGCAAGATGTGTCTACTGCATTAATTAGTGCATTAAGGCTATGGGGATGACCATTTTCTGCTTACATCTGAGGCCTGCTCCACAAGAGGAAATTCATGCTTGGTTCTATATATCTGGTCGAAAATGCCTGGCTTGGGAGGTCATAAACCCTAGAGGAGATACTACTATGGTTATTTTGTTAAATGGACATGTTGCCAAACTGCCTTCTAAGTATTTATGTTCATACCCACAGATGAGTGCCCCTCTCAGCCTTGGCCATAGACACCTTTCTACAGTGGGCAGCTTGTTAAAGTGCTGAGAACGAGTGACTAAGCCCTGCTCAGGGAACATCAAGAGAGAGGGTGAAAAGGCTGGGTGTGCCCGAGATGCACGAGTGCTGGTAAAATGCTGTCTTCTGGATGTGACATGGCCATTGCACTCACCAGCTCACTGCCGCTCTGGTTCCCACGCAAGGTCAAGCCATTAAGATCAGCCAGCATTCTAGTAGGCCGTGTTAATTAATTAGACTCAGTGGTTACAAAACAGAACAGAAAAAGAGCACATGAGGATGAGAGGGGAGACAGCTGGACATGGGTACGATCAACGTCACCCTGAATACATGAAATTGTCAACAATTAAAGATGGTTTAGCCAGGCGCACGCCTTTCACCCCAGCACTCAGGAGGTAGGTGCAGGCAGATTCTCTATGAGTTCAAGACTAGCCTGGTTTACCGAGTGAGTTCAGGGCAACCAGGGCTACACAGTGAAACCTTGTCTCAAACAACAAAAACAAAACAAAACAGAAAAGTTTAAAAAACAAAAAAAGCTCTAAAATGACAGAGTGGTGACCCACACCTGGAATCCTACACTAGCACTTGGAAGGTGGAGGCAGCTTACAGAGCAAGATCAAAGCCAGTGTGGGCTCCATGAAACCCTGTCTCAAAAAACTCTGCTGCGTGCGTGCGTGCGTGCGTGCGTGCGTGCGCGTGCGCCTGTGCGTGTGTGTGTGCGTGTGTGTGTGTGTGTGTGTGTGTGTGTGTGTGTGTGTGTGTGTGATGGCTCAGTGGGTAAAGGTGCCTGCCATGCAAACATGGAAACCCGGGTTTGTTCCCCAGAGCCCCACAAATGTGGGCTAGTGTGTACAAACACAAATGTGAGCTAGTGTGCACATACACAAATGTGAGCTAGTGTGTACAAACACAAATGAAAATTTAAGAAGAGACAAGTGGTCTGGGAAACACCATGGCCTAGAGGCATGAAGCATGTGGTGGCTGCCTTCAGCCCAACAAGGGAACCTGACTAGGCAGTCTTGACATAAACAGGTGTCACAGGGGTCAGAAATGAGCGTGACAATGGAGTGTGAAGTCTCAGTGTGAGTAAATCTCTACAACCATACAGAGATAAACAGGTAAGTGAATTGTCCAGGCCGTCCTCACAGGTTGGCAGGGGAAGCAGGGCAGCTCCTCAGAAAGCACAGCCTTTGCCCTCAGGGCTGCTGGGACCACCATGGCCCACAGACCACTCAGGTGCACTCAGACTGACATTTAAATCCTGGCTCTGCAGACGAGAGAGATGGCTCTTCCGGAGGATCTGGGTTCGAGTCCCAGCACCCACTTGGTAGCTCACAACCTTCTGTAACTGCAGTTCTAGGGGATCTGACACTGTCTTCTGGCCTCATGCACTGCACACACATTGTGCATACTTACATGCAGGCAAAACACCTTATTCAGAAAATAGTAAATCTTAGAAAAGATCGTGGCTTTGAAATGAATTTATAAATTCAAGTTTTGTCAATAAATAGAGACAACAGGGCTGCTTGAAGGAAGAAAAGCACCTGTCCTTGGATTTGGCACACAGTAGTGTTTCCTCCTAGTTCCCTTCACACCCCTCTCGTGTAGGGGGAATCAGCATCCACATCTTACTAGCCATTCAAGTAAGCTCATTCCCCAAAGACAGAGACTAGCTCTGGGCACAAAGAAAACCACCACAGAACTACCCACAAAAAAGTAGAATCCAGGCAGATGGGTACATATTATCCATCCAGTGAGCACACAAGAGTAGCAGCAACATAGACTAATCAACACTGTACTTAGTTGGGCGTATGACTCAAGTTTGTAACCCTAGCAAAAACAGACTCAGATAGGACTGCCATAAATTCTAGGCCACCCAGGGCTACACAATGAGTTCCAGGCTAGCCCAAACTACAAAGTAAGATACTGTCTCAAAAATACTAAAAAAAATTGTACTGACATTTCAAATTTTTGCTTAAAGGGCTGAAGGAGCAGTTCAGTGGTAAAGTACTCGCTTAGTGTTAGGTCTGGGTTCAATTCTTAGTGCTAAAAAAAAAGAATTTTGCTTATGTGAAATCTGCAAAACAAAACCCCAAGGCAAACAAATTTAAAAGAGTAACAACAGTCAGGTGTGATGGAAAACACCTTTTTTTGCTATTGTTTTTTTCTGAGACAGTTGTCCTGGAACTATGTAGACCAGGCTGGCCTCAAACTCCGAGATCCAACCAGCCTCTGGCTCCCAAGTGCTGGGATTAAAGGCGTGCGCCACTATTCCTGGCTCTGATGGTGCACACTTTAATCCCTCAATCTCTGTGAGTTTGAGGACAGTGAGACTTTATCCCAAAAAACAAAAGTCTTAGCAGCTTTGAGTATCACATGAGAAATAAGTCTGGTTTTTCACAAGGGCTGAAAAAAGCCTGGATTATTGACAGCTGTGAGCTGTCAGTGCTGTGGACCTGAGGAAACATTCTCCTATTTACTAAATTAAGATTTCTAAGACAAGTGGTAAATGCCTGTAACTCCAGCACATGGGAGGTGGACGCAGGAAGATCGTGAGTTCCAGGACAACTTAGGTCACGCAGCAAGACCTTCTCTCAGAAAATGGGAAATCCCAAGAAGAGTATCAGAACTTTGGAAATGTTGGAAACAAAACAATCTGGGTTTGTGAAGGGACTGAGGAAGGGCTATGCCATGTGGTGTCAGCTGTTTTCTGGAAGCCTGCCTGGGTATAGGCCGTGGATCGAGGGCCTACCTTCCGTGTTCACCACGATGATTCCCTGAACTCCTTTCTGGCTCTGAAGTCTCTTGAGTGTTTCCTCCACCTCTGCCTGCCAGAAAAGGAGACCAAGGTTAGCTCTTCAATCACAGCAGATGAATGACACATTCATCTAACAAGCAAGGAACTCCCAGGCATTTGGCGCTGCCCCAAAGCTGCCCAGGCCAGACCCATGTCGAGTGCTTTACCACCAGGCAGCTACCTACTCCCTGCCCATCAGCTATTTGAGAACAGACACACCCAGGACCCACACATATGGTACATTACTCTGATGATTTGAAAAAACTAATAAGAAGGAGGCACTTTGTTATTTGTGGCTCAAACATCAAAAATGAAAATATTGCAAAGGAGCAAAATGACCCACAAACCTGGTGACTTAATCTGTCATCGCAGACAGGGTAACACTTGGCATACAGGCAGAGGAAATGTGTCTTAGGAAGGGGCTTATTAATTCTGATCATCTAGAAACTGCACAAGGTGGAATTTATCAACACAACAGACAGATGTTTAGAGTCTTCCTCTGTCATATGTGATTCTAACTTGTCACTTTGAGACTTTACCTTTCCATCTACTCTCCATCTGCACAGTCACACCTCTTATCTATTTTTTGTTGTTTTTGAAACAGGGTCTCTATATAGCCCTAGTTTTCCTGGAACTCACTGTAGATCAGGCTAACCTCAAACTCAAGGATTACCTCCCTCTGACTCCTGGGTACTAGGACTAATAGTGTGCAAGACCACACCTGGCTCTCCCCAACCCCCTTAAAAAGAGGAAACCAAAAAACAAAAACAAGGCGGCTTCTCTAAAGCCCAATAGTCTTCCAGAGCTCCTGAGACATCACCTCTTCTCTGAGGCCTATATTCAATGATCTTGCCTCCAACTCTTGAAGCCCTTGACTGTACTTCTGGGAGACATATATCAGCGACTGTGTCCAACTGCTTGCTCAGTCTCTACAGTGCTCAGCAGAGTAGGCGCCCATGAACAGAAGCCTAATTGATCTTTCTCTCCCCATGGCTGGGAACCCAGTCTTGAAGTATGCTTTTTCTCAGGGTGCTGCCTCCAGTTCAGAATCTAGTTAAGCTCTTCAAAGGCAGAGAGTCGGGCCTGGTATGTGAATCTCCATGAGTTCAAGACCAGCTTGGTATATATACCTTGTCTCCAAAAGGGGCGGGGGGGGGGGGGGGGCGGTAAGCAGATGGTCTTTGAAAACAGAGTTACTATTCACAAAAAGAATGGTTCCCCGTTTCCTGGTGCAAAAGAGCTAGGGCTGGGAGCTCCTGAACAACTGAAGGCAGCACAATGGATTGTTTTTCGGGAAAGCATTGTCTGACAATCCAGTCACCACCAGCCACTTCCTGTAAGAACAGTGCCAGATGCTGCAGGGATGGGCAGAGGCTCCTCCTCCAAGGTGGCAAGCAGCCTGATGTCTCTAGAATCTAGAACCTGTGTAAAGGGCAGGGCTGGCTCTGGAGGAGAGTACAGTGTGACACGCATGTCTGAGATCTGGGTCATTTCAGACTTTTTCTGACTTCCTCCTAGGTGCTAGGTGCTGTTCTGTATATGAAGGGGAAACACTATAGGTAGGTCCTAGTCACCGTACTGGAATCCTGTGGAAATCCATCCTATGGAAACAACCCCAAAGACAAAAGGAACGGGACAAGATGTCTGCTGCAGAAACACCTGCAGAAGCAAACAGGAGAAAAGCCCAATAATCAGGAAAGGGCCAAGAAAGACAACCATCACTGCCAGTGATGTTTCTTCCCATTGAGAGATGAGGCCGTGAAACCACCTCCAAAGTTGGAGATTGATATTCCACAAAAACGAAACTGCAAAAAGTGTTTCCCAGGTGCTACAACTTCCTAGAAACAAGAAATCTTGAGATTAGGAAAACAAAGCCATACAGAACATGGAATTATAGATTGGGTTTATTTTCCTTTTTCAAAACAGTTATTTTTTGCTGGCCATTGTGGGTTCCACATATAAACCCCCCGCATTTGAAAGCCAGAGGCAGGAAAAAATGAATAAACATCTAGTCAGCCAATTGTGGTGCTGTAGGTCTGTAATTCCAGCACTTGGGAAGTAAAAGCGTAAGAAAGACCAGAGGTTTAAATAAAGGTCAGTATTAGCTATGTAGCAAATTTAGGATTAGCTTGGGTTACATGAAATCTTGTCTCAAAAAAGATAAATAAAAATACTGACAAAACCTTCACCTAAATATCTTTTTTTTTAAATTCTACTATATACTTTTGTCGCGCGCGCGCGCGCACACACACACACACACACACACACACACACACACACATTTACTTGGGGCTGCGGAAATAGCTCAGCATCAAGAGCACTTCTGCTCTCGCAGAGGACCCAGGTTCAATTCCCAGCACCACATGGCAGCTCACAACTGTCTGTAACTCCAGTTCCAGGAGATTCATCAAACTCTTCTGGCATCCTTGGGCACTAGGCCCACATGGGATGCTCATACATACAAGCAGGAAAACACAAATGTTAGCTCTATCCCCTCTGAGAGGTCTCTACTATGGGGGCTTGACACACTATCTTTTTGTTTGTTTTTCAAGACAGTTTTTCTATGCAGCCCTGGCTAGCCTGGAACTCCCTCTGTTGGCCAGGCTGGCCTGAAACTCACAGAGCTCTACCTGCCTCCACCTTCCCCCAGCAACACACTCAACGTCTTAAGAATATGTAACTTGTATGTGGTGGCTTGAATTAGAACGGCCTCCACAGGCTCCTCTGTGTGACTATTTGGCCCCCTGTTGGAGAGACTGTTTTGAGAGTATTAGGAGGTATAATCTTGTGGGAAGAAGTATGTCACTAGGGCAGGCTTTGAGGTTTCAAAAGACTCAGGCCATTCCCAGTCTCTGACTTAGACTTGCAGGACAAGATGGGAGCTCTCAGCTGCCCCTGCCTCCATGCCTTTGCTCCACCATCACCGTCTCTCACCCTCTGAAAGCAGAAGCCCAAGTGGAACACCTTCTTTTATAAGTTGCTGTAGTTAGCTGAATCCTTGGTTCCCAGTTGGTGGACTGCTGGGAAGGATTAAGAAGTGTGAACTTAGAAAAAAGGTGTGAACTTGTTGGAGAAGGTATGTCACTGTAGGTAGGCTTTGAGATTTCAAAAGCCCATGCTAAGCCCTCTGTCTGTCTGTCTGTCTATCTGTCTGTCTCTGCTTGCCCAATGCCTGTGGACCAGGACTTAACGCTCCCAGCTATTGCTCTAGTGCCGTGCCTGTCTGCTTCCTGCCATGATGATAGTAGACTCACTCTCTGAAACTGCAAGCCAGGCCCCAATTAGCGCTTTCTTTCATGAGTTGCCATGGTCATGGTGTTTCTTCACGAACTAGAAAGATAACTAAGACAGTCCAGGCAGGCCTCCAACTTGTGGCCTTCCTTCTGCCCCAGCCTCTTCATATTTTTACTTCTGTGGAGACAGGGCCTAATCCTGTAGCCTGCTTTGATCTTTAAGATTTGTTTGTTGAGTATATGAACATATGTGTGCACAGTTGCCTGCAGAAGGCCAAAGACGGCCTCAGGCCCCTTGGAGCTGTCCGAAGTTAAAGGTATTTGTGAACTGCCCAACACAGGTGCTGGTATCCAAAGATTAGTCCTCATGACTGAGCAGCAAGTACTTTCAACCACTGAGCCCATCTCTCTGTTACCCCCCTGATTAAGCTAAATCATGGGAAAGAAATGTACTCTATGCAATGAAGAGGAGACAAAGTCAGGCATTCTCTAGTTAGATGTGTGTCCATCAATGAAGCTCCAGGATTTGTGGGATCTGGTGCCACCACACTCAGTATCTTAGCATTTAGGAAGATCCATGGGTTCAGGCCAGCCTGAGCTACATAGTGAATTTAAGTTCTGCCTGAGCTACATAAGGAGCGTGTCTTTAAAAAAAAAAAGGTAGATGATGTAGTTCAGTGGTAGAACATTTTCCCAGCAAGCATGAGACCTTGAGTTCCATCCACAGTATAACAAAATTTAACAGAAAACAAAATAACTTTAAAAACATTACATAAAATGATTAAGGAAAACAACAAGTGTCCAATAAGAGGTAGAACACAATTCTAAGATAAATTACAAACACCTTGTAAATGAATGAAAAGTCATAGCAATACAGCACTATTTTAATGCTGGTCTCATTAACGCAAAGCTCTTGAGGTCAATAACCTCATGGGAAAGCTATACAATACTGTGTAAGAACTCTAAATACTGGTCCTTTTGCCTCAACTTTGAAAATTATTATTAAAGGAAATAATCTAATGAATGTAAAAACCAACCAACAAACAAAAACTATAGACCACAGCATTGACTTTGAGTTAAGGACTGGACTTAAGCTTGTACTCCAGGGAAATAGCTTGCCAAATTCTAGTACAGCCATGGCTAGGCATGGTGGTGCACACATTTAATCCCAGCACTCAGGTGTCAGAGGCAGTAAGTCTTTGTGGGTTCAAAGCTGGCCTGGCCTCTATTGCAAGTTCCTGGACAGCTAGTGCTCCACACTGAGACCCTGTCAACACACACACACACACACACACACACACACACACACACACACACACACTTTACCAAATATTATATAGTAAATAAAAATAATTTATCATAAAGATGATGTAACAACATGGTTAAATGCTTCTGGACATTAAATAAAAGCCAACCATGGACATCCTGAAAGATACACATGTGAAAAAAAGAGTAGGAAAAGGGGAAAACAGCTCCATGGTAGACTAGCAGTTCCTGCCAATCTAGACTGTCATGCAGGAACACTGGGAGGAGTGTCCAAGACCAGGGCAGTTACTACAGCACTGTCTGCAGAGGAAACTGTAAACTATATATATGGGCATAGGGCACTATGCAGCCTTAACATGAAGTGGGTTTGGAAAAGTTTGTGTGTGTGTGTGTGTGTGTGTGTGTGTGTGTTTGAAATGAATATGAGTGTATGGTCTTGGGGTTCAAATCCACAGCCTCTTGTAATGATAGGTTGTTTTTGTTTTTTGAGACAGGGTTTCTCTGTATAATAGCTCTGGCTGTCCTGGAACTCACTTTATAGACCAGGCTGGCCTCAAACTCACAGAGATCCATCTGCCTCTGCCTCCCCAGTGCTGGGATTAAAGGCGTGCGCCACCACTGCTTAGCTTTTTTTTTTTGGTCTTACTATGTAGACCAGGCTGGCATTGAACTCAGAAACCTGCCTGCCTCTGCTTCCCAAGTGCTGGTAGTAAAGATGTAATCCACCACACCTGGCAATGGTAGATATTTTTAAGTGAACAGAGGAATGAATGAATGAAAATATATGTATACATATTATATATATAATTATTATTTTGTGATCATGTCTATATGTGTATCTGTAGGTTTGTACATATGAGTGTAGTGACCCAGGAGGCCAGAAGAGGGTGCTGCTTCCCTGGAGCTGGAGTTAGAGGCAGTTGTGACCTGCCTAATATGGGCTTTAGGAACCTAACTCTGGTCCTCTGGAAGAGTAGTATGTACTCAGGATAACTGAGCCACGGCTCCAGACCAGAATAAACATCTTTATATGTATCATAAAGTAAACATGGCAAACATTCATAAACTGTTCCAGTCTAACATTGTTGGGTGTGATGGCACATACCCAAAATCCCAGCACTCAAGAGGTAGATGAAGGATTGGAAGGTCAAGGTCATCCTTGGTTAAATGGCAAATTGAAGTACCTTGGGCTTTAAAAGGCATAAAGTGTAACATAGTCCTTATGTACCAAACAATTCCAGAAGGAAGCGTACCCAAATGTCAACAGTGTTTAGTCTGGGAAAGTAAGAAGGGGACCACATGAACCTCTTACAGATTATATCCGACAGTGCTGCATGAGTCCATTTGGAATGTTCATCTCAATATGTAACAATTTTATGAGTGCAAACCACAGCACAGTACTGACCAGAGAAAGCTACCACTTAAGCGTGAAAAAACATGGCACACACACGCTTGTATAAATATACAAGAAACTGGCAGTTCCTGAAGGGGGCTGAAGCTGGGGTTAGGGGTGGATGAGACATACTTTCCACTTAGATCCTTTTGTATTTCTTAAAACTGTGAATATGTGATTAAATTTTTAAAAATTATGTATTTATTTTATGTGTGTGTGCTAGAGTATACACATATGTGACATGTACATGTAGGAGCCTGCAGAAGCCAGAAGGTATCAGATCTCCTGGAAGTGGAGTTACAGACCACTGTAACCCAACATGTGGGTGCTGGGAACTGAACCCTTCTTCTGCAAGAACAACAAATGCTCTTAATGGCTGAACCCATCTTTCCAGTCCCTTATTAAAAATTTTTACAGTTAAGTGTTGTGAAAGATAACATTGCACAGATGTGAAGCAATATTGTTTTTGGAGATGTGGAGACATTCTTTGTGGTAGAATGAAAAACGAACCCTCAATTGAACAGTCGATGGTGGCTACAGCAAATAAAAACACAATAAGCAATGTGCCTAGGTAGCTGCCTCTAGGCCAGTGGTTGGTTCTCAACCTTCCTAAAGCTGTGACACTTTAACACAGTTCCTCATGTTGTGGTGACCCCCCCCCCACCACCAAATTATTTTCATTGCTACTTCATAATTTTACTACTGTTATGAACTACAATGTAAATATCTGATACACAGGATATCTGATATGCGACCCCTGGGAAAAGGTCGTTCAACCTCAGGGGGCCTCGACCCACATGTTGAGAAACAGTGCTCTAGACGATGCCTTTCTGTTTTCCCTCTCAGTTTCTTATATAGCTATAGTTTTGTGGGGGCTGAAGAGATGGCCTGAACGCTTTTCCAAAAGACCCAAGTTTGACTCCCAGCACCCATATGGTGGCTCACAGCCATGGGTAAATCCAGTTCCAAAGGATCCGACCCCTTCTTCTGGCCTCTGCCAGAACCAAGCACGCTACTGGTGCAGACATATACGTGCAGGCAAAACACTAGTCATATACATAAGCACTAAAAAAAAGTTTCTAGTCAAGTTTTTGTTTTGCGACACGGACTGGTGTTTATAGCCCCGGCTGGTCTTGAAAGTGCAAATCCTAGCCTTCCCAGTGCCGGGATTTCAGGCGTGCACCATCATGCCAGTCATAAATAAGATTCTGACGTTTGCTTTAACGTTGGAAAAGGCCTTTGAAACTCTGTCCAACTCGTGAGGATTGAAAGCACCACCCTGTAAAGATCGGCAGACAGTTTCGGGATCCCTCCGGATGGGACCCGCGGGTTCCTAACCCGCACACCAAACTCAGCCCACGGGCGGCAGTCAAGCTTGCAGCGTTCGATTCCCAGGCCCGACTGACTTTGGATTCCAAGTGTGAAGATGGAGCTAATGGCCGTACCCACTTCACAAAGCGAAGGAGGAAAGGGCAACGCACGTAAAGTGCCTACTGGACTCCAGGAAACCCCGCAGCCCGGCTGGGATTGCCCCACACGGCCCAACATACTAAACTACGAGCGAACCAGAGGGCGGGCCTCCGGGGCGTCCCCTCACAGACCGGCTTCCGGTCAAGGGCCTGTGGCATCCGGTCGCTCCGCCTCGGCCGGGACTAAAGGGCCGCACTGCGGTCCCGCGAGGCGACGCCCAGCGACTAGGACCCCGGGCGGCGATGGACGCGCGCCTCTCGCGGGGTGGCCGCCGCCCGCTGCCGCAGCCCCGGCTGGACACTCACCATCTCGGACCGATCCAGCAGCTCCGAGTCCGCGACGCCCAGCCAGCTCCCCGCCTTTCGGAGCCTGCGCACAGGTCTTTGTCGAGACGGACAGCCCGGGCAGCCTATCAGGAGCCAGTGGGGGGATAAGGGCGGGCTGACGTGAGTCAGCTGGGCGGGGACTCTGCCATTAGGAAAGGCTGGAGCAGCTGTGGGGAAGACGCCGGGTCTCCAGGTCTGTTTTCAGTATTTAACCGAGGTCCCTGGGCGGAGGCCGACTGTTGCTGATTGAGGCAGAGACAGGGGCCCAAATGAGCTGAGGACACGGGCAGCCCCGAAGCTGGGCATCTCAGGAGCAAGCTCTGGGATGAACAGGTCAGCACGGCCCTGCGCGTTTAAGATTTAGGATTGCGGACTGCACCGCACTCCTGTGTTTCTTTGGAGAATCTTCTTTACATCTCTGCCCTACTATTTTATTTCCCAGAGTCCTGTCTTGTCCTCTGCTCTTTACGTTTACTCTTGCAGGTTACGAAAAACATTCGGGTTTCTAGCAGAAAACTTAGGTTTAAAACACTGGCTCGGAACCCTTCAGGAAGAACTCAGATAATCAAACACATCAAACAAAAGGCAGCTGTCACCCAGGTGATACCGAAGTTGCAAGGGAGAGCTGTCCCTATTACTCATCCGACATGTGGCGGCATGGGCAGTGGAAGGATTCCCATCAAAGCCTGAGACTGCTGGAGGAGCTGGCCCTGGGGTCCTAAGAGCAGGAGAGCTGTCCCTGCCTCTCACCAGCTTCAGCACTTGGGAGAGTGGCCCCTGCCCCTCGCCTGGGCAACACAGTAGAGTTGGCCCTGATGCTGTAGGTGGAGGGAACCAACCCTGAGGGCATGAAAGCAGAACTGGCCCCAATCCTCTTTCATTACTACAAGGGTGAATTAGACGGGGCAGTGCTGGAGAGCTCACCCTGGTGGTGAGGGCAGGGGAGAACTGGCAGGCTGACCAACCCTGAAGCTGTCCAGGGCCCAGAACCAGGGTTATGATTTGGCCCGCCCCAACATCCACCCCATCTACGATCTACTGGAGCATGTGAAGAGGCCTGACCCATAGACCCGAAGCTGCAGGATCACAACACAGGGCAACAGCAGGACATCCAAGAAGAATCCTAGTGAGGGCCTGCATCGAGAGTGTAGCAGAAACCAGAGGCCTGGAACTAGACCAATGACTCTGCAGTGAACACTTGCAAGTAAAGATATATGGACAAAGTGGTTTACTGTGTGACTAACTGTGTCACACACTGCAGCTTCCATGACAAGATTAATTTTGTACTTTTTTCTCTTAAATTTTGTTGTATTGGGGGGGTGCAGGGGTGGAGGGTGGATGTGAAGGGATGGGGAAATGAATGGGATCAAGATGCATCATGTGAAAGACACAAAGAATAAAGTTTTTTTGTTGTTGTTGTTGTTTTAAAGCCTAAGTGATAACACTCCAGTGTTCAAGGTAGATGCAGCGCTCTGTGGGATCTCCTGCTGCAAAAGGAACTCACCTATTAAGAGCACTTGGTGCTCTTGCTGAGGACCTGGTTCAGTTTCCAGCACCCACATGGCAGCTCACGTCATCTACAGCTTCATTCTAAGGTATCTGATGACCTCTTCTGACCACTGAGAGCACCAGGCACACACATGGTGTACATACATACAGGCAGGCAAAATACTCATACATTAAAAAAAAAAAATTTGGAGGCCAAGTGTGGTAGCATATGCCTTTAGGGTGGCAGAGGCAGGCTAATTTCTGATTTGGACAGCAGCCTAATCTACAGAATAAGTTCCAGGACAGCCAGGGCTACACAGAGAAACTCTGTTTAAAAAAAAAAAGTAAATAAAGAAATGGTTCTTCAATGCTAGAAACATTAGGAGTGGACCTCATCTCCAGATCTTCATTCCAAATAGGGGTGGAAGTGCTATAGTGGCCGGGCAGTGGTGGCGCACACCTTTAATCTCAGCACTTGGGAGGCAGAGGCAGGTGGATCTCTGTGAGGCCAGTCTGGTCTACAGAGTTCCAGGACAGGCTCCAAAGCTACACAGAGAAACTGTCTTCAAAAACAAAAACAAAAACAAAAACAAAACAAACAAAGAGGTGCTATAGTGAATGGACCCCTAAGAATCCCAGGAATTAGCTACAGGAAGGGTCATCACCTCCATCTCACACTTGAACCAGACAGGGTTGCAGGATGGGGCAGCTCTGTGGTAAGGATTCAGTTACTGACATTTATTTGCTAGGACCTGAAGTCTGATTAGACAGGTTGGCTGAGGTGCCTTTGGGGAAGGGCTTCAGTTTGCAATAGCATTTAATTTTGTCTGTAAATATGTGGGCTCTCGCATGCCACAGCACAAGTCTGTGGCAGTGAGAGGACAATTTTTGAGGAGTGTTTCTCTCCTCATACCCAGTGGGTCCCTGGGATTAATCTCAGGTCTGTAGGCTTGCTTGGCAGTGAGTGGTTTAACCCCAGTCACCCCACCGCCCCTTGCGCTTGGATTTATAATGAGGTATACTTAAGTGGGTGAGCAGGCAGACTTGTGGAGAATGGTCAGTCTTTTTCAGAAAAAAATTGATTTATGAGTGTTTTACCTGCATATATGTATGTATGTATGTATGTGCATGCCTGGTCTCATGGAAGTCATAAGGAAGCCTCAGATCTCCTTGGGACTGGAGTTGCAGGTGACTGTGAGCTGCCCCCCATGGTCACTGGAATCAGAATTTTGATCCTCTGGTAGAGTAGTAAGCGCTTTTTCTTTCTATTATTTTTCTTTCTTTCTTTTTGTTTTTTGTTTGTTTGTTTTTTCAAGACAGGGTTTCTCTGTGTAGCCCTGGCTGTCCTAGAACTCAATCTGTAGACCAGGCTGGCCTTGAACTCAGAGATTCACCTGCCTCAGCCTGAGTGCCAAAGGCATGCACTGCCATCACCACTGGGGTGTAAGCACTCTTAACCCCTGAACTTATCTTTCCAGCTGTTTGGTTTTTGTTTGTGAGACAAGGTCTCACTATGTAAACCCAGGTGTCCTGGAACTCACAGAGAGGTTGCTTGTCTTCACCTCTCCAGTGCAGGAATTAAGGCATCCACCAATCCTAGATCCACCTTAACAACGTACTGAGTTTCATGCACACATACAGTGCACTCTGGTCACACTTACCCCTCCCACCAGCCTCTCCTCCCACCCTCTCCATTGCCACTGTCATGTCTTAGGGTTTGCTTGTGACCTAATGGCTTGAGCCAGAGCCTTGTGTGTGGTCATGAGCGTTGGCACCAGCCATTGTAACTCACCAGTGGGTATGTTTTGTCTCTTTCGAGACAAGGTCTCACTGAACCTGGAGTTTATCTAGTCAGCTAGGCTGTCCAGCTGGCCAGAGAGCGTCAGGAATCTCCTGTCCTGGCTAGTGCAACACACCGCTGTTCCAGGCTTCACACGGTGCTGGGGATCCCAACAAGTCCATTATGCTGTGCAGCAAGCACTGGACACGTCGTCTCCAGTCCCTCAGACCTGTCTGTGGCAGCAGAGAGGCAGTGCAGATGGAGGCCCTGGGTGCCCTGCAGACAGCCTCACCCAGCTGCCCTGAGTGGCAGATCTGTGTTTTCCTACACACCTCACAGCTGACAGACTGTCAACTCGCCACTCTAAGAGAAGTCACATAAAAGGCTTTCTACATGTGATGCACACCATTTTCCTAACAAAACCAACAGGGAAGTATGCAAAACGAAGGACTCAAAAACTTTAATTATAAACAGTCTTACATCTTTTAAGGCAACCTCCTGAAGAACTTTATAAACCCGACTCCCTGTGATATGTGAGTCACCTGAGCATTTTAAATCAGTCTAAGAAAGCAACGGGAGGCGAGCACAGGAACCAACAAGAGCGCCACTCCCTGGCTGACTCGATGAAAGCACAGACAGACACTGGGAAGTCCGAAGGGAAAACAGAGGAGGTGGCGGCTGGAAATACCAACGACACTGCACTGAAGTAGTGAACCTTAAAGAAACTTAGACCCTAAACAGGCAAAAGCCCATGAGTCACCCCGGTGACATTTCAGGGAATGTCATCAGGTTATACAGTAAAGGGTAACAGAGAGGGCTTGACTGAAACAGTCATTTAGAGTGACAGCCTGTAGGTAGATGAGTGAGGGGATCCCTTGGTGGCCAATCAGTCCTGAATGTTAAATCGTTATTTAAATAATTCCTCAATTTAAATGCTTCTGCACTACAGGTCACTGCTATCAACTGCTCCATCAGCTTAAATCACTTCATCTGATCAAATACCCAAGCCCCTTCCCTCTTGACCCTGCTGCTGTGGAACCCACCAAAGAGCAGAAGAAAAGGCAGATGCTCATTTTACTCTGTTTTTATTTCAATGTAACATGCAGTAAGAAAAAAAAAAAAAAACCAACAGGATTGATTAGCATTTACAATGCTTACAGAGAAAAAGGTCTTAAAAGCAACTTAGTTCAGATTTAAGGAAAAGCACTAATTAAACACAAATCTATTTCCAAATACTCACTTTGAACCAAAATGTGAGAGCATTTGGTAAATATTTATGTCTGCTGTTTAGTTGCATTATTTTATATAATCTCTGATTCTTGGGATATCCAGCCCCCATTTTCCTAACACAGCAGGGAAGACATATACATATGACCAATTAAATTAAAGGGGGAATGGAGCTGGGAGACCCCAGGGCTGCAAAAATATATACAAGCATTTACCTTTTCAGGAACTAAACATTTCTTCCATAAAAATATTAAATAGCCAGGCCCTATAGAACTAGAGCCAGGACTACTTCAAATATAACTTCTGTATTTTTAAAAATATAGGGCAGAAAGCCTTTTGGGTGATATTTATACATTTTCACATAATATCTCTAGGTCCCTAAATGAATCATGAAGCAGTATGCAGAATCAACAAAGCCTATTTTCTTACATTATCTCTTAATTTAATCTCATCAATCTCTAGTGGATATGGCAGATGACTACATTTTAGTACAAGAATTTGATCCAATGGGAGGTCTTTGTAGAAGGCTTAATATTTATAGCCATATATTAAAGTCCAGGCCTATGTAGTGAATGGGTAGTTGGCAGACATTCACTCTGTAAGACAAAGCAAGAGCATATCTATTCTTAACCCTACCAACAAAAAGGCAGAGAGTTCCTACTTTGGAAATAACTAGGGCTTCTAGAGATGACATGTATTTCCTGTGGTATCCAGGGTAAAAAAGAGGGCTGGGAGAAGCTGAGCTTTCCCTTCACTGAGCGTTTCTAGATAGGGAACCCGTTCTCAGTCACACGTGTCTCTGCTGGCGATGGCAGTGTTAAAGTGTACAGTTGCACAAGTTCAGAACCTTGTTGTTCCAGGATGAGAACAAGAATTGCAGCTAGGGACAGAGAAACACCTTCTCTCCTGTGGAACAGGGGTCTGTCACTCTCGGTATATTCTTGGCTTCATGCTACATGTTCATGCTATGCTATCGACACAAAAAGTCCCTGTGAGTTATAAGGCTGTTTGGGGATTTGGCTATAATAGGGACTCAAATGGCGGAGGCTTCATCTCTCTGCCCATAAAGTCATATCTATGGCGGCAGCCATCTTGACAGTCTAACTAAGTCAAGGTAAATTAACTACAGAGAAAGTCAAAGTGCATTCATCAGTTACTAAAGGAGCAGTCTAAAGTAAATGAGTTATGAATAAAAAAGAAAAAAAAGGAAAATCTAAAATTTTTAGGGGTGAGAAAAATATTGCAGATCAGGACCATGTAATGAGATGGACACACCTGCTCCTGTGTGTGGCAGACACAAGAAGACGGCCCAAATGTGCCGCTGGACATTGTCCTTTTGCTGATATTGTCCTGATTTCAAAGACTGCACCAATGACCTTGATTTGGATTAGAAACGGTTGCAACTTGAATACCTTAGCAATAATCAAATGTAACTGGGGTTTTGGATTATGATAAAACCATAAAGCTTTAATTTACATGTAGGATTTAAAAATCAAGAATGATCTTAGATGAATTCAGCCAATTTAATTTTGATTCGGGGTTAACTTCTAAAACATGAAGGAACCACAGTGCTGATTCTGTTTGCAAAGTTTAGTATTTGCAAGGCAATAAAATAATTATAAACTGAATGAAGAGAGGTATGAAGTCATATGTTGGCGGGGAGCAAGTTTTCCCTGAATTGAATAGACAAAACTACTTTGTAGAAGCTGTGAGTCCTGCGTCACTTCCAGGAACCACATCATCAGAATGACGACGACGCCGCACTGATCCCTGCTCCGGGAATGAAGTCAACAGTCAGGCCAGGCTGAAACGAGAGGGAGAGCACAAGCAGCAGTTGCTCGAGTGCCACTGCCACCGCCGCCGCCACCGCGGGGCTGAGCTTGCACTCTTGGCCAGCACCTCCTAGCTAGAGGCTTTACCAGGAAGACCTTGTGTATTGCAGCTTTGGAGTCGTCCCTGGGTGTCTGCAGAGTCTTGACAACAGCCACCAAGAGACCTACTCCCAAGTGAGACTTTGACACACACAGAAAACTGTTGTTAAGGGAACAATCTAGTGGAATAAGACAATGGAGATTTCATCGCTGTGTTAAATCTCGTGTTAAGTAAGTTTCTGACTACTGCTTTGTAGATCGGCTTTCTGGAAACGTTGAGAAGAAATCCAGAATCACTGGAAGATAAATCTCAACGGTAGCATTAAGCTCCTTCCACTCAGATAACTCTCTAGTCACAGTCCAAGTTTACAATAAGATGTGCAACAGGCAGAGAAGGAAGGGGCAGGCACTGGAGACGAGTCCCTGCTCTCTGGTGGCCTAAGGTCTCAACAGTTACTCTTGTCCAAATCCTTCTGTTTCTTCAATGGCAAATAACAGCTTTTCCTTCAGTTGCTCATAGCTCTTGTAGGGTGGGAGGTCCAGGCGGTTAAAACTGAAAGGAAGAATGGTTGGCTTGAGAAAGGGAAGGATACAAAGACAGATGTGGGCAGTGCCCTGCAGCAACACACTAAAGTTCTGACAACGTGGGCTTGAATCACAGCCTTTGAGGAACTGCTTTTTACCTTTCCAAGACTCACTCCAGTGCCTTCTCTGGTAAACTGGGATAGCAACACCAACCCTTGTGGTACAGTTAGAACCAAGCACACAACACAGTGCCAGTGCTTAGCAGATCCTCAGCAAATGTCAGTCTTCTCATGCTGCCCAATTACCCACTCTACATCAGTGGTCATCAAACTTACTGTAAATGGCTAAAAATAAATACTTTAGGCTTTGCATGCTATAAAAGGTTTTAGGTCTATCATGTTGGAATAAGAAATGATGGGCCAGGCGTGGTGGCACACGCCTTTGATCCCAGCACTCAGGAGGCAGAAGCAGATGGAGCTCTGTGAGTTTTAGGCCAGCCTGGTCTATATAGTGAGACCCTGACTCTAACAAAAACAATATAAACAAACAAACATAAAAAATGACTCTCTAATACTTTGCTCCCTCTACAGTTCTCTGTTCTATTCCTAGCTGGGAATTTCTCTAGCTCAGTTTTAAGTTTTTTTTTCTTTTTGGTTTTTCGAGACAGGGTTTCTCTGTGTAGTTTTGGTGCCTATCCTGGATCTCGCTTTGTAGACCAGGCTGGCCTTGAACTCACATAGATCCGCCTGGCTCTGCCTCCCAAGTGCTGGGATTAAAGGCGTGCGCCACCACCGCCCAGCTTAGTTTTAAGATTTTTAAGCATTATCTTTTTTCGTTTCTGTTCCTAGAGGTGTGAGACAAAATAAACAATTCTACCCTTCAAACAAACAAACAACCCAAGGAACTATTTACATTACTGTCAAATATAAATTACTATTTTATTTTCTACCTGTGTGTTTTGCTTACCTGTATATCTATGAACTGCATGTGTGCCTAGTACCCGGGGAGGCCAAAAGAGTGAACCAGCTCTCCTGGATCTGGATTTACAGATGGTTGTGAACCATCACATGGGTGCTGGGAATTGAACCCAGGTCCTCTGCAAGAGTAACCAGTGCTCTTGACCACTGGGCCATCTCTCCAGGTCCATAAATAGTTGGGCATGATACTCTATGTCTATGATTCCAGGACTTGGGCATTAGAGGCAGAATGACCAGGAATTCAAAGCTAGCCTAGGCTTCATGAGACCTTGTCTCGAAAACCAAGTCACATGAAAATATGTACAATTACTTTGTGTCGATTAAAAATAATAATTGGGAGGCTGGGGATGTGGCTCAACAAAATATTAGCCTAACAAAAATGTAAGGTGCTGAGTTTGTTCCCTAATGCCACATACAACAAATAGTTGGTTAAATAAAAGGAAAAAAATGTGATATGCACTGTAACTCGTCATTTGAAGCAAAAAAAGCCAGTCAGAGAAGGGCCTGATTACATACTGAGAAAGTACTTAATCAAAAGCCCTAGAGACAAAAAGAATGTTGGTCACCAGGAGCTGGAGAGTGGAAGTGTATGTTTAGTGACACATGTCAGGCAACAATGACAGGGATCCTATATAACCACGGGAACCCATCTAACAGCCCTGAGCTACGCACACCCACAAATAGTTAAAGTCCAAATGTGATTGACAGTAGACTGAATTCCAACATGAACTGTATTTGAGGTTAAGACTGGTTGATTTTTAGTTTGGTCCATTTTGGGAAATGAGGTTAAACTACATTTTTAAACCAGAAAACAAGGTCTGGGGATATAGCTGTTATAGAGGACTGCCTGGTATGTGAAAGGCCCTGGCTGGGTTCAATTCCCAGTATTGCAAAAAGAAAACCAAAAAGAGCAATAATTCTGTTCATCATATTACTAAGTAAGGATTCTAATTTCAATTTTCTTTCCTGTTTCAGAGAAAGGGTACAAGGATTCTAAATCCCAGGTTTAAAACTTTTAAGAGGCAGGAAGAGGCATACACGGCAAATGGGCACAAAGGGATCATCTTGACTTGAAGGCAAGGCTCTACAGCAACCTCAGGGGCTGCACTGGCCTGTAAACTTAGTAAGTAAGTATCATGGATCAAATGGGTGAATTTGCCTGGTACAGCTGTAACCCAGTACTGGGGAAGCAGAGCAGGAAGAGCAGGTGTTCAAGGGCAGCTTGGGCTCTGAGATCCTGTCTCAGTAAAAGGAGGGTGGGGCAACTGTTGAGATGGCTCAGTGGTTAAAAGCTCTCACTGCTCTTCCAGAGGACCCAGGCGGGGTTCAATTCCCAACAACAGCACCAGCTGGCTCACAACACCTGTAACTTACACATGGTGCACATGCAGCCACATACACAAATAAAAATAAACAATTTTTTCAAAGTGGGGAAGGGAATTTATTTTGTTATACATAAATTCTGCCTCAGTAAAGTTAAATAAAATATTTAAAGTAAAATATGGGGAAATTATTTCATCTCTAATAAGTAGCCAGAAACTAAATGGATAAAAGTTTATTTTCTGTATTTCTGATTTTGCTTACCAAGTATGGCTTCTGGGTAACCAATTTTCTTTCCCAACTTTCTCGATGCAGAACTTCTGTGGTCCATTACTCCCTAAAACACAGGAAAAGCATAAAGAGATTGTTGATTAAAAAGCTCTTGACTTATGCATCCCAGTTCGGCAGCAGCATTGCCGTTCAGAATCACGGACGCATAGGCCTGTCCCAAACCTCCTGCATCAACAACCAACCCTAGGGCCGGAGCCTAGGAGCACATTTTAACAAGCTCCAGGTGCTTCTGACAAGTAATGAAATTCGAGAGTCATTTTGTTAATGTATACCAAGAAGAAAACTTGCAGCTTTATTTATCATTCCTTAGCTAGAATAGCACAATTAATAAAAGAACACATAAATATCTAACCATCAAAACTTTACAAATTTAGGTTGAGGCCCTGGATTCGATTCTCAGCTCAAAAAAAACCAAAAAACAAAAACCCACCACTTTACAAATGTAAGCATCCAGTGAATTCAATAGGAAGGCCTGTGCTCGCAGGTCCTGTATAGTAGTGACCTTTAGACACGCTCACCCTCCATGATGCTGGCCTCCTCCCTCCTGTTAGACACAGCTGTGGTCTGTCTCATCAGCGCCAAGCACTGCTTTAGTCAAAGGCCACTACTGCTCCCTAGGAAGCATTCATTGGTGGTCAAAATGACAGTCGGTGCTGCTGGCCTTGTGAACTACAACTGTCAGGACACTAAATGTTCTACATACTGGGACAGCCATGCACAAAGAGTTCCTGTGTCCTACTGACTGAGAGGACCAGGTGGCCAAACCAGGGCCATAACTGGCTCCCCTAGTACTCCTGACATGGACCAGGCCTTAGTTTTGGTTCACTAGAAAGGGCTGGAGCTAAGCAAGCAACTCTCAGGAAAACCACAACTTAGGGGCAACCAATCAATAGGTGCCCCCCACAGCCTCCTGCCACCTCAGCAGATGCCCACTAGACTTCTGCTAGCTAAAGACAGCTTTTTCTGCCGGGCGGTGGTAGCGCACACCTTTAGTCCCAGCACTCGGGAGGCAGAGCCAGGCGGATCTCTGTGAGTTCGAGGCCAGCCTGGGCTACCAAGTGAGTTCCAGGAAAGGCGCAAAGCTACACAGAGAAACCCTGTCTCGAAAAACCAAAAGATAGCTTTTTCTACCCTCTTGTCAACAAGCCCCTAGACACTAGACTCCCACCACCAATGGGCCCCTAACCACTACCACCTCCCACCAATCAGACCCCAGACTAATCTTTCCTCCACCAATCAGCACCAGATTAATCCCTCCTCCCTGGAATTCCCCTAGCTTTGCTTAAAAGGAGCTTGCAACCTCCCTTTGGGGTCACTATTTGCCACCCCAACATGCTGGAAATAAACGCTCTTGCTAAACTGCATACACTACTGTTGTATGTAGGGGGCTTCTCTCGGAACCTAACACTAACCAAATCCAGAACAGAGACTGGTGGTTCTTTTGTGTCTGCAACACTGAATCATGTTCACAAGTAGTCACATACAAACTCCAGTAGGATAAAGGAACCAAAAATGGTTATGAGCAAGAAGAACTGTTGAAAATGTTCTGTACTAAAGAGACATTCATTCACTTGTGTGCTTCCTTCTATTCATTTCAGTATCTTTTTTTTTCCTTTTTGGCTTTTTGAACAGGCTTTCTTTGTGTATACATGGAATAGAGAAGATTCTGAAATAGAGTAGAATCCCATGTGCCATGGGCCAGTCAGTGAAAGAATACCCTGGCCCTGAGACCAGAGCCAAAGAAACACACCCTGCCCCTAACCAACTCAGAAATTGAAATCCAACCAATCTCTGAGCACAAAACCAACCCTGAGCATGAAAACCAGCCAATCCCTGAGCATGAAAACCAACCAATCTCTGAGCTTGTCCTAAACTCAGGAATTGAAATCCAACCAATCTCTGAGTTTGTCCCAAGCTTAGGAACTGAAATCCTGCCAATCCCCACCTTGAAAAATCTCCACCTTGGAAAGCTCCGCTCCTAAGAATCCCTATATAAGTCCTGTACCTGTTCAGTTTGGGGCCGCCACTCTCCTGGATTCCTCCCTCCCAATAAATCTCAAGTGATGTTTGTTGAAGCAACTTTCTTTTGCTGGGGCAGAGTGGGGCCAGAGCAGAGCAGAACTGTAACACTCTGGCTGGGGAAACTTTCCCTTGCTGGGGCAGAATTGTTACCCTCGGGAAGCTGAGCGGAGCTGTGACCACCTCCCTAGGGAAACCCTCCCCTGCGGGAACAGAGCTGTAGCACTCTACTGGGATCTTTCCTTTCCAAGCTGTGGTATTCTTTGGCTTCCAACTGCCAGGATACCTTCCCCTTCAGAGCTGTGCCACTTACAATATGAGCATCACCATGACTGCTTTCTCAAATCAGATGAAACAATAATAAACTGAACTGTAAGCCTGAAGCCAGGAGGCTCAGGTCGATAATCCCAGTACTTGGGAAGTCCTGGCAGGCAGACCAGGAGGTCAAAGCCAGCCTCTCCTACAGTGGAGGCCAGCCCCGGTTACCTGTTTAAGAAAAGAAGGGGGGCTGGAGAGATGGCTCAGAGGTTAAGAGCACTGACTACTCTTCCCGAGGTCCTGAGTTCAATTCCCAGCAACCACATGGTGGCTGACAACCATTTGTAATGAGATCTGGCGCCCTCTTCTGTATACATAATAAATAAATAAATCTTTAAAAAAAAAAAAAAAGAAAAAAAAAGAAAAGGGACGAGAAAGAGATGGGAAAGAATCTAATTGCAAAAGAAACATACTTATATTGTTTTTTAGGTGGCCTGTTGCTTTTATTCTTACACTGTCCCTTAATTATATAACTTCCAGGTAGTCTCCTGCATCTACATTCCTATTCTTTTATCTTTTTTTTTAATTCAGAGCTGAGGACCGAACCTAGGGCCTTGTGCTTGCTAGGCAAGCACTCTACCACTGAGCTAAATCCCCAACCCCTTATTTTTTTTATATATATAATTTTAATAATTTATCTAGCTTTATTTTATGTGCATCAGTGTGAAGGCGTCAGATCTCCTGGAACTGGAGTTACAGACTGCCATGTGGGTGCTGGGAACTGAACTCCAGTCCTCTGAAAGAACAGCTAGTGCTCGTAACCATGGAGCCATCTCTCAAGCCCCCCTACATGCCTATTTTTAATCACTTTTTTTTTTAACAAATGTACTATTTTATTTATTTATTTATTTTTATTAAGAAATTTTCCATTCATTTCACATACCAACCACAGGCCCCCCTCTCCACCCTCCTCCCGCCCTCATTTAATCACTTTTTGTTGTTGTTGTTGTTGGAGCTGAGGACCGAACCCAGGGCCTTGCACTTGCTAGGCAAGCATTCTACCACTGGGCTAAATCCCCAACCCTTAATCACTTTTTAGAACAATATTTTTTAATGATTTATTTATTCTTATCTTATGTGCATTGGTGTTTTGCTTGCATTTAGGTCTGTACGAGGGTATCAGATCTCCTAGAGTTACAGACAGTGGTGAGTTGCCATGTGGGTGCTAGGAATTGAACCCAAGTCCTCTGGAAGAGAAACCAGTGCCTCTTAACCACTGAGCCATCTCTCCAGCCCCTTCCAGTTTTCAAATGATAAAAGTATCTACTACTTAAATAACATAAAAAATGTTAGAAGTTTGACCTGTGGTAGAATTTTATGCAAGAAAAAAAATAACAATAATAACAATGCAGTATGGGGTGTGTGTTTGTGTGAATGCACTTGTATGCTTAATAATAATCTATGTATGGTAGATGTGTGTGTACACTTGCATGCATGCCACGTGCACAGAATTCTGTGGAGTTAGTTCTCTCCTTCAACCTTTAATGTGGGCTCCTGGAATTAAACTCAAGTTGTCAGGTTTGCATGAGTGCCTTTATCTGCTGAGACATCTGATTAGCCCTAAGAAGATATATGTAGAGATGTGTGTGTTTATTTTAGATTCATTTATTTTATGTGCATGGGTGTGTTGTCATCATGTATATCTGTGCCCAACATGTGTCAATGGTGCCTGGAAAGGCCTTAAGAGGGCATTAGAGCACCTGGAACTGCAGTTACAGATGGTTATGAGTGGCCATGTGGGTGCTGGGAATTGAACCCAGGTCCTCTGGAAGAGCAGCCAGTGCTCTTAACCACTGAGCCATCTCCCTAGCCCCTGAGAGGAAATGTTTTAACACTAATTTATTTTCTCCTTTGAGGGATAAAATCTAGGATCTCATGCATGTTGGCAAGGGCTACACCACCAACCTGACACTACACTTTTAAATAAGATCTATTTTATTTTCCCCCAAATTGATCTTTTATAGTTTACTTGGCAAATGTATTATTAGCCTACTGTATTTAGATTTATTCCTTTTTCTTTCTTTTTGTTTTGTTTTGTTTTGTTTGTTTTTCAAGACAGAGTGTGTCTGTGCAATGCCTGAGCTGTTCTAGAATTCACTCTGTAAACCAGGCTGGCTTTGAACTCACAGAGACACACCAACCTCTGCCTCCTGAGTGCTAGAATTAAAGGCATGTGCCACCACACCTGGCTTCTTTTGTTTTGAAGCTGGGCTTTATGTAGTTCAGGTTGGCCTCCATCATGCTCTGTAGCTAAGGGAGTTAAGGGTGACCTGACTCCTGATCCTTCTACCTCCACCTCCCAGTTCTGAGATTTCAGGCATTTGCCAACATATCCAGCTATTGATCATCTTTTCTATATGCTTTATGATTTTCTGTGCTTAAAGAGGATTTTCTTTCTTAAACTCAAATATGTTCTTAAATTTAGGAACAAGTGTGGCTCAGTGGTTAAGACATTGGCTGCTCTTCCAAAGGACTTGGGTTCAATTCCCAGCACCCACATGGCAGCTCATAACTATCTGTGACTCCAGTTCCAAGATCCGACATTCTCACACAGACATACATGCAGGCAAAACACCAATGCACATACAAAAAAAATTAAGAGAAAAAAAAGAGGTATTTGTCTATTTAAATATGCCTTCTAACATAGCTCTTTATCAAACATACATATGGAGGCAGGGGGCCAGGAATTCAGGGTTATCCTTGGCTACACAGTGAATTTGGGGCCAGTCTAGGGTATATGAGACCCTGTCTTAAAAAACAGAAAAAAAAATTTACTGAGGTAAGAACTAAAAAGTCATCTTCAAGTCCATAAAATGCAGGTCAACTGTGATGGTTTCTGACAAGTTGCACACACAATCATCTAAGAGCAGTAAGGTCAAAGCCTTCTCTACAAAAAAGGAGCCTTTATACACACCCATGAGGTCAGCAAATCCTCCCACTGGCAATCGGCAGGTTCCAGTCACGAACTGCAGAAGTCTCATCCTCTTCTCGTTATCAATTTCTTTAACAAACTGTTAATATCACATTCAAGGAGAAATGTAAGTCATGTTACATATAGCTCACTGAACAAGAAAGAAAAATGATCATTTCAAATGTTAAATGAATTGGGATGTCAGCGACACCAGACAGTAAATTTACCCATGGCCATCAGAGACTCTGCAGCCTCCTTTACTAAACCTCAGGATGGGATCTCTGAAGGCTCTTGGCCTCACAGCTCCCTCCTTGTGCAGTACAAAGGTCTGTTTTTCTAGGGCAGCCTTTCCAGTTCCCCTTAGACCCATCTGCCCTATAGCATATTCCTGTGGTTACTCAGGCAGGACACAAAGGTCTAGTATGAATAAATTTCTCGGTTTCATGGACAAATCAGATCAAGCTTATGCAATACAATAACCTCTTTTCCTCAATATTCTAAGGTATTTGTAAGCCACATGACATGTATACAGAAATATAAGGTTTATAAGCAGATGTTTATATCCTGCAGCATATTTTGGCCAAGTGAAATATGTTTTTTATAAGGAATATGTTCCCCCATTTACTAATGTCAATAGTTTATTTAGTTATTTAGTTATTTTTTTGAAAAGGGTTCTTATGTAGTCCAGACTGGCCTCAAACTTGCTATATAGCTGAGAATGTCCTTACACCACAATCACTGTTTTAGCCCGCTAAGTGCTAGGATTATAGGCATGAGCCACCAATCTGGCTTCTTATCTATTATTCCAGCTCATCTTTGTCTGTCTTTCTTTTTTTTCTGTTCTTTGCTATGGTGATATATTGTGTACCCTAATAAACTTGCCTGAGGATCAGAGGACAGAGCCAGCCACTAGATTAGACATAGAGGTCAGGCAGTGGTGGCACACACCTTTAATTCTAGCACTCAGAAGTCACAGATCCATCTGGATCTCTGTGAGTTCCAGGCCACACTGAGAGAAACAGCCAGGCAGTGGTGGCACACGCCTTAATAATCCCAGCACTTGAGATCTCATGCCTTTGCTTGGAAAGCACATATGCCATAATCCCAGGAAGTGATGTCTGGGCAGAGGAAGGTATATAAGGCGTGAGGAAACAGGAACTCACTAGTTTTAGGCTGAGGATTTTGGAGAGGTAAGAACTAGTGGCTGCTGCTCTGCTTCTCTGATCTTTCAGCTTTCGCCCTGATATCTGGCTCTGGGTTTTTTATTAAAAGACCATCTAAGATTCCAACAACACTTTCCTTTTTTTTTTTTTTTCTTTCTTTTTTTTTTGTTTTTTTGAGACAGGATTTCTCTATGTAGCACTGGCTCTCCTGGAACTCACTCTGTAGCCCAGGCTAGCCTCGAACTCACAGAGATCCTCCTGCCTCTGCAGTGCTGGGATTAAAGGTGTGCGCCACCACCTCCCGGTGTCACCTCCTGGTGTCATGAATTTTGTTACATGTATAGAGGACATTTTAAATTATATTTTTAAAAATTGTGTTAAATGGCCAGTGAGATGGCTCAGTGGACAAAGTCTTGCCACCAAGCCTGATGATCGAATTCAATCCCCAGGAGCCACTTGACAGAAGGAAAAGACCTGATGCCTGGAGTTATTCTCTGAGTCCATATGCAAACCATGACATACATGTACACACAATAAACAAACAGATAAATACAAGACTGCAGGAAAATACACCTAACAAAATTTGCATGTTAACTTTTGTATGGGTATATATACTTGTCCTGTGAGTATGCACATGTATATTCAGATGCACATGCATGTGTGTGGAGGCTAGAGGTCAATGTTAGATGTCTTCCTCAATAGCACTTTACCTTATCTTGTGTATCTTTTGAAACAGTCTCTCATGGAACCTGCAGCTTGTCCTTTCAGCTATATTAGATGGCTAGTCCACCTCAGGTATGTTCCTATCTCTGCCTCCTCAGCTCTGGCATCAAGGTATATGCTGTGTGTCCAGCTTTTTGCATGTGCTGTAGATTCACACTCAGGCTCTCATACTTTCATTACAAGCACTTTATAGACTCAGCCATATTCCTAGCTCCCCATGTTAATACTTTTAAGTGTACAATAAGCAGCATTAAGTACATCCACACTATTACTTAACTATAGTTGCTATCTTAAGAATTCTTCATCACCCTAAACAAAACTCACTCCCTACAGCCCCTGTTACCTCAATCCCATGTTCTGCCTCAATAAATCTGTCCATCTAAAGAAGTGGAATAGCACATGTGTTTTTTGTATATGGCTTTTCAAATGTTTAAAAATTAACACCTGCCTACAGTAACAGCAATTGGGAGGTGGAAGGCAGAAGGATGATGACTCAGCGCTCATTATGTAGACCAGCCTGGCCTTGAACTTGCAGTGATCCTCCAGCTTCCTGAGGACTGAGATTACAGGGGTGTGCCACCAAACCAGGCCTTAAAATTTGTTTTTTCTTTTAGTGCGGGGCATTGGAGCCAGGGCCCGTGTCCACCAGGCAAGTGTCTATGTGAGCTATGTCCCCAGTCCCTGATTATTTCTTGAACATCCCTCCCCCAGCCTCAGTGTTTAATGACTGAATTTGGGGCCTGGAGTATACTGGGTAAGCTACACCTCCAGTACAAAATGCATGCTTTTCCTACTTCTGAGACAGGCTGCTAAGTAACCTAGGCTTCTCTTGAACTCACAATCCTTCTGCCTTAGCCTCTAAGACAGTGGTTCTCAATCTGGAGTGACAACCCCTTTGGCAAACCTTTATCTCCGAAAATATTTACATTACGATTTGTAACAGTAGCAAAATTACAGTTATGAAGTAGCAATCAAAATAATTTTATGAGGTCACCACAAGATGAGGAACTGTATTTAAAGAGTTGCAGCATTTTAGGAAGGTTGAGAACCACTGGTCTAAGACCTGCAATTACAGGGATAAGATACCATGCCCAGCTCAAAATTCATACTGCTGTAAAGCCTTATACTGTATTATATATTAAGAGTTTCATTCATTTTTAGGGCTGACTGATTTCCATTATATGTACAAACCACTTTTTGTTTGTTCACCCATTAATATGCAGATAGCTTAATTTTGCCTTTGGGTGAGCTGGAACAGCACTGCTATGAATACTGACATACAGCAATATCTGCCAGGGTCTCTGGACTGAATTCTTTTGAAGTGAAACTGGTAAATCATATATATTAACTGTATATTTAAACTGTTCTTGTTTTGTTTTAATTTGGAGGGGAAGGCGGGGTTTCAAGACAAGATTACTGTGTAGCCTTGGCTGGCCTCAAACTCACGGAGATCCATCTGCCTCTGCTTCCTGAATGTTGGGATTAAAGGCGCGTGCCACCACTGCCCAGCTCTTGTTCTGTTTTAAGACAAGGTCTTGTGCAGCTGAGGCTGGCCTCCTACCTCCCAAGTAATATCTCAGGGATGTGGCTAGCATGCCTGGCTATGCTTAACTAACCTTTTGGTGAACTGCCACACTATTCCCCATTGCATCACACTCAGAAATGAATGAGGTTTCAAATTTCCCACATGCTCATCAAAGGTTATGCCTCTCCTGTCTCCTAATGTGTACAAAGTCCTTCCTAGCTGGGGTTTTAATTTGTATTTCCTTAAGAATTAAAGATTTTTTAGCATCAGTGATTTACTTTTATTTATCTTTTAGTTTTTTTTTTTTTTGTTTTTTTTTTTTGGTTTTTCGAGACAGGCTTTCTCTGTGTAGTTTTGGTGCCTGTCCTGGAACTCACTCTGTAGTCCAGGCTGGCCTCGAACTCACAGAGATCCGCCTGCCTCTGCCTCCTGAGTGCTGGAATTAAAGGCATGCGCCACCACTGCCTGGCAAGATTATTTTGACTTTTAATTATGCATAGGTGAGTAGTCTACATGGAGGTATGCACATGTGAGTAGAGGTGCTTGTGGAGGCTGGAGGCACTGGATACCCTGGAACTTTTGAGTCACTGACGTGGGTACTATGGACCAAACTTGGGTCCTCTAGAACAGCAGCACACACAAGTGTGCAACATGTACATACTATCACCACCAACAACTAAAAGAATAAGACTGAGGGCCAGTGGAACTCACTCTCTAACCCTGGAGATCTGCCTGCCTCTGCCTCTCAAGGCGTGCACCATGCATATTGCATATACATTATGTATAAAAAATACATACATAATACATACTGTATGTATAAAAAAAAAGATTGAGGGCCAGAGAGATGGCGTAGCCTGTATGAGTGCCTGCTGCCAACCCTGCTGAGCTGAGTTTGAACCCTGGGTTACAGGAGAGAACCAGTTTCTTCTGAAAGTTGTCCTCTGCCCTCCACATGCATTGGGGCTCTCCTGTTCTTAACCACTGAGCCATCTCTTCAGGCTCTATTAGTTTTTAATTACTTGTTTTTGCGCGATTATGTGTGGAGGGATGAGACTGAGTACATGTGAAAGTCTGTGGGCAAATTCCACCAGTCTGTTCTCTCATTCTACCAGGTAGGCCCTGGGGGTCAAATTTAGGTCATCATCCATTAAGCCATAGTGCCAGTCCCCTTTTTATAAAAAAAGAAAAAAGTAACATATTTTATGTGTGTCTGTGCCTGCGTTTATGTATGTGTACCACGTGTGCAAGTGACCAAGAAGAACCGACGCGAACATCAGATCCCGACACTGGAAGCACCAATGTGGATGCTGAAGGTCAAACTGGGTCCTTTGCAAGAGCAACAAGTACTCTACATTGCCTGGCCCTCACTCCTGCCCCACTTTATTTTCTTATAAGATTTTAATTGCATTTTACTTATTGAGTGTGTGCACAGGAGAGCCCCAGTGCATGTGGAGGGCAGAGGACAACTTTCAGAAGAAACTGGTTCTCTCCTGTAACCCAGGGTTCAAACTCAGCTCAGCAGGGTTGGCAGCAGGCACCCATACAGGCTACGCCATCTCTCTGGCCCTCAATCTTTTTTTTTATACATACAGTATGTATTATGTATGTATTTTTTATACATAATGTATATGCAATATGCATGGTGCACACCTTGAGAGGCAGAGGCAGGCAGATCTCCAGGGTTAGAGAGTGAGTTCCACTGGCCCTCAGTCTTATTCTTTTAGTTGTTGGTGGTGATGGTATGTACATGTTGCACACCTGTGTGTGCAGGTGTGCATGCATGTTTGAGTATGTGTATAGGTCAGAGGTCAATGTTAAAAATTTTCCTCTATTATTTTCCAGCTTTTTTGTGAGCCATGGTCTCTCATTGAACCTGGAGCTCAGTTACTGGCTAGCCTGGCCATCAGTCCCCAGGGTCCTCCTAGCTGTGCCCTCCAGCACTGAGGTTAGGAGCATGTCTCTGGGCCCAGCTTTTCTCCATGTGGGTGCTGTATATCCAGACTCAGTTCTTGTGCTTTCGTGGTAAGCACCTTACCCACTGAACAGCCCAGATAGCAAGCAGTTTTTGAGAGATGGCACTATAATCCTAAACCAGATCTACTAAATATGCCATCTAAACATTATATAATTCTTAATAAAGTAGCAATGATCAAAGTCATATTTTATAGTTCCATAAGATTCCAGAAGTACTGATGTCAAATAAAAATGAATGAATCTTTATAAAAAAATTTTTTTTTATTTTTTAAAACTTACTTATTTTATGTGCAGGAGTGGTTTAACTGCATGTATGTGTGGTGGTATTGTGTTCCCCAAAATATTGTGTATCCTAATAAACTTATCTGGGGTCAGAGACCAGAAAAGCCACTAGATACTTGGGATAGGCAGTGGTAGCACACGCCTTTAATCCTAGCATTCCAGAGGCAGAAATCCATCTGTTCAAGGATATAGCCAAGCATGGTGACTCACGCCTTTAATCCCAGGAAGTGATGGTAGAAAGCAGAAAGGTACATAAGGCGTGAAGACCAGAAACTAGAAGCATTTGGCTGGTTAAGGTTTTAGGTTTTGAGCAGCACAGTTCAGCTGAGAGCCATTGGGATGAGGACACAGAAGCTTCCAGTCTGAGGAAAGAAGATCAGCTGAGAAGTTGGCCAGGTGGGGTTAGCTGTGGCTTGTTCTGTCTCTCTGATCTTCCAGTGTTCACCCCAATACCTGGCCCAGACTTGTTTTTATTAATAAGACTCTCTAAGATTCATGCTACATGTATGTATGTGCAGCAAACACATGGCTACGGATGTTGTGAACCATTGTGTGAGGACCAGGAACCACTGTAAGAACAAGTGCTCTTTACCAATGAACTATCTCTCTAGCCCCTAAATGAATCTTATCTTCTGGAATTAGCTTATACTCTGGCAAAGGTACAAGGTATGTGTTCCTCAGTAACAGTCTTTAGAGGATTCTGTTAAAATCATACTCATTTCATATAACATATTACTGTAATGCACAGCATAGAACAAGGGGCCTGCACATTTTGTTGTGTTATTTTGGTAAATTCTAAAAATAAAATAAAATGTATGCTGTGTCTATCTATAGAAACAGATGGAGAAACAAACCTGCCAGAACCACATGATCTGTTTGCTGGTCCTAGTGTAGTGGCGGTAGATGGCATGCCTCTGCCAGTCATTCAAGTCAATCTCCTGCATTCCACACAAAAGGACCTGGGGGAATAAAACAAAAACAAAACAAGTTGTTACTTTAGGTAACCAAAAATGTTTCACATAAATAAGACTAACATAAAATATAGCGATTAAAGATATACTGAGCAAGCCTCAGGAAATTCTATCCCCTGAGTCCTATCCATGTGACTCAGAGTCCTAGCCACATGACTCAGGGAGAGCAGCTCCTATGTGTGGTCACATATTGAGAGAAATAGTTACTGAATTGCAGAAAAATCTTAATAACAAGACTTTTTTTTTTCTTAGTTTTTTGAGACAGGGTTTCTCTGTGTAGTTTTGGTGCCTGTCCTGAATCTTGCTCTGTACACCAGGCTGGCCTTGAACTCACAAGAGATTTGCCTGGCTCTGCCTCCCAAGTGCTGGAATTAAAGGCATGCACCATCACCGCCTGGCATAACAAGACTTTTTAAAAGGAGTTTTAAGAAATATTATTGGTTTATTTTATGTGTATGGGTGTTTGTCACATGTGTGTCTGGGCACAGCTAGAGAGTCTGGTGTCCTCAGATCTAGGAACTGAACTCAGGTCCTCTGGCGGAGCAGGCAGTACACAGGACTCTTAGCCTCCTCTCCAGCCGCAACAAGACTTTTTTTTTAAGGTAATGATCTTTTTTGTTTCAGTATAAATTAAGGTTTTTCAAACACCTGCTAGTATAAAAAAAATACAAATACCACTAGAAAGATGAAAACACTCATTTAAGAACAGATACCTGAAGGCATTTACTAGTGTGTTGGAGTAAAGAAAAACTCATTACCTCTAATTCCTTTGCATCAAAATATTGTAAATATTGCTGGGGAAGAATTTCATTAAAGCCCTCAAAGAAAGCTTGTGTCTGTTCTTCAACACCTCGAGATAATCTCCACTCAGCTACCATCCTGGCAAATAAAAATGGAAATTGTATCAGGAAGTTAAGATTTTACTTTAAATTCTGCATATAAAATTAAAAATGTAAACTTTACTCTAAAACCCTGAAATATACATAAAAATTATAACAGCATGAACACTTTTTTTTTTTGAAAGAGGGTCTCACAATGTAGCCCAGGCTGTCCTATAACTCATATAGCCCAGGCTGGCCTCAAGCTCAAGGCAGTCCTCCTGCCTCAGCTTCCCAATGGCTATGATAATAGTTATGCACCACCATGTCATGTTTGAAAATATTTTTTTGAGAGAATTACTTTCTTTAAACTCTTCTTTATCCAAAAATTGTAGATTTCAATTTTTAAAAAAAGATTTATTTATTTATTATATATAGTGTTCTGCTTGCAGGTATCCCTTCAAGCCAGAAGAGGGCACCAGATCTCACTATAGATGGCTGTGAGCCACCATGTGATTGCTGGGAATTGAACTCAAGACCTCTGGAAGAGCAGCCAGTGCTCTTAGCCTCTGAGTTCTCTCTCCAGTCTCCATAGATTTTAATTCCTATCTACATCTCTCAACAGTTAAAATCATATAAAAATTTTATTTTGTTTCAGAATATTTTCTTTAAAACAATTTTTAACAAGCCAACAAATGTGTATACTTTATAGATATCTGAGTTCTTGACAATAACTAACCCAATAATAGGAACACATATGTGCACAAAACAGACCATATACTAGCTTATAACACAATTTTTAAAACAAAATGTCATTTTAAAGAATGTTCTCTGACTAAAATAGTATCAAGTTAGAAAAACAAGAGAAAAAAAGCAATTGGGTCAAGGTGGTTGACTGGCATGTTAAGGGCTCACTTTTGTTTTATAATCTATTTGATCTATCACTTATGAGTTCCCCCAACCCCCATATACACCACACACACACACACACACACACACACACACACACACACACACACAAAGGATTCTCAGAGCTTTGCTTGTTTTAGGTAGACTCTCACATAGTTCAGGCTTGCCTAGAATTTGCTCTATATCCAAAGATGACTTTGACCTCTTTATCTCTGCCTAACAAGTGCTGGGACTGCAGGTGTATGCCACAATGCCTGGAACAGTTTAAATTTCTAGAAAACAAAAAACGAGCCTATGATAGTGGCACACGCCTTAATCCCAGCACTCAGGAGGCAGAGGCAGGCAGATCTCTGAGTTCAAGGCCAGCCTGGTCTACATAGTGAGTTCCAGAACAGCCAGGGCTACACAGAGAAACTCTGTCTAGGAAAAAAACAAACAAACAAACAAACAAACAAACCAACCAACCAAAAACTGCTTTGTAAAAGAGGATATCCATGCCAGGAGTGGTGGTGTCAGCCTTTAATCCCAGCACTGGGAAAGCAGAGGCAGGTGAAGCTCTGTGAGTTTGAGACCAGCCTGAACTGCATAGTAAGGTCCAGGCTAGCCATTACTACATAGACCCTAACTCAAATAAATAAATGATTCACCATGACTTTCTACTTTTAAAATTCTATTTTTATGCTGACACTAGAAATGAGAAACAACTGTTTACATAAAAGTGATTACCATAAAAGCAAACAATTATTTTAAAAATACCACCTTTTAACTATTATTAGACAATTTTTTTTTTTTTTTTTTTTTGCAATACAATTCAGTTCTACATATCAGCCACGGATTCCCTTGTTCTCCCCACTCCCGCCCCCCTCACCTTCCCCCCAGCCCACCCCCCATTCCCATCTCCTCCAGGGCAAAGCCTTCCCCACAGACTGAGATCAACCTGGTAGACTCAGTCCAGGTAGGTCCAGTCCCCTCCTCCCAGGCTGAGCCAAGCGACCCTGCATAGGCCCCAGGTTTCAAACAGCCGACTCATGCAATGAGCACAGGACCCAGTCCCACTGCCTGGATGCCTCCCAAACAGATCAGGCCAATCAACTGTCTCACCCACTCAGAGGGCCTGATCCAGTTGGTGACCCCTCAGCCATTGGTTCATATTTCATGTGTTTCCATTCGTTTGGCTATTTGTCCCTGTGCTTTATCCAACCTTGGTCTCAACAATTCTCGCTCATATAAACCCTCCTCATTCTCGCTAATTGGACTCCCAGAGATCCACCCGGGGCCTAGTCATGGATCTCTGCATCCAGATCCCTCAGTAGTTGGATATTAGACAATTATTAACAAAAAGGCTAAACTGTGAATGGAACATTATCTCATTTTCTAAAAAAGATGAATATTTATTTTTATTTGTGGGTGTGTTGTGTATGCCGTGTGTGAGTGTCCAGAGGACAAAAAAAATGGTGAGCCCCTGGAATTGGAGTTCCAGATGGTTGTGAACAGCCTGATGTGGATGCTGAAAAACAAAACAAAACAAACAAACAAACAAAACCTCTGGGTCCTCTGGAAGATCAGCAAGTACTGTTCACTGCTGAGCTATCCCCCCTAGTACTCCCCCTGTCCCCTTTTAGGGACACTGCCTCTTACCTGATGTATTCCTCCTTATTTTCTTCTGTCACAAGAATATTGCCACCATTGGGTTTCAAATCATGACTCTTAATTTCACCTAGAATTTCTTTATCAACAGAGAAGTACATTTCCAAACCACATTCTTCAATATTGTTTTCTCTGCACAAATGAAATTGGCACTATTTGTTATATATACAACTCAATCATAATTCAAAAGTTTTAATTAAATTCAACTTCTAAATTTAAGTAATAAGCCTTAAATTATGATATCAAATTCAAAGAAGTGGAATATTATAATCACATAACTTAAGACCTTGGGTGCATTTCTGTAAGATTTATCATATTAAACATGACAAAGGTTAGATGTCCGTATCATTTAAATTCAGTAGAACAATGACATGACTATAATGTAGAAGAGTCCACTAGCACCATAATGAAAGCACACAGACTATATTTAATAAATGTGAAAAGAAACTTACTTAACCCAGATGAGAGAATTGTAAAATTCTGGATCAATAGATTCTAAATCCTTAAGTCCAACTGGTTTGTTCAAGATACGTTTATAGAATGGTAAAGAAAACCCAGTATCTATGAATTTCCCATGGAATAGAGCCTATACAGGAAAGAAGCAATAACATTTATGATAACTGTATAAAAGTCATTACACATCAGAACATTAGATAAATTCTCCATTCAAAAAATTGTTGAGGCTGGTTGTGATGGCACGTGCCTTTAATTGTACTCCAAGGCCAACGTAGGCAGATCTCCATGAATTGGAGATCAACCTGGTCTACATAGTTATATTCAAGCCAGCCAAGGCTATATAGTAAGGCATTTTGTGTGTGTGTGTGTGTACATGCACTGAAGAACTCACTTCTCTTAAACCTTTCCAGCTAGAGAGACAGATCAGCGGTTAAGAGCACTTGTTGCTCTTCCAGAGGACCAGGTTTGATTCCCAGCACCTACATGGTGGCTCACTACTGTCTGTAACTCAAGTACCAAAAGATTTCATGCCCTCTTCTGGCCTCCACGGGCACCAGGCATGCACATGGTGCTCAGACATACATGAAACACCCAGACAGATAAATAAATAAAAATTTAAAATTCTGTCATAATGGGCAGTAGTGGCGCACGCCTTTAATTCCAGCACTCGGGAGGCAGAGCCAGGCGGATCTCTGTGAGTTCAAGGCCAGCCTGGTCTACAGAGCGAGATCCAGGACAGGAACCAAAAACTACACTGAGAAACTCTGTCTCGAAAAACAAAACACAAAATAAAACAAAACAAAACAAAAACAAACAAAAACCCACAAAAATTTAGTATTGCTGAATGAGTACATGCACAGTTTTGCACCTGTACTTACCATGGCAATAAATCTTCCGATAAAGCGAAAATATTTCAGGTGGTCTGGATTGATGTAAGAAGCGGGGTTTATCTGCAGGCAGTAGTTATCTTTCCCTGCATATTCAAACAGGCAATACATTGGGTTCAACACTTCATGTGACAAAAGAAAGAACCATTCTCTGAAATCAAAAGAAAACTTAGGATGAAAAATCTTGGAGGAAACCATGTCAACAAATCACAGAGCAGTGTTACAGAGTTGTGAGGAACCTGCCTGCCTCAACTGCAATGCTTTCTAATTTATTGTTGATTATTCTTGGTTCTGTTCAAACTCACACTATGTTACACAGGATATTTATATGCTCTTAAATTTCAAATAATCTAAGATATCATTACCTTTAAAGACCCTTATTTGATTGCCCATTAAATTTTTTCTAATCATAGTCATAATGTGCACCTTAACTTTAAAGATATTAAAATGTGTTAGTTGATAAAATTTTATGCACAGGCAAGTTTAAAATGTACTATTGGCCCAGGTAATTAGAGCAGCTGACTCACAACTACTGTTCCTCTTAAATTAAGTCTCACAGTGTACTCGAGCCACTACGCCAGACACCTCATTGTCACAGGGAAAGCACTTATTCCAGGCACTTGTTCACCAGAAAAATGCCCTGAGAAGTTTGTTCTTGCTGGGAGAGAGAGGGGAAGAGGGGGAGAGTGAGATTGGGGGGGGGGGGGGGACAGGCATGAAAATTCGCAAGTCAAAGGTGGTTCTCCTGGGGACTGGGGGTTCTGGGAGCTGAACTCTGATTGACAGGTCTGTGCAACAATCATCTCACCAACCTCCCCGAAACTCTGATCTAAGTGACCTGAAAACACCAACATAAGAAGAGTATGGTCACGACGTAACATGGAGGGTCTATCTGGTCTGATATACTGTGCCATCAGCATGTATCCTAGACCTCTTGTCCTGTTAGTGCACAACCTCGGGGGAGACTGCTGTAAATATTTTAATACTGCTGGGCATTCTTCTGATTATGACTGAGTGATCTGTGTCTCTGGAATGATCTAAATGTCTCTCTGCATACTTAATAGGATTACTTCATGTATTTTCAAACAGTTTACTCCAATTTTATAGTTTATTAAGCTATAAAAAATTATGTAGGCTAGAGAGATGGCTCATTGGTTAAGAATACAAACTGTTCTTCCAGAGGACCCGGAGTTCAGTTCCCAGCACCCATATCAGGAAGCTCACAACTGGCTGTAACTCTTGTCCAAGGGATCTGATGCTACCTTCTAGACTCTACAAGCAATGCATTCATACATATAACCACCACCCACACATGCATACATACATAATTACAAATAAAATCTAAAGAGAGAGAGAGAGAGAGAGAGAGAGAGAGAGAGAGAGAGAGAGAAACTAGTAAGATGAACTCACCAGTTAGCCCACAAAGATTCATGAAAAAATCTTTAAGTCATTAAAAAAGACAGTATTTCAGCCAGGTATGGTGACATACGCCTTTATTTCCAGCACTCAGAAGGCAGAGACAAGAGGATTTCTAAGCTCAAGACAGCCAGGGCTATACAGAAACCTTGTCTCAAAAAACTAACAGTATTTCAGAGGCTGGAGAGATGGCTCAGTGGTTAAGAGAACTGGTTGCTTTTTCAGAAGACCTGGGTTCAGTTCCCAGCATCTACACTGTGGCTCACAATATAATTCCAGTTCTAAGGAACCAACACCCTCTTCTGACCTCCAAAGGCACCAGGCACACACATACATGCAGGCAAAAACTCATGCACATAAAAAAATATAAAGAATTTAAAAAACAAAACAAAAAACCCAAAGTATTTCTGCTCTTCATAGTAATCCTAGAAACAGATATTTGCTCAAAATAATAAAAATATTCAATCTGTCTTTCCTTAAAATTCTTGCCCTTCCACATTGCTACTGCTTTGTAATTTATTTTTATTTTATTTTATAAAGAGTCTCATGTAGCCCAGGCTGGCTTCAAATGCCCTCTGTAGCCCAGGCTAGACTTGAACTCCTCCTGATCCTCCCTATTTCTACCTCTCAAGTGTTGGGATTAGTCATGTGCCACCACACGCGGCTTAAAATTTTATTATCTATGTAGTTTTAAATATTTGTTTTCCGTTTATTGTTATTTATTATTGTTGTATGTACGCTGCATGTGAGTATATGCAAGTGTGTGTATGTATGTATGTATGTATGTATGTATGTATGTATGTATGTATGTGCAGATCATTGCACACAAGGGCCACAGTGTGCAGGTGGAGATTACGTGACAGTACTGGTTTCTCTCCTTCTCCTGTAAGTTTTGGGAACCACATTCAAGTTGTGTGGAAAGCACTTTTATTCACTGAGCCATCTTGTGGCCCTAGTTTAAAAATTTAAACTGGTGTAATATTGTCATGGAATTAGCAAAGCTATCTCCTGCACAAGGATGTCTTCGAGAGTCTGAATGGCTCCAAAGTGTTCATTTAGTCAAGCAGAATAAAGATATTCAGCTTTTTTTTCATAGCACTCTATATTCTCAACACTAAGTTAATCCTAGGTAGGAACTGAGGCACTATCAACTTTTTGGGTACTCTAGTGAGAAGAAATGACTTGACACTACAGGGCTCGAGGTCATCCATGAACAGACAGAAGCTGGTTGACTGACACTGGCTACTGGTCAGAAAATGAAAACCTTACATCTGGCTACAACTTACATGCCCCAGGTGAATCTCTAAACTCCATCGTCTGTAAAATCCTATCCCACAGGGTTAGTCTGAGGACCATGTGAATGATGTAGGTGCAATCACCTAGCAGTTCTTAGAAAATAGGCACTGAGCTAATGTTTGTTGAAATTCTGTAGTTGCAGCATAATAAAGCTACAATAATTTTCTATATTTCATTTTCCTGAAACGTGAGATTGAGAAAATTAACACTTGTGAACAAAGTGTAATGATACCTTTGGAGGAAAGGACTAAGTTCTGAGTATTCATATATCAACTACCTTGCTACACCTCCATAATCTAAACCTTCTTCTCCTGGGAAAATCACCCACAAACGTCTTCTCAGATCTTGCGGGCTGAAGCTCATTATCTACAAAACAATAAAGTAAGAGAACTGTGACTACAATTGTGGAAACACACTATCACTTCCCACTCACTCCATTATTGGTAACAGTCTAGTTAACAGTACACACATAGAAATACATTATGGTAAAGTTTCATATATTTACTATATGCATCTATTTTTTATATATTTTATATACTTCTACATGAAACTTAGGAAACTTAGGGAGTTGATCTATCAATTGTGTAGTGTGCAGAGTAACGCTAGGCATGTTCAGGGATTAGGTATTTTCCCCCCTTCCTCCAGTCAGGCAGGGAAGAGTGGTAGGGCTGGTTAGGTTTGGTTTAAACGTTTCATAGTCAAAAGATACACATAACAAGTAACTGACTAATAGTGGCTGCAGCCACAATTATCCTTGGAAATACACACAGTGGGAGTCTATAATTATACAGAAAACGACTACTTTGCCTCCCACAATGGGTGGTTAACTGTGTCATCTTCAGATAGGAAGACAGCAGCATTGCAGAGCTACAGTAGGTAGGCCAATCTGTTTCTCCCTCGGTAAAATTATTTAATTATTTCCACTTAGGAGAGGGATAGATAGTTTGATATAATGCCTGTACTTTATCACGTGATAAGAATAAACTGTTAACACTTAAATATCCAAAGTTCATCGATACGTTCTCTCAGTTCCCTACAAAAGAGAAACAGACAAACAGTAACATCCAGGTGTAACAAACAGTTGAGTGGTTGTGACCGATGTGCATGTTTACGATAAATACCCTACAAGTGCCATAAACTAGACACTCAGCTACACAGATGAGAGATGTCACAAGGTTACAACTAGTAAACAATCCCCTTTAACAAGTACTAATGGGAAGGGACCTTTTTTCTTCTACACTTTCCACCATAAACAGTTGTACTATGCTAATAAGAAAAAAAAAATTTAAAGCAATTTTATCCAATACGTATGAAGAAAACCTGTTGCTAACTTTAAAATTATATCTTATCTTGATATCTGATTTATTACCTTTAAGCAACCACATTTTCTCTTCCATTATCATTGCCCATTTATCTGGTGGATGTCAAATCTAAGAGGAGAGTTTTAAATGTTTTGGCACATCACCATGTCACTGCAAAAGCCTTGAAGTAGTAGGAGCACAACGACAAAGGGCTGGAGTAGTCACAGTTTGCACCTCGTCCCTGCAGCTACCAGAAGAAAAGGTCCCCACGACACTGCCTCCTCAGGGACAGAAGAGCCTTCCTGAGTTGGGCACTGGGAAGGAGTGAGGGCTGGGCTGAGGGTAGGGTGGCCATGGAGGCTTACATCAGGCCATGGTATAAACAGAATTCTCTAAGGGCCTCGGTCGCCAAGGCCCACTTGCTGTTCCTATGTAGCAGGATGCCAACTGGCTTTTCTCTTTAATGTTAATAACTGAGGTTCTGTTAGAAAAGGAACAAAACTCTTCCTGCAATGAGCAGCAGGTAAGGCCAATGGCTCCAACCTCTCTTCCCTCTGCATTCAGCTTAGTGCTTATGAAACTACCTATCACAATATATTGCAGGTGCTTGAAAATCATTTCCACATCTAGTAATAAGACAAAGACCAGCAAGACGTTTTAGGGAAAATTCCATCCACAGGGTGTTTTAATATTCTAATACAATCTAATACTTAACTGCAGTTGGCTTGATAGTGATATCTACAGTACAAAGTAAATAGTGAACTAACTCACTGATGGGAAATGAAAACTTTACTGACTACTGAAAATTCATAGAGCATCTTTTAGATAGCTGCTACCAATAGCTAATTTCTTTTCTACTTAATATATTACTTCCAAGAGAAACACGTTTATCATAAAGGTAATGCAAAAGTATAAAAACACAATCTTTCCTCTTTTCCCTACTCATTACATGTTCATGGCTCTTTTCAGACCTCTGTCTAGGGACAGATTACGTTTCTAGTTGTGGATCTATTTCAGATCACACACTTAGCAGCTGAGACACAAAACTTGAAATGCACTAATCTACACTGAAAAGCAGAACCACCGCACAGGAGCCCTTGCACTTAGTCCCTAACTGCAATGGACTAAGATAGCTGGCAACAAAATGAAACCGAACAAGTCAACCACAGGGGCTGGGGAGACGGCTGGGGAGAAAGTGCTCCCTGTGCAAGCTTGAGGACCTATGGTTAAATCTCCAGCAACCCGTGCAGGAAGGAGCCTGGTGTGGCAGTGCACGCCTGTAACCAGCAGCGGAGGAGGGCCAAAGACAGACAGGTCCCAAGAGTCTGCTGGCTAGCTGGTCTAGCCCAAATTGTCAGCACCAAGTTCAGTGAGGGACCCTGTCTCAAAATACAAAGTAGAGGGTGATGGAGCAAGACACTTGAAGTACACCTCTGGCCTCCACACTTACACAAATAGGCACACACACAGAAACACACACAGACACACAGACAGACACACACACACACACACACACACACACACACACACACACACACACACGGGCGCACACAAACTCTAAACGTAAGAAGTTCTAAACTATTGAGAGCTAACTATCAGTACCAGAAGGTAGTAATTAGAGTGAACGAGATAATACCTGTTGAAAGGAATCCTCAAACAATGTTTTTCTTGTCACTGTGATCTTTATATGCTGTGGCATGGCCAGTTGCTGAAAGGTAAGAACAATTTAAGTTAACCCTCACCATTAAAATGGCCTAGCAAAAACCAAGAAGGAAAGTGTTACTTACTTTTATCTTTGCAAATGAAAACAGACTTGGAATATAAATTTATACCATGATAGCCAACATATCTGTCAACATCATGTTGATCCTTTTCAATATGAGTAAGAAGAAAATCAGATCTCGTATGTAAAATGCTTATTTAAGGACTCAATAAGTCTTTTAATTTTCAAATTTTAATTCAGAATTATGTTTCCTAGTTAATTATAAAAATCTGAATTTAAGTATTTAACATAATACTTCAATTAATACATTCATTTTATTTAGCACCAGAAAATCATTTATTTAGACACCAGAAAAAAAAAAAACATTGAATATGTTTATATGTATATGATCATATGTGTACTTATCAAAGACATTTCTATCAAACATTAGACATGGAGTTATGCATGCGACAAACATCTATAATTGCAGCATTCAGGAAGCTGAAGCAGGAGAATTTTGAGTTCAAAGCCAGTGTGGGCTATTTAGATTGTCCTGCCTCAAACACATACATACACACACACACACACACACACACACACACACACCCCTACTAGATAGGAAAGTGGCCAAATGCAATCTGTTTATCAGAAAATATTTTGTTTAAAGATTTACGCAACTTAGCCGGGCGGTGGTGGCGCACGCCTTTAATCCCAGCACTCGGGAGGCAGAGCCAGGCGGATCTCTGTGAGTTCGAAGCCAGCCTAGGCTACCAAGTGAGTCCCAGGAAAGGCGCAAAGCTACACAGAGAAACCCTGTCTCGAAAAAACCAAAAAAAAAAAAAAAAAAAAAGATTTACGCAACTTGAAAACAATAAGTATCAAAGAAGAAAGTTATAATATTTTCTTATTCAAATGATTTCTAGCCTAATCTTTGGGACAACAGAAGACACAATTATCTAATAAGTATATTTCAGCCGGGCGGTGGTGGCGCACGCCTTTAATCCCAGCACTCGGGAGGCAGAGCCAGGCGGATCTCTGTGAGTTCAAGGCCAGCCTGAGCTACCAAGGGAGTTCCAGGAAAGGCGCAAAGCGACACAGAGAAACCCTGTCTCGAAAAACCAAAAAAAAAGTATATTTCATTGTCCTAAAAATGGATGACTCCAATGCTTCACACTTTTCTTGTTAATACATATCTGCAGAACTGCTGTGAACATAAGCAATGTAACAAAGGAAAGACAGAGACAGACACAGAGCCAACACTGACCTGACACCAGAACCGGAAATACTGAACCTTTGCCTTGAAGTCCCGAACATAGGCTATCTGGGGTCCGTTGTCTCTGAAGAACAAAGATTGACACAACATATGCAACTGCTTGTAAAAGAAATGCTAGTAAAAGAAATGCTACAGGAAAGCAATCCCCCCCCCAACCCTGTTGCCACCCAGCACTCAGCAGACAAATGTAGAAGTACCCAGCAGAGCATATTCCTAATACAACTCTTTTCTTTTCTTTTTTGAATGTTTCCTAAGGACTTTTTTTAAGTGAAATCTTGTTGAAGGCACTGCTAGGGGAACTTTTGATATGTGCAGGTGAATCTCACAGGGCTGGATAAAAGAGCTCCTACATGAAAATGTCTTCCATCACAACTACTCCTCTATCCTCTGTCCTTAACTGAGACTCAAGGTCAACCATGCAGATGCTCCCTAGGACCGACAGTTCCTGGTGTGTTCATGGGATTTTAGATCTGTCCAATGAGTTCTAGCTACAAGTGCTGTAGGGCTCTCAAGAGACCAATTTTGAAAAGAGTAAAGACATCGGTTAAGGGTTTGCTCTTCCCCATTCCAGTGTGGCCTTTTTCCAAATGACAAGCACAATGAGGAAGCAAACCATGCTCTAGGGCTGTACAACACAAGAACTCCAGGCCACTGGAGAACTCTGTTTGGCCGTTTCGGTGTAGAATTACATCTGATTTTGTATCCTGCAACCCTGGGAAATTTACTAGCTCTAGTAGTTTTCTCTATCTTCCTTACAATCTTCACTACATCTGATTCTTAGGAAAGAGAGACAGCCTTACTTCCTCCTCTGCAGCCTGCCTCTTCTACACTTGATTGCCATATGATGCTGAGCGGCAGCAGCGCTGATAAACATCCTTGCTCTTATGGAGTAATTATTTCATCATTAAGCATGATGCTGGCTGAGGCTTTTGTCTGTATTTTTGTAGATAAGAATATTTCCAAGGCAAATGAAATGGGTCATAAAATTGCTTTGTATTTCATCAAAAGCTTTTACTGAATGATCATGATCTATTTTAAAAGATTCATTTATTTGTATGTATGTGAGTGACGGCCTATATGTGTATCTGTGACCATGTGAGTGCCTGATGCCTAATGAGGCCAGAGAGGGCACTGGATACCCTAGAACTGAACTTACAGATTGTTGTTAGATGCCATGTGGATTGCCATCAACTGAACTGGAATCCTCTCCAAGAGCAGCAAGTGCTCTTAAGTACTGAGGCATTGCTCTAGCTACTGATCATATGGTTTTTCTCCTCTAGTCTATTTTTATAGTGAGTTTCATTTTTTTTTTTTCAATTTTATCTAGGGGAGGGAGTGTGTGCCAGAGAAGGCCAAAGGAGGGCACTGAATCTCCTGCAGCTTGAGTTACAGGTGGTTATGATTATAGACATACGTCATTATCTGGTCCAGGTTATTTTTAAATAATGTAGAGAAATATACTACTATTCGAATATAAGGTATTATTATTGTAGGACTTTGTTATAAGCACTCAAACTTAATTGTAACTATATTATCTACTTATAATTCATTTCCACATCTAGATTATCTCTATAATTTTTCATTGGTGCCTAACTGGACTGATTTCTTAGTTTCTGCTGTAAACACACAAGCTTTTAATATGCAGAAGTATAAAATTCTCAAATACTAGCAAAATGATTTTGGCAGAATATTAAAGGATTGCTGTTTTAATCCTTTATATCACATATACCACACGGGATTTATTGTTCGAATATAAGGATAGTTCAACATGTGAAATCATGTAACAATCATGTATCAACATAACAACAACAAATAGGGCCAGAAAGATGGGTCAGGGCTTAGGAACACTTACTGTGCTATCAGAGGACCAGAGCTTGCTGGATCCTAACACACAGGTTGGGTGGTTTACAAATGTCTGTAACTCCAGCTTCAAGGACTCTGACACCCCCTTCCGTCCTTTGTGGACACACACACACAATTTTTTTTTTTTTTGAGGCAGGATCTTGGCTGGCCTTGAACTCACAGAAATCTGCCTGCCTCTGCTTCCCAAGTGCTGGCATTAAAGGTACGCAACACCACACAAAGTGACTTTTTTTTTTTTTTTTTTTTAGTTAAAAGAAGGGAGGAAAATTCAACAATAATATCATAACCAATAGTTAAAGAAAATGAAAACGTCTCTAAGATCAGGTCAGATGCATTGAAAGGATGTCTAGTATTGGAAACTAAAGCTAGAATGACTAGGCAAGAAAAACAACAGGCAGACTGGGAATAAGTTTAATGATATGTTTTTCAGATAATAAAATCTTACATGCAGAAAATGAAGATTACATAAAAAAACTCATTAATTATCAGAATATGCTAACACATCATCAGTTATATTTCTACATATTAACAATGAATCTGAAAAAGAAATGAAGAAAACCATCTCATTGGCTGCAGGGCAGCACTCTTGTTACTGAGTGGGATCTTTTTGTACTTTTGTTTTGAGACAAGGTCTCATATAGCCCAGGATGGCCTCAAGATTCTGATCCTCCTATCTCCGAAATGCTGGTATTATAGGCATGTGCCACCATGCCTGGTTGTACGTGCTACTGAAGACTGAACTCAGGGCTTCATGCATGCAGGCAAACATTATTCCAACTGAGCTACATCTCTAATCAATTTGTAACTAGTCACTGGAGGTATACTTAATCAGTCCACTTTCTTCTTCTAATAAAAGGAAAAAGAAAAAGCTATTCCATCTACTTATTTATCTACCAACTGAACTACAGTCCCAGCTCTACTTCCTTTTAACACTTATTTTAATTAATTAGTTAATTTATTGTGTGTGTGTGTGTGTGTGTGTGTGTGTGTGTGTCTATATGTATAGTCATGCTCATACCATGGTGCTCAAGTGTCAGAGAACAACTCGTGGGAGTCAGTTCTCTCCTTCCACCATGTGGGTCCTGGGTATCAAACTCAGGTCCTCAGGCTTGGCAGTAGGTGCCTTTATCCACTGAGTCATCCTGTGTCGTCTCCCCCACACCCAGTGTTTTAGTTTCAAGACAGGGTTTCTCTGTAAAACAGCCTTGGCTGTCCTGGAACTCACTATGTAGACCAGGCTAGCCTCGAACTCAGAGATCCATCCACTTGCCTCCCAAGTGCTGGGATTAAAGGTGTGCACCACTACACCCAGCTTAGTGCCCCATTTTTAATCGTTATTTTAGAGTGTACTTCTACTACTAACATAAAAAGTTTAGCCAAGTGTGATGACATACACCTTTAATCCTAGCACTCATGCAACAGAGCAGATACCTCCATAAATTCTAGGCCAAGATTTACATAGTGAGACTGTCTCAAAAGGAAAAAAAAAAAAAAAAAAAAAAAGGAAAACAACAACAAAAAGCAGTTTACTATAAAAACAGCCATATTATGCTGGCTGAATATCACACACTTTGTGCTTATTGTGTATTTTGACTGCATCATTTTTTTCCAGTGCTTTGTTTCATCGTGTTTTGTTCTTCATGATTTTAGGAATAATAGGTCATACATACCTAGGCTGAGTATACATGACATATAGTCTAGGCATGTAGCAGGCTTAATCCATCTAGGCTTCAGAAAGCATATTCTTCAATGCTCACACAATGATGCATTTCTCATAATGTATCAAGTGACTCCTGCCAGTATATAAAGAACTCCTAAGCTTAGTGTGGTGGTACACCTCTTTAATACCAGTAGAAACAGAGCCAGGTGACCTCTATGAGTTCAAAGCCAGTCTGGCCTACAGAGTGAGCTCTAGGCCAGCCAGAGCTACAAGGTGAGAACCTGTTGCCCACCCAGCTCGCCCCCAAACAACAACAACAACAACAAGATTCATTATTCATTATAGCTATGGGCAAGCTATCTCTAGTATACCTCTAGTCTTTGCTAACTGAAATCTTTGTCAAATCCAAGAAAATTAGTTGTGCTTTTAATTAATAAAGTTAAGAAAACTTACAGGGCAGATTTTCCTGTACGTGGATCTATATAAGTGGTTGTTCTTTTATTGTGGTCCACAAAATATGGGATTCCATCCACCGTGAACCTCATTTCCCAGCCTTCAGGTAAGGGTTTTTCATTTAATTGACTATAAAATACAGAGGAAAATGTAAACAAAAGATACCAAAGGTTTACTTCTTTGCAAAAAAAACCAGAAACTTAAAAATACCTGTAAATAGAATAAAATCTTTCAGGAAACCTACATGATCCTGTATTATCAGATAATAGGTATCTCTACCTAGACATTCTATAAACACATTAAAGTCATCATCAACAACATTAAAAATGAATCATCATCATATTATTGGCCTATGTTTTGCCATTTTAATAACTCACCTCAAAGAGTCATGGTACCCAAGCTCACCCATTCTGCCTTTAAAGTCTTTCTGTTCATCCTTTCTCTCTGATTCCCACCATCACTCTGGTCTTCACCTAAATATTCTGAACAGCTACCCACTTGGTTCTGCTATTCCTAGTCTCACTCGGGTCTACATCATGACACTGTTGACAGAGCCATCTCCCCAAAAAAGACCTCTCATCAACTCAGTTTCTCTTTTAGACTCCCTCTCAGGAACCCTGAGATTTTATGGCACATGGCCAGTGACCATTTTCCCAAACAAGTCACATCTGTTACAGTTCTGATATGACGTATTCCCCCATTGACAAATTTGTTTTCTCTGTCAAGGCAACTTAAAAGTTCTTTATAAAACATCCCTATCTTCTTCCTTCTTTATACCCTGAAAACTCTGGGCTGCTTCCTTTAAACTTCAGGCTTTTCATCCACAAAATGCAGGCAACAGCCAGATGTAATGGCACATGCCTTTAATCTCAGTACGCAGGGTCAGGGTCAGGGTCAGGGTCAGGGGTAGGGGCAGGATCAGAGGCAGGCAGATCTCTGAGTTGGAGGCCAGCCTGGTGTACAGATGCACTAGGGAAAACTGGAGAGAGGAGAAATTGGGTAAGATCAAAATGCATTATATACTTATGAAATTCTCAAAAGATAAATAAAAAATTAAACAATCAAGATAATATTGTGTAATAAAACTATATGAGAAATGAAGTAAGAAAGTGTTTTAGTATAAAGAAAGCCTTCAAATAGTAACTGTTAATCACTCTTTCTACTACTACAAAATGATCATTCTAGTCAGGTCTCTCCAAGTACTTCCTATGTACTGCTGGCACACTGTCACCATCCCTCAGGTTGTATGTTGGCAAAACCTTCCACTCTGAAACTATTACATGAGTTTTAGAACCTAAACTAGGTTTACAACACCCATATAATTGATGTATTAGCATAAATATTCAAGTGGATACTAGTAAACCTATGAGTTTATGGACCTTGTTAGACATAAACACAACCAGACTTCTCAGTTGGTTGAGTAAAGTAAATGCAACTTTTATCCCTGTATACTAGTTCATTTCTTTTTTTCTCCTTTTTTTCTTTTGAGATAGGATCTCATGTATCCAGCCTAGGCTAACCGTGAACTTCTGACTTTCCTGCCTGTACTTCTCAAACCCTGCAATTATAGGCATGTGCTGCTGTGAGGGTCTCAGGCATCCAAACCAGGGTTTCATGCATGCCAAACAACACTATACCAACTAAGCTACATCCTTATCCCCAACCCCTGGTTTTATAGCTTCAAGTTTCTTATCTAATGGGCTTGGTATGAGGGACACACTGCGTCAGTTTCAGTCTCTGGAGGAGCTACAAACTAAGTTTTATTTCGCTCAGAGGGGCAAATGGACACTTGAGAGGAGTCCACAGACTTCCCTGGTTGTTAACACTTACATATTACCAACATCAAAGCATGCGACTCTCCTTTAGCAACAGGGATTTAAAATCCTCTCAGATTCTTCTCTGCATATGTCTTCCTCCTGCTGTCTCTATTCTTTCTCTATAAAAAATGTGACTGAATATAATTCAGTAATTTCAGTGTTTTATGCTGATCTCAGACAGGGGCTCACTAAGTAGCCCAGGCTAACCTGGAACTGCTGATCTTCCCACTTAAGTCTCCTGGATGTTTGGATTTCAGATGTATACTACCATTAGTGTCTGTCTCACACTTAAAGAGTAGTTGTGACAAAATTTGTGGACAGATGTTTGAAATGAGAAAGGTATAAGAAACATGCTCATATTTGTGGTTAATATATAAACTGCACATTTTGCCATATTCCTTGAAGAATAGAACCATCTGATAGTTATAATATTACATTCTGTTAAAAGGTGAATGTGCCTCACTTCCAAATGCTTATGTCTACATCCTAGTGACCAGCACCCCAGGGTATGACCTTATTTGGAAAGAGTGTTACTAAAGATTTATTAATAAGATAAACCCACACTAGAGTAGGGAGTCGGATCCTATAGGACGATTGTTTGTATAAAAAGAGGAAACTGGAACAAAAATGTGTATAGAAAAGAAAGCTATGTGGCCAGGCGGTGGTGGTGCACACCTTTAATCCCAGCACTTGAGAGGCAGAAGCAGGCAAATCTGTGAGTTCAAGGCCAGCCTGGTCTACATAGTCTAGAGCTATACAGAGAAACCCTGTCAAAAAAAACAACCCCCCCCTCCAAAAAAAAAAAAAAAAGCAAGCTATGCGAAGACTAAAATACTCCTAACACAAGCTAACAAACTAAAAATTGGGAGAAGCCAGGCACGGTCACACACACCTTTAATCCCAGCACTTGGGAGGCAGAGGCAGGTGGATCTCTCTCTGTGAGTTCAAGGCCAGCCTGGTCTACAGAGTGAGCTCTAGGACAGCAAGAGCTTCATAAAGAGACCATTCCTCAGAAAACAAGAGGAGGAAAAGGATGAAGAGGAGGAAGAGGAGGCAGTGGAGATGGCAGTGGACAGGAGTACTGGAGTACAGCCCTTTCCCTGGCCATCAGAGGGCACACAGTCTGCTGACACCTTATTTCTGACTTCTAGCTTCCAGAACTCTAAGACTATATACCTTTTGTTTGAAAAGAGAAACAAGAAAAACAAGAATTACTTTCTTTCTTTTTTTTTTTTTTGAGACAGTGCCCTGGCTGGCCTTGAACTCACAGAGATCTATTTGCCTCTGCCTCCCGAGTGCTGGGATTAAAGGTGTGCACCACTACACCTGGCCTGAGAATTACTTTGTCTGAGTGGTTTTTTTTTTTTTTTTTAAAACAAGGCCTTAGCTAACTTTAGTATACAGAATGACATAATTTAGGTAACATAAATCATTGTATACTGTCATCAAAGCATTAAAAAGGCAAACTTGTGGTCTCTTGGTATGTTAACCAGCAAACTCTTATAATGTACATAAGCATTATGTCATATACCATATAAACATATTTATGTTTTTTTTCTTAGTTCTGTAATTCTATTGGTGGGAAAAGGAAAACCAGTGAGTTGTGCCAACTCATTCCCGCCTCATTCTCATGAAACTCAAGCTTTTATTACATGAAAGTAATCATTTTCTCCTTCCAAGGTATGTAGAGGATTAGTGGTTAAGGTTTCTGAGGAAAGAATACATAAATCATTCAAAAATCAGTAGACAGTCTCTAGAAGCCATACATACACTGAAGTTCTTACCCTTGGCTTCTGGGGTCTTCCCACTGTGTAATTCGAGTGTTGTGGTTGACAAAATACACTCTGCCGTTGCTATCAGTTCTCTTCTCTTTGTTAAACAAAGTGAAAAACACAATATTAGTGTTGGAATAGTCTTTTCCCTTCAAACTAAGATAAAATAAGCTGAATCTGCCCATTTAGTGACTACTGATTTTATAATTTCTGTATCATATCACACACACAAAAGATTATCCTGGCCTTTGAATATATGTCTTTCTCCCATCTCACTAGCCCATTCACATTACAGTGCTTTCTTTTTCTTAATCAAGTTATTAATATTATTTCTGGGCTGGGAGAGATGGCTTAACAGTTAAGAGCACATATGCTCTTTTAGAGGACCCAAGTTCAGTTCCCAGCACCCACATCAGATAGTTCACAACTGTCTGTAACTCAAGGGCACCTGAATTTATGTGTACAAATCCACATACAGACACACATACCCACACATAATTAAAAACAACAAAAATTTTTTAAAAAATTAAATAAAAGTTCTAAGATGCTAAAAAGATTTAATTCATAATGCCCCGCCCATATGACCTCTCAGCTGTTTAGCTTTTCACAAATCACATATGGGTTTGTGTGTTAAAGTAGGTAGGTATGACTTAAGGCATCATGAGGACTAGGTAAGCAATTTACACCTGAGGTACTTCCTTAGGTCTACCTCACATAAACACAGCAGGCAAAGACAGTCTTTTAGGCAAGCTATTCTATAGCAATGACAAAGCCCACAACTCAAGCTTCTGAGACCAAGAAGTGGTTTTCCTGTACCTGTTTCAAAAGAGTAAAAATGGTCTGCTAATAATCATCCCCATAAAAATGAGTCATAGTTCTTTTGCCATAAAATGAAGGGCGAGGGCTAGAGAAACGGCTTAGTGGTTAAGAGCACTGGCTACTCTTACAAAGGACCTGAGTTCATTCCTAGCACCCTTGTGGTGGTTCACAACTGCTTGTAACTCCAGTTCGAGATCTGACTCCCTCTTCTGTGTGCACAAGGCATGCACACGGCATACAGATATACATGCAAGCAAAGCACCCATACACATAAATAAAAATATATATATAAATCTTAAAAAATAAATAAATTAAGGACAGGGTATAAATTTTAACCTTCTTCACTCAGAGATGTAGTTTTTGTTTTGTTTCTTGGTGGGTGTATACACTTGTTTGTATGCCAAGTGGATGTGAGTATGCATGTACAAGCACATTTATGCACATGCACATGGAGTCCAGAGGACAACCTCAGCTACGTTCCTTTTCAGCTACTATCTACCTTGTCTGTTTGTTTGAGACAAGAGTCTCTCATTGACCCAGGACTCACTTGATTCAGCTAGCCTGGTCAACCAGCAAACTCTAGGGATCCTCTCAAATATCTCCAAGATTACAAGTACCTGGCACCACACATTTTTTTTCATAGATGCTAGGAGTAAATTCAGGTTCTCATGTTGCACAGGAAGTATTTTACTATCTCTCTGCTTTTGCTTGGTTGAATCAGGGTTTCCGATGGTTTAGGCTGGTTTTAAACTCATTGTATAGCCAAGGTTGGCCCAGAACTCCTGATCCTTTAACTTCTAACTCCCAGGTGCTGAGATTACAGGCAAGTACCATCATTCTGGGCTATCACCAAAATGTTTTGAGTACTGCTGTGGAATAATCCTTCTGTACACTGTGAAGACAAGTTGTTCTCATTGTTAACAAAAAGCTGATTGGCTAATGGCTAGGCAGGATTTTCAGGGCAGAGAGAATACTAGGGAAAGAAGGACAGAGTCAGAGGAGAGGCCACAAGATGCAGAGCAAGCAGGATAGGAAAAACGTAAATGAGGTAAACGAGCCTTGAGGCAGCATATAATATTAAGTCTCTGTGTGTTTATTTGGGGAGTGGGTGGTGGGACAGAGCTGATCAGTGGTCTAGACAGAAACCTCCACCTACAGAGTATAAATGATTTTAAGGAAAAAACAATGGGATTTTTAAAAATGGATTTTATGTGTACCACCATGCCTGGCTTTCTTTATTTTTGAGACAAGTCTCTCAATGAACCTGTTGGTCATCAATTTGACTAGGCAAACTGACCAATGAGCTTCACGGATTTGTTGGTCTCCTCAACCCCCACGGGACTGCAGACATGTATTACCACAGCTGGCTTTTTACCTGGGTTCTGGGAATCCAATTTAAGATCCTCCTGCTTACATGGCAAACACCTTTCTGACTTGAGCCATTTCCCCAACACAGCCTCTTTTCATTATAAAGGATCTTGCCTCAAGTATTTGGTGATAGTAATAGAAGCTGGAGCCGCAAGAATCATACAATGATTGTAATCTTGTGAAACTGACTTTCTTGTCTAAGCATTAGCATCGTTAAGGTCCTTCCAGATTGCCGTATCAATGATCTGTTGCTTTTCACTTTGCAATGCTAGTGACTCAACCCAGAGCTCTGCCCATGCTAGATGAACACTCTATCTATCCACTGAGCAGCTCTCTAGCCAGATCTTCTAATAACACACTTTAAATTAAAACTGATGTGCTTACCCCACCCAGGGGGCAGAGGACCAAGGGGATCAAATTCTTTATTTTGTGATGTAGCAAACAAATCTTGATTCTATAGAGAATAAAAAAATGAATAATTAGACAAATAAATAATTCACAACATAAATACATCATTTCAGAGCAATTGTATTAATTCCAATATGGCTTCCCTGATATGTACGATACAACATATTCTTACAAAATTCACACTTAGAAAAGTTTTATTTTTGCTAAAAATATCTTTGAAAACCCTATATAATATTATCTAACAATTAAAATTATGTAAAATTAAGATAGTACATAAACTGTATAAATTCTTACCTGCAAATTATTGGTTTTTCCCTTGTGCTACAAAGTTTCCTCTGCTAGTAACATAGAAGTTAGAGAATCATATATCCCCCCCAAGTCATTCATAAAACCAGTACCTGGGGTGATCAAATAGCTTTCATATGTTCCCCTCAAGTCATTCATAAAACCAGTACCTGGAGTGATCAAATAGCTATCATATGTTCCCCTCAAGTCACTCATAAAACCAGTACCTGGAGTGGTCAGATGGCTGAGAAAAGTCTTGCATGTGTACACAAAAACCAAAAGATCACACATGCAGATGGAAGAATTGGGAGTAGAAAGACAACAACAAAATGCCACCAAGGCAATGAAGTTCATGTCTATTTCCCATGAAAGGTAAATGGGTCCTGGTGAGTTAAGTAGCTCATCCAAAATTACTCAAAATAACTGTGGACAGGAACCAGATGTACCTGACTTCAAAGCCATGGAGATTCATGTGGAACTAGGGTTGAAAAAAGCAGGCAAGTTAAGGATCTATACCCAGAAGAAATTTACCTATAATAATTTAGACAGAAACTAAAATGTAAAACAGAATAGACCTAAAAAGAAAATGGACAGGATATGATTGACACAAGCTTATAATCCCAGCTCTTTAGAAGGCTTAGCCAAGATCTCAAGTTGAAGGCCAGCCTGGGAATTTAGTGAAACCGTGTTTCAAAATAAACATGAAAAGATAGGGCACCCTTGAAGAGCAGCAACAATGGCTCCGCCCTACCTCATGCCAGTGGGTTCTAGAAGACAGAAGGTGATGAAGAACGGGGCAAGCTGAGGCATGGCCAATGCTGTAGACACCTCACCAAGCACACCAAATTTGTGTGGTTCATGATTTGGAGGGTATGTGGCTTTATGCCTTATGAGCAATGCACCATGTCACTGCTAGAGAGGTTCTTAAGGCCAAGAAAGCCTTCAAGCCCATGAAGAAGAGGGTAGGGATGTACATCCATGCCCAGAGGAAGTGCAAGAAGCTGAGTATAGTGTTGGCAGCCATGAGAAAAGCAGATGCCAAGGTTTAAGTCTACATATCCTCTCCCTCAATAATCCCCCTACGAAAGCGCTCTCTCTCTCTCTCTCTCTCTCTCTCTCTCTCTCTCTCTCTCTCTCTCTCTCACACACACACACAGACACACACACACACACACACACACACACGACAAACAAGAAACAAAAACTAATTTAACCTCTAAACCTACTAAGAAGGGGAATGTAGAAACATGTTTCCATAAGCAGTGATGGGGAAAACACTTATTAGAGTGAAAGGTGTCTTGATCATAACAGAGCAATAAAGAGAAGGAGATGAATTTGCCCACATCAGTAAGTGATAACTATTCTAATGAAGAGGTCCAAGAAAAAGGCAGGAGAGTCTGTAGAGATGGTTAACGGTTAAGAACACTGGCTACTCTTGCAGAGGACCCAGGTTCTATTTCCAGCATCCACATGGCAACTTCACAACCAGCTGTACTTCCAGTCCAATCCTATGGGATCTGATGCCCTCTGCTGATTCCATGCATGTGGTGCACAGACATACATTCAGGCACATAAAATAAAAATAAATAAAAACTTAAAAGAAAAGGCGGGAAAACAGAGGAAAAGTGATGCCAAGGAAGAAAAGTAAAGACGTTTTACTCTGGTGTATTCTATGATGCTGAGGCAATTGCAATGGAGAGTGCCAGCTTCTCCAGGCCTCTGGCAGAGCTGCTTTTCTTTGGTTCAAGTTCTATATGCTAGCCCAACAAACCCATCTATTTTGGCATGGACTATTTTACTTTTCTCAGAGACAGATCTGTGATACATTAAGACTTGAGATTACAAAATTTCCAGCAGCACACAGCAAGGAAAGCACTAATATATTTATTACTGTTTTTCCTTGTTGGTTTTTTTTTTTTTTTTTTTGGAGCTGAGGATCGAACCAGGGCCTTGTGCTTGCTAGGCAAGCATTCTACCACTGAACTAAATCCCCAACCCCTTATCACTGTTTTTTACACTATTAGTCTGAAGGAAAATATGTGTTTAATCCATTTGCTTATGTGTAGGAAAAAGTGCCTTATTTTGTTTTGTTTTCTCTATCCCCATCCTGTCCCACCCCAGACAAGGTCTCACTATGCAGCCTGCAGCCCTGGCTGACCCGGAACTCACAGTATAGTCCAGGATGGCCTAGAATTCACAGATCTGAATGCCTCTGCCTTCCAAGTCTCCTGAGTGCCAGAATTAAAGCCATTTACCACCATGTCTGGGTAGTTTTTTTCTTTTTTATGTTTTGTTTTTGAGCGGTTTCTTGCATTATCTAGGCTGGCCTTGAACTGTTGAGCTCAAGTGAGTCATCTGCCACTGCTGTTATACTGTATGTATATCTCTACTCTTGTTTAAAGTATTTTGTTTGTGCAACTCATTTGAAATTGTAATGTATAGTTGAGAAATACACATTAATAATTATAGAAGTTTGACTTCTATGATAGTCAAACTTATAGTCATGTTAAGTTTTCTAGGTATACATAGATATAATTCAATTAGGTAGGTAATCTTCAAACACTTCAAAGACCTACAGAATATGGTATTTAAAATGTTTTAAAAACTTAGACTTTCTGGACAGTGAGACACATCTGCCCCTGACAGCACCAATTTATTTCAAAGAGAAAGATGGGCATTGAAGACACTCCATATGGTGTTTATCTTCTTCTTGGCAAAAACGTCCATTTGGGCAAGAAACTGTTCTTCCTTGGATTGATTGACAAAATGTTGTATAAAATGGACATGCAGGACCCATAGGAAGGTGACCACTGAACTTTGCAAGGCAAGATGATCTTTCATGTTCCTGCTTCGCAGAAGAAACTGCCAGACATTTTACAGAACAAAAAAAATGACTGAAAGACTAGGCCTATGGGCTAAAGATGGATGCCCTAATGTTGCAGAGGAACTTGGGTAACTGTCCAGGCAGCCAGCTGTCTCTGTCATTCTAGATTTTTGGGAGTTGCTTACAATGTACTTCTTATTTACTTAGGTAATATTATATCCTTCTGGGGTCTTTGATGTAGTTGGGAAGACTAGATAGTTATAATTTTCCTTGGTTATGATAAAAGATAAATTAGGTATGAAACTTCAGACTCACAAATATAGGATAAATAGAATATTTTCCTTGAATTTGCCAAATATAAATAGACTAGATATTGTAACTGTAATTCTCGCTTTATAACTGTTTTGTTACATATAATTTTACTATGTTAAAGTTAAAACTTTCCTTTTTAATTAAACAGAAAAGGGGAAATGCTGTGGAATAATACTTTTGTACACTGGTTTAATAAAACGTTGATTGGCCAGTAGCTAGGCAGGAAGTATAGGCAGGATAAGCAGACAAGGAGAATTCTGGGAAGAGGAAGGCTGAGTCAGGAGACACCAGCCCACCATTCAGGGAGCAGCATGTAATGGCACACAGGTAAAGCCACGGAACACAACATATAGATTAACAGAAATGGGCTAAGTTTAAGTATAAGAGCCAGCAAGAAGCCTGAGCCAATAGGCCTTCATTTTGTAATTAAGACAAGCCTCTGTTTATTCATTTGGGTCTGAGCAGCTGTGGGACCGCGAGGACATGGGAACTGGGTGAGCACAGGAAAACTTTCAGCTACATGCCTCAACTTCCCAAATCCTGGGGTAATAGATGACACCATCAAATCCAGCTTTGTAAAGATACTCCTTTATAAATATATATGGTATAGATGCCTGTAGAGTGTATTACTATAAGGAATGAAAGCTCTTCAGTAGAGCAGCACACCAAAAACTGTATTTGGTCAGCTTCATCAGTAAGTATGCAGTGCTTCAACTCCCCCATCAGCTCTGCGCACCACTTAAGTCAGGTTCCCAGAGACTGAAGCGGTCAGATTGTCCGTAAGTTACAGGCGTTCTACATTTACAGTTGTACCAATTCTTTTCAATCTGCTTGGGTCATTCTTATTCATCTTATCCACGAATTTTAAATTGTTCTAACTTGTTTTCTGTTTGTTTTTTGTTTTTGTTTTGTTTTGTTTTTTTTCAGTTTTTTTCAAGACAGGGTTTCTCTGTGTAGCTTTGCACCTTTCTTGGATCTCGCTCTGTAGACCAGGCTGGCCTTAAACTCACAGAGATCCGCCTGCCTCTGCCTCCCGAGTGCTGGGATTAAAGGTGTGCGCCACCACCACTCCACTGTTTTTTGTTTATTTTTAACACTAACAGAAAAGACAGAACTCATAAGATCAATACCTATACCACCTATGGCACAAACTGGCTTGCCACCCTACTCTCTTGTCTTTTTAGTGTTTTGTTTTGTTTTTTTTTTTTCTATTTTGGTTTTTCGAGACAGGGTTTCTCTGTGTAGCTTTGCGCCTTTCCTGGGTCTCGCTCTGTAGACCAGGCTGGCCTCAAACTCACAGAGATCCGCCTGCCTCTGTCTCCCGAGTGCTGGGATTAAAGGCGTGCGCCACCACCACTCGGCTCTTTTTAGTGTTTTACATGACACATGCAGGCAATTTTTAGAGACTAAAGGTTTGTATTAGCTACAATAACCAATAAATCAATAGGCTACTTACCCCATAGATGAATCTCTGGTTAAACTGCTGCATTGCTCCCTGAAGCTGACTACGTTGTAGCTGCCACTGTTCATAGTTCCGGACAGATTCCAACGTTGGCCTCTGCCATGTTGTTGTTCTTGTGAAATGGTCAACATAATAAATACGTCCCATATTGTCCACACGCCGTTCCCAACTAAATCGGAAAAGAAACAACTAATTTAAGAAATACCTGTGAAAAACATGTAAGACTTTGACCTTGGGAAACTACTAAGTATTCTTCTCTTTGTACTGGGGACCAAATCCAGGGCCTCACACATGCTAGTCAGTGCTCTATCACGGAGCTACATCCTCAGCTTTCTCATTTATCTGAAATCATTTATTCATATTTATAAACTGAACTTCAATGCTTCTAAAATTTTGTCCTTTAAAAGTCTGTAACATGCTGGGAGGCAGAGATAGGTGGACCTCTGGGAGTTCGAGACTAGCCTGTTCTGCAGAATGAGTTCCAGGACAGGCTCTAAAGCTACAAAGAAACCTTGTGTCAAAAAATAAACAAACAAACAAAAAAGTCTGTAACATGTATCAATGAAGTCTTTTAAATGTAATATATATTTATAGTCTCAAAGGAAAAAGTGGCCGTCTCCCACCCCAGTGATCTTTTACACTCCTGCAAACATCATCAGAGACAGCAGTTGTATACAGAATTTTTCATAGACAAAAAAGTTATTTGCACAGGAATACAACTACCTTTTTACTTATTTGTAATAAAATAATAACTTCAAGACAACCAAGTTTTTTCTTCAAATTATTTCATAATGTAAGTTTACTATATAGAATTACCAAGGAGATACATATGTACACACATATATATTGATCTATCTGGCAAGATTTTTACAGTAGACACAAATTACACTATTGCCAGCATTACTATGCGTAGAGTTCCTCATCAACACTTCATATTACCTGCTAATTTAACAAGTCAAACAACACTTTTTAGGGATGTATTTCTTTAAGGATTAGTTAATACTAGTTAATAGTAATACTAGTTAATAGCTAGCAAGATAGCAAGGTTAATATTTTTTCTTTTCTTTTTTGTTTTTTTTGTTTTTCAAGATAGGATTTCTCTGTGTAGCCTTGGTTGTCCTGGAACTGGCTTTGTAGACCAGACTGGGCTCTACCTCAAGAGATCTACCTACTTCTGCCTCCTGAGTGCTAGGATTAAAGGTGTGTGCCTCTACCACCCGGCAATATTTTTCTAAAGACTTTTACTTATATGTATGTATGTGCACATGTATGCTGGTGACCTCAGAGGTCAGAAGAGAGAAATAAATTTATTATGTATACAGTATTGTGTCTGCACATATGCCTATAGGCCAGAAGAGGGCACCAGATCTCATTATTGATGGTTCTGAGCCACCATGTGGTTGCTGGGAATTGAACTCAGGACCTCTGGAAGAACAGCCAGTGTTCTTAACCTCTGAGCCATCTCTCCAGCCCCTTCAATGATTATCTTTAACAAAACTAATTTAAAATTTTATGGCTCTTAGCCAGGTAAACAGTTCAGACAGGAAAATACAAAGAACAAGAACTGTGGAATCTTTAAATTAGAAATGATGAAAGTAAAAATCATTCATAAAGGTATGGCAGCATAGGTGTGTAACCCCAAAACTTGCAAGACTTAAAAGCTGAGGCAGGAGGATCAAGAGTTCCTTCTGGGATATGCAGTGAGACTCTGTCTCCGAAAACAAAATCAGTCACAATAGCAACACCCCCTCAGCATGCTGAAGTCAGTTCTCTAGTTCTCTTCTTTCTAGTCTGGGTCTAACATAAAGCAGAACAGAGAGGAGGAAAAGACTGTAGGGAACACTGGGTATAGATACAATGGATAAACTCTTGTTTTAAAATTCAAACACTTACCCAGGAGGTAGAGGTTCTGGTCTATCCCATGTTGTTCGCTTTTCAACATGGTCTACATAGTACACACGCCCATGCTGGTCTACTCTCTGCTCCCACCTTAAATACAAATCAAAGACTAGTAAGGGCATTTTGTGTTAGTTTGGCTTTTTAATCCTGTCTACACCTTTTCACTTTAAATGACCATCTTATATAACTGAGGGAAGAGAGCCTGTTAGTCTATAAAGGAAAAAATAGAATTAAAAGATAGCCAAGAAATATCATCTAAAAAGAGAGAAAGCCCCAAGAGTGACACACAACAGTCAATGAGGTTTCTTTTTCCTACGTGTTTGCTCTGGAAATAACATGCATTTCAAAGTCAGTCCATCACCTCAGGAGACCAAAGCTTCCCAATCTGATCAGATATACTCAGAACTTGAGAGGAAAAGCAAGCATCAATGCCCTGAAACCTAAACAACTGAGCTAACTGAAAGGCAACATTCTGACTACATTCTAGAAAAACTGAAGTCAAAGCATGTTATTATCAGATATTACAGAAGGAGAGTTATAGACTGGCCACTGTAAGTACTCTAGTCTTCTGGGCAGGTTTGTTGCCAAAGAGAAGAGAATAGCAGTAAACCATCACAGCTTATTATTTTAACCATTATTTGCTTACTTATTGTTATATGTATGGGTACTTTGACTGCATATCAATCTGTATACTATGTGTGTGCCTGGTACCCACAGAAGCCAGAAGAGGGCATGAGATCTCCTAAGAGTGGAGTTACCCACAACTGTAAGCAGCCATATGGGTGCTGAGAATCAAAACCAGGTCATCTGAAAGAGTAGCCAATGTTCTTAACTGATAAGCCATTACTCCAGACCTTAAAATCTTTTTATCTTTTTCTTTTTTTAGATTTATTTTATTGTATATGTATCAGTGTTTTGCCTGCATGTATATGTGCACTATGTGCATACCTGGGACTCACAGAGGTCAGAAAAGGGCACTGAATCCCCTGGAACTGGAGTTATGGGTGTTTGTGAGCCACCATGTGGGTGCTGGGCCCAGGCCCTCTACAAGAGCAGCCAGGGCTCTCTCTCAGCCCCAGATAATTTGTTCTTAAGGACAAACAACAGTCTACTTTAGCTTGTCATGCAGTATGGTTTAGATACAAACGGTTCCTGTCCTGCCACCCCACCTACTACAGCTGCTCGTGTCTTTGAATACTTGGTCTCCAGAGAGTGGTACTATTTGGGAAGGTTGTAGACCCTTTCGATACACATTCTACCTAGAGGAAGTGGGTTGCTGGGGTAATGCCCATTGAGGGCTGTAACCAGGCTGGCTTCTACTTAAGCTTTCTGCTTTCAAACTGCCACAGTGATAAGACCAAGTTAAAATCTCTCCCTCAGTGGTTCTGTCTCACTGGTAAGTACAGTAACTAATACACCACATAAGCTCTCCAAAAGGAAAATGGCCTAGTTACCAACAAGTATAATCTGTCTAAGTAGCTGTAATTCCCATCGTGAATTTATTAATTTACCAGTCAGCCAAATAACTTTGACTGGCATTCTGAGCCCTGAACATGAGGTTTTGGTTTTGATTTGTGTGTGTGGTATTGAAGGTAGAACTTGGAACTTCACACATACTAGACATGCTCTACCACTAAGCTAAACCCTTAGCCCTGACTGAGCTCTCAATTTGATCAAAGTATTAATGTTAAAAATAGGGGTTGGGGAGATGGCTCAGTAATTAAGAACACTTGCTATTCTTAGAGAGGACCCAAGCTCAGTGTCCAGAACCCACATCAGGTGGCTCAGACCTGCCTGTAACTCAAGTTCCAGGGGTTCCGATATCCTCCTCTACTCTGCAGGCACTGTTCACATGTGGTGCACATACAGACAAGGCAATCAGGCACACACACATACATATCAATTTTCAAAAAAAAATTTAAGTACAAATTAAAATGGGATTATGAAACTAATTTATCAGTTTAAATTATTACATTGCTATGATGATTTTATAATAAAAAATCTTTTAAAAGGGTATTTGCTTTTTCCCTACCTAGAGAAGCAGCACTTAGTCACATGACTATTTTATTACTTAACTTTCTATGGGTGGCAGTGGGGGTCCTTGAATAGTTGCTTTGTTTTCCAGGTGTAATGGTACACACCTGTAATCCACACTTGAGAAACAGAGGCAGAAGGATTAGTAGTTCAGGGCTATCCTCATCTACATAGTGAATTTGAGGTCAGTAAGGGCTATACAACACTCTGCCTCAAAACACCAAAAAAAAAAAAAAAAAAAAAAAAACCCATAAATAAATAAATACCGATTATTGAGACAGAGTCTCATGCTGTAGCCCAAGCTGACCTAGAACTCACAACAATCTTCCTGTCTCAAGACTCCCAAGTGCTGAGATTACAGGTGTGTGTTAACATACCCAGCTCAATTATTTTTTCTACTTCCCAAAAAAGAAGAGGTAGTATTTAAAACATGGTAAGCTTTCTTGGATTCCATATTCCCAAAAATCAATTACAATTACTTAAAAGACAATTAACGAAAGAATACAGTATATAATCTTATTTAAATTAGTGAGTACATGCAAAATCGTAAAGAAAACCAATGTTAGCAGTTACTTACCCAGGTGGGAGGGGAGCTTGACTTACAGTATTCAGTGGCCTAGGGCCTGAGCCTCCAGATATAGTAAGAGGAATTATTAACCCAGATGTTGCTCCTTCGGATGTACTTGTGTTTGTGTTTACATTTGTATTTGTTGGTGGTATAGAGCCTGTACTAGACCCGTCACTTTCAGAATTGGTGGATGGTGAACCGTTTACAGATGCTATGAAAGATTTAAGGAAAATAAGGAAAGTTTTTGCTTTCTGAAATCTAAAATCAAGATTGAATTTTAACTTAAGAATTTAAAAGTAGACGACAAATAAAACCTAAGATGTGAATACACAGGTCTCATCAAATTACAGAGCATATAAATTCTGAATTCATAAACATATAAAGTAACTACTTGAATGATTAATTTTTCTGGTGCAAGGGCCTTGTGCACAATAGGCAAGTACTCTTTTACTGAGCTACAACTCCTAGCCCAGTAAAAACTTTTAGAATAGGAAACTATGGGTACCACTTTCCAGATCCTTAAAACTGCCTTCTCGCCGGGCGGTGGTGGCGCACGCCTTTAATCCCAGCACTCGGGAGGCAGAGCCAGGCGGATCTCTGTGAGTTCGAGGCCAGCATGGGCTACCAAGTGAGTCCCAGGAAAGGCGCAAAGCTACACAGAGAAACCCTGTCTCGAAAAACCAAAAAAAAAAAAAAAAAAAAAAAAAAAAAAAAAAAAACTGCCTTCTCTATGTGACCTTGAAGATCTGAGACTAATTTATGGTGTTGGTAATGAGTGTATTGATGCTACTGATGGCTAATCAGAAACTGGATATTCTATATAAATGCTACTATATAAATAATGAAACATGTTCATTTAGTGAATTTTTTTGTTTAAAAACTGATTATCATTTATCAGTAAGCTTTAAAAATTTTTTACCAGATTTATTCACTTATTTTTTTTTCCTTGACTTGCATGTGTGCCTGTGCACCATGTGTGTGCCTGGTGCCTGCAAAGGTCAGAAAAGGAAACAGGAGTTATGGGTGGTAGTGAACTACCATGTGGGTGCTGGAAATCTAATGCAGTCAGTTTCTCTCCAAGAGCAACAATTGCTCTTAACTGCTGAGTCCTTTTCTTCAGGACCCCAGTCAGCTTTTTAAAAGATAAAATGGACTAAACAACCAAATTCTTTTTTTTTTTTTTAAGATTTATTTATTATGTATATAGTATTCTGCCTGCATGTATGCCTTCAAGCCAGAAGAAGGCACCAGATCTCATTACAGATGGTTGTGAGCCACCATGTGGTTGCTGGGATTGAACATAAGACCTCTGGAAGAACAGTCAGTGCTCTTAACCTCTGAGCCATCTCTCCAGACCCCCAAATTCTTAGCTATAAGATATGTCACAGTTACGAACCACACAAAGAAGTTTCAATCTAACTGTACTGTACTGTTTATAATTTATATAATACATGTTATTTTCATTCTTAATAAAGCACTTCGTCATGGAACTTCATTCCTGGAAGAAAAACTTAAAGGAAAAGCAATTCTTAGTTGCCTATAGAAAGATCAATGTTGGTCAAGTTTTTAAACGTAAAAACAAAGCCAGAAGCCAGACATGGTGGCTCATATCTTCAATCCCAGCACTTAAGACGGCTGAAGCAGACGGATTTCTAGGTTTGAGGCCAGCCTAAGTTAGAGTTTTGTTCTACTTGAACAAAACACCAATGACCCGATAATTACCTGTCTATCAGTTTCCAAACAGAACATTATTTAAAAACACTAGGCATAGTAGTACACACTCAGGATCCCAGGCTAAGGAAGGAAGCATCTGAGGCTAACATGGGCAACATCTGGAGACTGTGTCAACACTTCCTACCAAAAGAACATTATTTACAAAACAGCACTGGAGGTTAGAATATATACCTGGTCTTCGTGGGGTGGGTGGAGGTGGTCTTGAAGGTCTCGGAGGTCTAGAAGGCTTAAAGCCACCATTTGAAAGCGACGGAGAATTGTTCCCGTTTGTCCTCTTGTTTTCCCCTGACGCTGCAACCTCAGGGTCATCTGATCCATTCGTGCTCACTCTGGGTAAGAAGGGCAGGAGGGGAGAGGAAAAGAACAAAACAAATGCTCCTTATTTATTTAACAACAGCAAGAAACCCAAAATGTAATGTTTCAGGAATTAGAGAAAAAGTCTTTTTTTTTTCTAACTTCAGGCCAGCCTTATCAAATAAAGAGGCCATAGGTTAAAGTCATATAACTCCTTGGGGTGGTTTAAATGAGAATTGCCCCAGAGGCTCATATATTTGAAGGCTTAGTCAGCAGGGAGTGGAACCATTTGAGAATGATTAGAAGGATTAGAAGCTGGACTTGTTGGAGTAGGTGTGTCACTGAAGGTGGGCTTTTGGGTTTCAAAAACCCATGCCAGGCCTGTCTCTCTCTCGGCCTGCTGCCTGTGGATCAGGATATAAAGCTCTCGTCTCCTGCTACAGTGTCCTGCCTGTCTGCTCTCTGCCATTATGATAATGGACTAACCCTCTGAAACTGTAAGCAAGCCCCCAATTAAATTCTTTCTTTTATAAGAGTTGCCTTGGTCACAGTGTTTCTTCACAGCAACAGAAGAGTAACAACCTGACATAGACAGTGAGGAGTCACTCAAGGGTAGAACTTGAGCCCATTCGAAATTACTAGGTGTGGCTGCAGAAAGGCTTCAGAATGCCCTGTATAAGCAGGAACGAAATCAAGTTCTTCAAAATCCTACTGCCTATAGGCAATAGACCTATAAGCATATGAACACCCCTCTACATTTCCTACTAGAAAAGCATCATCTATAAGAGTGCCAAACAAACCAAGGATACTTATTTAGTACACTGGTTTGAAAGGGCCTTTTCTTTTTGCTTTTAATGCTATATATATATATATATATATATATATATATATATACACACACACACACACATACATATAATAGTTATATATTTGCATTATTTATATTTATATAATTAATATATGTTAATGTTTTATATACACACATACACACCTTTATTTATTTGTTTTTTTGAGGCAGGGTTTCCTGTGTAATGCCCAAGCTATCCTGGAATTTGCTCTGTAGACCAGGCTGGCCTTGAACTCAGAGATCCACCCGCCTCTGCCTTCCAGAGTATTGGGATTAAAGGCATGTGCCACCACTGCCCGGTTCCATGCTATATTTTTAAACATGCAAGTTTCATATTTCTATGTAATTAATTCAGCAGTGAATTAGCCACATTTTCTTCCAATGATTTTATACTTTCATTTTTTGAAATCTATTTAAAATCAACTTGGAGTTTACTCTTTTCTTGAGATAATGGCAGCAGGTAGATTTTTCTTTTGCCAGATGACCAGCTTTCCTAGAATATTAACCTATGATCATAATGACTTCTGCAGCATTTGACAACGTTCATTAAATACTTTTGGGTTGTTGTTGTTACTTTTTTGTTTTGTTTTAATGAGACAAGGAGAGTTGTTGTCTCATAAGTAGCCCAGGCTGGCCTCAAACTGAAGATTTCCTGCCTCAACCTCCCAAGTACAGGGACTACAAATATATATTATGCCACTATATCCAGTACTATCCCATCTATCTTTTTGTGGGGGGGAGGGGTGGTAGGCAGGGGAATAGGGTCTCACTTTGTAGCCTTGGCTGCCTGGAACTTACTTTGTAGACCAGGCTAGCCTCAAACTCACAGAGATCCCCTTGACTCTGCTTCCCAAGTACTGGGAAAAAAAGTGCACGCCACATGTTTTATTTTTAGATTAGATGTTTTTTGTAGATTTTTAGACTGGATTTATCTTACTTTTATGTGTATGACTGTCTTGCCTACATGCATGTCTGTGTACCACATGTGTACCTTTTGGACCCCTGGGGCTGAGGTTATGGAGGGCTGTGAGCCACCATTTAGGGATAGAAATTTAACCTGGGTCTTTAGCAAGTGTCTTAGTCTGAGCCATCTCTCCAGCCCCATCATCCCATCTTTAAAAGCCACTTTTCTCTAACTCTAACTTCTGTCACTCTGCTTTCATAATCTTGTACTTACATCACCCTCCAATTCTTCCTCTTCAGATTTTTTTCTAGAATCTCAAATCTCATAGTTTCAAAGATTATCTCTAAAATTTATCTCCAGTCAGAATTTCTAATTAGTAGGACTCTCTCCCATCCTCTAGTATCAAGTTATTAACAAAATGCAGGAGATACAGCTCTCCTAAGATCATTCTTCCTTCCTGCTATTCTTAATTTCTAAGTCCACTCGATCCTGCTTTCACAGTCTCCCTCCGCTCTTCCCCCATATCCGCCTCATCCACCTTTTAGTTGTCTACTATATTAATTTTGTATCTGTTTTCCTGATCTTCACTTGAGGCAATAGAAAGAGGAAAATTTAAAGGGGACATGAGAAGGGAAAAGGGGCCCTCACCCTGAGATCTACTTTACCGTGTCTGTTGATGAGTCAAGAAACTCAAACACAATCCAGAAAGCCCAAATTGTTTTGAGAGATAACGTGTGTTATTATATAAAAGACATCTTTTAAAGGAACTACACTATCGAGGGTTAGAATGTGTGTAACTATGAGCTTTACCACAGTTTTCCCTTCTCGCCCCCAAATCCAAACTACAGACCTCATAAACAACCTCACGGGTTCGTTAGAAGAGTCCTTAAGATGAGAAATGAGCAAACCAGCTCATATTTTTATTTAATTAAAAGATTTTAAATTTTATTATTATTATTGTGTGCCTACAACGTGTGTGTTTGTGTGGGATGCATTTCAGTCATAGGGCATGTATAAGGGGTGAGTCCGAGCCATGGGGCGTGTGTGTGTGTGTGTGGGGGGTACTTCCAAGCCATGAGGCCTGGGGGGGGGGGGTAAGTCCGAGCCATGAGGCCTGTGTATGTGTGTGTGTGGGGGGGTACTTCTGAGCCATGGGGCATGTGGGGGGGGTGCGTCCAAGTCATGGGGCATGTGGGGGGGTATGTCTAAGTCATGGGGTGTGGTGGTATTGTATTCCCCAAAATACTGTGCACTCTAATAAACTTACCTGGGGTCAGAGATAGAACAGCCATGGGGAATATAGGGGGAGTACATCCAAGTGATGGGGCATGTAGGGGGGGTATGTCCAAGTCATGGGGTGTGGTGGCATTGTATTCCCCCAAATACTGTGCACTCTAATAAACTTATCTGAGGTCAGAGACAGAACAGCCACAATATTAAACATAGAGGTTAGGCAGTGGTAGCACATGCCTTTAATCCTAGCATTCCAGAGGCAGAAATCCATCTGTTCAAGGATACAGCCAAGCATGGTGACTCACGCCTTTAATCCCAGAAATCGAGCCTTTAATCCCAGGGAGTGGTGGTAGAAGGCAGAAAGGTATATAAGGCGTGAGGACCAGAAACTAGAAGCATTTGGCTGGTTAAGCATCCAGGCTTTTGAGCAGCATTTCAGCTGAGACCCATTCTGGATGAGAACTCAGAGGCCTCCAGTCTGAGGAAACAAGACCAGCTGAGGATCCGGTGAGGTGAGGTAGCTGTGGCTTGTTCTGGTTCTCTGATCTTCCAATTCACCCCAATACCTGGCTCAGGTTTGATTTTATTAATAAGAACTTTTAAGATTCCTGTTACAATGGGGCATGTAGTGGAGGTATGTCCAAGTCATGGGGCATGTAGGGGCAGTACGTCCAAGTCATGGGGCATGTGTATGGAGGTCGGAGGACAACGTGGAATGAGTTCTCTCCTCCCTCTTTTACCTGGGTTCTAGGAATCACGGAGTCTTTAGAGTAAATACACCAAATGCTTTTCATCTGTCGAGTCATCTCACTGTCCTAAGTTTTAAACTTCATTTAAATTTTAAGTTTTGCTTGATTTTTAAACCTTGTTAATAAGTTACATCCTTTGAGGATGAGACTTAGAAAGCCACAGGATCATATACAAAGCTACTTTAAAGACACATAAGCACAACTCCACCTCAAGAAGCCCATTCTCACATCTTGGAGTTATGTTCTGTTCCTTTTCCTGTATGTCTAAGCACTTATGAACTAAGTCCTCTTCACCCTGACGCATCCTCAACTCTTTCTATTCAAGGTAGGGCTTTAACTGTGTGGAAGTCCTAAGAGAGATGGGAACTCTTCAAGTAGCTAGTGGCATATGTTGGTATCTCCCTGCTATTGCTGACACACTCATAAACATATAACACAAACTATAATACATACCATTGACAAATAAAATTAATTTTCTTATAGAATTCTGATTATATCAATCCCAGTCAAATATTTTTAAGACACTCCCCTAAGGGGGTATTGTAGCATGAATCTTAAATGGTCTTATTAATAAAAACAAACCCAAGGCCAGTTATTGGGGTGAGTGCTGGAAGATCACAGAGAAGCAGAACAAGCCACAGCCACCTCAGCTGATCCTGTTTCCTCAGACTGGAAGCCTCTGAGTCCTCATCCAGAATGGGTCTCAGCTGAATTGCTACTCAAAAGCCTAAAAGCTTCTAGTTTCTGGTTTTCACGCCTTATATACCTTTCTGCTTTCTGCCATCACTTCCTGGGATTAAAGGTGTGAGTCACCATGCCTGGCTGTTTCCATTGTGTCTTTAAACTCACAGAGATCTGGATGGGTCTCTGCCTCCCAAGTGATAGGATTTAAAGGCGTGTGTGCCACCGTTTTCTGGCCTCTGTGTCTAGTGGCTGTTCTGTTCTCTGACCCCAGATAAGTTTATTAGGGTGCATAATATTTTGGGGAACGCAATGTCACCACAGGGTATCTTTAAATCTCTATTTAGCCACATAACTATCTAATATTTAAAATAAATAATATTCAGGATCGGGGAGCTGGCTCAGTTGGTACAGGGCTTGCTTCACAAACATGAGGATCTGAGTTTTGATCCCCAGCACCCACATAAACATTAGCCAGGCATGGAAGTTGACACCTACAGTGAGTGCTGGGGAGGCAGAGGCAGGAAGGTGCCTGGGGCTTGCTGGCCATCCAGTCCGGCCAAATCAGTGTACTCCAGTTTAGTAAAAGACCCTGTCTCCAAAGGCTCAGGTAGAGACGGGACTGAGTAAGAAAACACACAAACACACCACATACACACATCAAATAAAATTTAAAATAAGTAATGATTAGAGAGACATGGTAGTACATATCTTTAATTCTAGCACTCAAGAGAAAGAGGCAGAAGGATTCTGAGTTGCAGTCTCAGCTACATAGTGAGACCATATCTTAACAAACCAAAAACAATAAAAGGGTTCACATTTATTAATGACTAAACATTTGCTGAAGTAATATTAGCCCAGGTTTAGGTGGTAGTTAAGCAAGATGGGTATGAGCTCAGGCTCTGAAGATCACGCAGTTCCTACATTCTACTATATCACATACACCACAAACTCAGGCACGTTCCTTCTTCTTTCTGAGCCTCTGTGGTTTTCATCACTTTCAGTATAGCAGATGGCACAGAAGAAACAATGTTAACTTCAATTCTACTCTTAAACTGACCAACTGCATTTTCTTTTAAATATCTTAGGGTTTCTATTGCTGTGAATAGGCAAGACATCATGGCCACGGCAACTCTTATGAAAGAAAACATTTAATTGGGGCTGGCTTACAGTTTCAGAGGTTTAGTCCATTAGCATCATGGCAGAACATGGCAGCACACAGGCAAACATGGTGCTGGAGAAGGAGCTGAGAGTTCTACATCTTGATCCCCAGGCAACAGAAAGTGAACTGTATATCCTATACCTCAAAGTCCACAGTGACACACTTCCTCCAACAAGGCCCACCTACTCCAAGGCCACACCTCTTAATACTGCCACTCACTATAGGCCAAGCATTCAAACACATGAGTCTACAGGGCCATATCTATTCAAACCACCTCAGTATTCTATCTTCAGTCAAATGTTGTGATCAAACATTCACTATTAAAAACCCTGTTTCTCTTCACCGCCATGTTTTTTTTTCTTCCTTCAATCTAGAATTCCTTCCTTCTCCACAATTCCTCTAAGATGTGCATATCTATATCATAATCAAGGCTTTATAGTCTTACATCAAGTGTGATTTCTTCCATGAAGACTACACATTTTATTGTTAATGCTACGTCATTTAAATCTTTAAAATTGTATGCTTTTTCTAATAAACATAAATTTTCTAATAAACATAAAGAGGGTAAGATTAAAATGAGTGACATTTCCAGTAAATTAGAGCTTCTATGAAATGGACTTGTTTATATAACTGCAAAAACTTGTGGAACAACTGTAATCTCAAAGCTTACGTAAATCCAGTCTAGCCTAAGAATATTAGCATTACCTAGAGACTTGTTAAATATGATTTACTCAAGTAGCGAATCAGAGAATATGAATGAAACCTAGCAATTTGTGTTTTACCAAGTCCTCTGGGAGATTGTGATGTTCTACAAAGTTTCAAGGGCCTGCAAGATGGCTCAGCAAGTAAAGATGCTTGCTGCCAAGCCAGAAAGCCCGAGCTGTATCCCTGGAATTCACATGGTGGAATGAGAGAATCAGCCCCAAAAGCTGTCCTCTGATGTCTGTCTGTCTGTCTGTCTGTCTGTCTGTCTCTCTCTCTCTCTCACACACACACACACACAGACACACACACATACACACACACACACACACACACACACACACACCACTCGAAGATCTAGGAGGCACTGTGCCCTGTTACTTTGATCATGACTGTTGACCTGGGAAGACAGACAGAACTGACTAAACAAACGGCATGAGCGGGAGCTGGAGAGGTTTCACAAGTGTAAGGAAAGACTGCAAACAACAAGTTCACAGCCAGAATGGATGGAGAACTTTACATGACTCCTTTTACCTTTGTGATTTATGGTTTTATCTTTTTAAATGATCCCCGGGTATTGGAGCTACAGACAATTGTGAGCCACCATATGGTTGCTGGGAATTGAATCTGGGTAATATGGAAAAGCAGCCAGTGCTTTTAACTGCCCAGTCCTCTCTACAACCTCCTACAGCTTTCTATTATCACCTTTAATTAAAATCCAATGTTCTTTGGAAACCACTTTATGATGTCATTTATTAAAAAGTTCCCACAGAGAACCTTCAAACAATATAACTCCGGAAGGCACCAAAATCATACATATTGCTATTATTAAGACACTGTCACACAATTCTCTCTTGAGAAGCCTGCACTCATGTCTTGGGTGTGTACTGGCCTTTTCCTAAGTGACTCTTTCCCTTAATGTTAGGCTTCTATCTATGTTAAAAAATCTTTTCTAGCCAGGCAAGGTTACACATGCCTGCAAACGTAGCATTCAGGAAGTGGAAACAGGAGGATTAGCAGATTCAAGACCAGCCTTGACAACAAATAAAGTTTAAAGTCTAAGAAGGTATGAAATTAAAACCACTTTCCCATTATAAATAACTGTTCTCAGTAAGAAGTTACCTGAGAGGATACTTGTAGATTAATACAGTGTGACTCAAAGAAGGTAGAGTTCTACTTGCTTTGATAGAACCATATTATGACTTTGGTTTTCCTGAAGATTTTAACGAACTGTGTCATTTGTTTTTGGCCCTGCTGGGGATGGAATCCATGGCTTTGGGAACACTGGGCAAGCGTTCTGCTGTGGAATGTTCTGTATGTCACATGTGTTGCTGATTAGTCAATAAATAAAACACTGATTGGCCATTGGCTAGGCAGGAAGTGTAGGCGGGACAAAGAGGAGAATAAAGCTGGGAAGTGGAAGGCTGAGTCAGAGAGACACTGCCAGCCGCCATGATGACAAACAGCATGTGAAGATGCCGGTAAGCCACGAGCCACGTGGCAAGGTATAGACTAACAGAAATGGATTAATTTAAGCTGTAAGAACAGTTAGCAAGAAGCCTGCCACGGCCATACAGTTTGTAACCAATATAAGTCTCTGTGTTTACTTGGTCAGGTCTGAGTGTCTGTGGGACTGGCGGGTGAGAGAGATTTGTCCTGACTGTGGACCAGGCAGGAAAACTCTAGCTACAGCGTTCCAACACTGAATTATATCCAAGCCTTTAAAATATTTGTACCATGAAAATTTCTACACATTACAGAAGTAGATAGGTAACGTGGGAGCTTGTTGTACTAGTTTACCCAACTTCCAAACCATAATATTATGCTCTATTTCCCTTTACATAGTACAGGCTAGTCTTAAGCAGTCAAAGTTGGTCTTTGAAACCCGACTGACCCTCCTGACTCTACCTCCCAAGTAATGGGATTCCAGACATGTTCCCGTGCTTGGCTTCTAACTTATCTATTCTCCCGTGCAGCAATGAACTAATATGTCCCGCCCTTTTTCTGGATGATTTTCTCTTATGATCTGTGACATTGTTTTTTTGGTTTTCCCATTTAAACTTTAAGGTTTATTTTATTATTTATTTATATATATGTATTTGTGTCTATGTGTGGGCATATACATTTATGTGGATGCCCACAGAGGCCAAAGAGGTGGTTTGGAGTTACAGACTGAACTGGAGTTCCAGGCAGTTTGTGAACCACCTACCATGGGTGCTAGCAGAACTAGGGTCCTCTGGAAGAGCAGCATGCATTCCTTAATGCTCAGCCATCTCTCCAGCCCCCTTTCTTATGGTTTTCAATTCCTAATCTTACCTTCTTCTCCAAAATGCTGGATTACAGGTTTGTACCAACACCCCCAACACACCCAAATGCTGGGATCACATAAGTAAGTCAGCATACTTGGCCCACAATTTATCAATCTGAACCTGAAAATTGGTAGTTATTTATTCATGTGTATGTGTATGTGCCCGTGCCCATACCCGTGTGTGTGTGTGTGTGTGTGTGTGTGTGTGTGTGTGTATTTGTGTTTACAGATGTGTATACATGAGTGTCTGTGAAAGCCAAAAGACATCAGAACTCAGGAGCTAACTTTCCAACCCCCTGAACCTGAAGTTGAAATGAATGACTACAAGTTCATTCACTCTTATCTATTTCTGCATGCTGTGGTAAGCAGTCAGTGAACCCTTACCTTGTTTCATCTTTGGGTCTGCAGCCATCATCATTCTGTGAAATACCTTTAACAATAAATTTAAACAAAATGAGATTCAAGAGAGTAATTTTCAACTGAAACTAAAAAAAAAAAAAAAAAAAAAAAGCCTTTTATTAAACTATTAAACCTTTCTAGTACATAATATAAATCCAAAAGGAAAATACAATGATGTTCAAATTCTTCAATTTTATACATATCATTATTCAATGAGAGATTAGTTAAGGTGCATTACCCACACCCTACTTCAGCATTTTTTGATATATATATTTTACTCTAATTCAAACTCAGTATTTAGCCATTTTCTCAAATCTCAAGCTAGTACTGAACTCAGGTTCCTGCCTCAGTCTCATTAGAATTAGAGTTGTGCGCTCTCATACGCAGCTTTTAACCACTTACTTTATCTGAAATATGGGAGAAAATTACTAATCAACAGCAGAACGGTCAATATAAGACAACTCTGAAATAGCAAAGTCATTTAGTAACTTTCTTTATATAAAGGAGCTGGGGGGTAAAAACCTCAGAGAAAATGAAAGACTCAAAGAACTCTCTGAGAGGAAGATGAAAAAACAAAAACCAAGGAAGTTTCAAAGAGGCCCAAATGGAGAGGAGGAGGAAAACTGAAAACTGCATAAGAACTCGAGTTGAACAGTCTAGGCGCAACTGGCAAAAGAACAAAACTCCCAAGATACAGCCACGGTTCCACCAGTAAAATCACCAGTCCACCACACCACAGCACATAACCACATTATGCCAGGCTAGCAAGGGTGGTAGAAGCCTATTGTTTTCCTTTTTTAAGTACTGAGGATCACAGAAATATACATTTAAAAATGATACAGTGGAATGGATAAACTGTAGGGTTGCTTTGTAATTGAAACTGTATGAAAATCACAGTACTAAAAACAAACGAACAAAATATGTTACCTCAAACAAACGCTAAGTGTGGGCTGACAAGATGACAGGCACAAGTGACTGCTGCCAAACCTGGTGACTTGAGTTTGATCCCTGGAACCCATCTGATGGAACCAACTTACAAAAGTGGGCCCCTAACCTCCACACTCTCACCACACTCATACACCTACACACATACAAACACACAACAGTTTTCATAAAAAGCCATTAACTATACATCTGAAATGGTGACCCTTGCAATATATAAAATGTACTCTAATAAAATTTTAGAGTGGTCTCTAAGAACATGACATGGTGTTGGCTGAGAGTTCTCTGAAGGTAGTAGAGTTCTCTGAAGGTAGTGGTCAGGGGCTGAGGGACCTCCAGCAGAGCAATCACACAGTACAAACAAATTTACCATGTGGATAGATGGACCTGAAGAGTTCAAGTGCCAGCATGTCATCTTGCCCGAGGACATAGCCATGCTGGTTCCTAGAACCCATCTGGTGTCTGAATATGATTGGAGAGATCTTGGCATTCGGCAGTCAGGCTGGTGACTTGTGAACCTGAACCTCACATCTTACTTTTCTGTTCTAGCAGCCATTATCCAAGAAGCCAAAGAAACGAAGCTCAGCAGGTAAAAGCACTTGCCAAGCCTCACAACCTGAATTCAATGTCTGGAAACTACATGAAAAGTCAGGACACGTAGTGCATCCATAATCCAGCACTCCTAGAGCAAGATGGGAGTCAGACAGAAATGCCTAGAATCTCCCAGGCCAGATGCCTGGAGTGTGCAGCACAGCAGCCAAAGGAAGAGGCCGTGTCTCATCTAGGCAGAAGGTGAAAACCAACTCCAAAAACTGTCTTCTACACAACTGACCTCTACACATGGGCTGCAGCACATAGGTACCTCAGCCATACATATATTGTACACACATGCATTCATGCATGTGCAACACACACCACAAATAAATAAATAAGAAAGTCACTTGGAAAAGGGCAAAGTGACACGAAAAATGTATCCAAATTCTAAATGCATGTGTTTTACCCACAGGAAACCCTGGAAGAGCTACAAAGATTTTGCCTCAGTGAGCTAAATTAAAAGAGCACTCCCAGCCGGGAGGTGTGGTGGCGCACGCCTTTAATCCCAGCACTCGGGAGGCAGAGGCAGGTGGATCTCTGTGAGTTGGAGGCCAGCCTGGTCTACAGAGCAAGATCCAGGAAAGACGCAAAGCTACACAGAGAAACCCTGTCTCGAAAAATCAAAAAAAAAGAAAGTCTATAAAAAAGACAAACAGACAGGAAGTAGCTCTCTTGCTGAAGAGGACAGCAGCAGCAGTGAAGGGTAAAGTTTTTAGCTCTTAGCTCTGACCTCTTGGGCTTTCATCTCTGCATTGGCTCTGTGTTTCTTATTTAACAAGACCGTTCATCTACACTTGCCTGGCCCACAGTCAGGAGAAATCTCTCTCATCCACCAGTCCTGCAGCCATTCAGACCCAACCAAGTAAACATACAGAGACTTATATTACTTATAAACTGTATGGCCATGGCAGGCTTCTTGCTAACTGTTTTTATATCTTAAATTAACCCATTTCTATTAATCTATTGGCTTACGGGTATCTTAACATCTGTTTCTCATCATGGCGGCTGGAAGCATCTCTCTGCTGGAAGCATCTCTCTGCCTCAGCCTTCCACTTCCCAGAATTCTCCTCTCTCCTTGTCTCACCTATATTTCCTGCCTGGCTACTGGCCAATCAGCTTTATTTATACAGAGCAATACAGTTATATAAAGAAATAGATAGCTTTTAAAAATAAAGTCTTTAAAGAGACAGTAAAGGTAATATAAAAAATAAGCTACATAAAGATGGATATCACACAGAGAATCTGCATTATGTTGTCTTTGGGATTTTTAACTGCAGAAAAAAAAAATTGATTGTAAAAGCTGTTGAGTTAAGCCAATATGTATATTTTAAAAATACCTTGACTTCAAAATTTGGATCTAAGGATATGTTGGTTTGGAAAAGAGGTTCTGCTTTTGTTTGAAAGGGGGAAGTGCTGTGGATATCGTTCTGTATAAATAAAATGCTGATTGGCCAGTAGCCAGGCAGGAAGTATAGGCAGGACAAGCAGAGAAGAGAATTCTGGGAAGTGGAAGGCTGAGTTGAGAGACGCTGCCAGCCACCCCCATGAGAAGATGTTAAGATACTGGTAAGCCATGAGTCACGTGGCAACTTATAGATGAATAGAAATGGGTTAATTTAAGATAGAAGAATAGTTAGCAAAAAGCCTGTCGCGGCCATACAGTTTATAAGTAATATAAGTCTCTGTGTTTACTTGGTTGGGTCTGAGTGGCTGTGAGACTGGCGGGGGATAGAGATTTGTCCTGACCGTGGTCCAGACAAGACTAAAGAAAACTCCAACTACATTAAACCCAGGGTGCTTTTAACCACTGGACCATGTTTCCAACCCAAAAATATTTTGCCTGAGATTTTGTGGGGGGTTTTCTGGTTTTTGTTTTTGAAGACAGGGTTTCTCTGTGTAGCCCTGACTGTTCTGAAACCCATTATGTAGATCAAGCTGGCCTCAAACTCACAGAGATCCTCCTGCCTCTGCCTCCGAAGTGCTGGGATTTAAGGTGTGCGCCATCACTGTAAGCAAGTGTTGCAACTCGAGTTGGGGGGGGGGGGGTTTATCCTGAATGCTCAGGGAGTCAGGCTATACTTTGAGCTGCTAGGACAGCTCTGGCAGCTGGAGCTGCAATGAGACATCAGCTCTGGAGAGGTATCCTGACTGTTGGGAGTTAGGTTATACCTGGAGTTGGGGGGTGCGGTGGGGGATGGTCTTCCCGCAGGATATAGCAATCCTGTTCCTCTCTTGGAAAGCGGCTACAGCTGAGCTTTGTTCAGCCCCCACTTAAGGGGGCTTCCCAGCAGAGCTCTGCTTCTTCTCTGGCCCGTAGAAATGTAGCAATCTCCTCTGGCTCTGGGAAAATGTTGTTACTTTTTCTACTCCACCTTGCTTAGCCCCCTAGGGGATGTCTCAGCAAGGTTCTTCTGTTCAGCTCTGCCTTGCTCAGTCCCCCAAGGGAACATCTCTGCAAGGTTTTTTCTGCTCAGTTCCCTAACGAATTTCTTAGCAAGGTTCTTCTTCTCTGCACCTCAAATGAAGATCTTCACACCCACCAAGACTCTATTGAGAAAGAGATGTATTTGGGAAGAAGTCGTCCAGGAGAGTGGCTGCCTCTGCCAGGGAGGGAAAAGAACAGTCCACAACTGAACAGGCAGGGTGGTTTATATAGGGTTTCTTAGGGACAGAGTTAGAAGATTTTCTGTCCAGGGATTGGTTAGTTTGTTTGTTTGTTTGTTTGTTTTGTTTTGTTTTTGTTTTTATTTGCTCAAGGATTGGTTAGTTTCATGGGTTAGGGGCAGAGATGGCTCTGATGTCAGAGCCAAACTGTGTTTCTTTCACTGGCCTTTCTTAGCTTTTTGGCTCTAATTCTAAGGCCAGCGCATATTTCTCTCACTGGTTCCGATTCTACGGACAAAGAGTGTTTCTTTGGCACTGGTTTCAGAGTCAGGGCATCTTTGGTTCTGGGTTCAGGGATAAAGTGTTTCACTGGCTCAGGTCCCAGATCTAGGCTGTGTTTCTTTCCCTGGTTCTGGGCTCCAGGGTCAGAGTGGGTTTCTTTAGTTGGCCCCATTTCCCTACAATCACTGCCTGGTGTGATTCAACTTTTATTCACCCAGCTTTTTAACTTGCTGAATTTTTTTAATTTATAGAAACACTGCAACAAAAACAAAATATTTAATGTAATCAGTTTCTTTTTTATTATTAATTTTATTATGGTACTGGGAATTGAATTTAGGGGTTTCACACATGCTATGTAAGCACTCTACCACTAAGCTATATTCCTAGACCAATGCCTTTTTAAAAAGAAAATAAACCTATTTTTTTCTGAAAAGACCAGTAATAACAATAATTATAAATACCACACTAGCTATTGTTTGTCAGAAGACTCCTAAGAGACCTGAACACAAAGTAATAACTGAACTGAGCACACTGGCCTATGTCTGCCTTATAATCCCAGCACTTGGAAGGCTGAGGCAAGAAGATGAGAGTTCAAGACCAATGGAGTACTGGAGACACAGCTCGGTGGGTGTGTAAGCACGAGGACCTGAGTTCAGACCCTTAGCATCCATGTAGAAACCTGGTGAGGCAGCACATGCTTATAATCCCAGTAATAAACAGAAGGCTGGAGACAGGTGGATCCTAGGGGCTCTCTGCTTAGATACCCTAGACAAACTGGAAGATCATGAGAAATCCTGTCTCAAGAAAACATAGCAGACGGGGGCTGGAAAGGGGGCTTGTAAGGACCAGAGTTAAGAGTCCCAGCATCCATATCAGGCAGTTCATAACTACCTAGCTCCATAGGATTATCTAGGGAACCCACACAGGTGATATACACTCACAAACAAACACATACATACATATCATTAAAAATAATTTTTTTAATGCAGACAAATGACTGAGGAAGACTTCCTAATATTAACCTTTGGCATCTACTGATGCATGCACAGGAGTATACTACCACCCCCACTCATAATTCACACACACACATACACACACACTAGAGAGAGGCAGACAGAGAAAGAGAAAGAAAGAAAGGTCAGCCTAGTCTACGTGGTGTATTATTATCTTCAAAAAAAAAAAAAGGAGGGGGAAATGTAACCACTTAGCCAGGTGTTGGTGGCGCATGCCTTTAATGCCAGCACTCAGGAGCCAGAGGCAGGTGGATCTCTGAGTTGAGGCCAGCCTGATCTATAGAGCAAGTTCCAGGACAGCCAGGGCTACACAGAGAAACCCCGTCTTAAAAAACCAAAAACCAACAACCGAAAAAGAAAAAGTAATCACTTACTTTCTGAGCACGAAGTTTCACCATTAGTAACCACTTCAGCTTCTACTTGCAGCCCATCAAGACAAACCGACAAATCTCCGATTGTCTCTGTTGGCTCTTTGTCTCCTAGAAGCTGCAAAGTCATAACTACTTCTTCAACTGAAAAAGAACAAAATTATGCAAGAAAGATCACTCTTCCAATTATATGTACACTGTTTTACTGGACAAAGGTTTAAGAACCTTTGAGACCAGAACACTGCTTTTTAAAAAGAAAATAAACTTCACCAATATATAGAATACAAAATATTAAATAATCCACATCATCTATTATATTCATTCCACCCTTGTAAGAACATAGTATAAATCAAACCAACATGAAAACAAAGGTTATTTAGCAATATAAACTTGTACTATAGAGAATGAAAACATAATTTAAGAATGGATTAAATATCATAAAGACCTAAATAAGAAAAATATTCTGAAAATTGTGTCAAGGGATAGAAAAACAATTCACATTTAAACTATCAGCTCTAACTAAAATGAGTTATGACTTTATAAATGAAAATAAAACCACCACCTAAAATAGGGCACTTCAAATTTAAGCAATAGAAACAAACACTGAGGAATCTGTCTACGCCTTTAAGCCTAACATCATTTTTGTCTCTCTGAAGTATTTTCCTTCATTTCTGCTTTAAATCTTTTAGTTTTTCAGTAATTCACTATGTATTACTTTATTAATACTTACTTACTAAGGAAATAAATATTTACTAAAATAGTTTATCCAAATGAATGACCAAACAAAATTATTCAGAACGCTTTAAATAGTTTTAGGACTTTTCTGTCACTTTCTATAACCACATAGATACTTTTTATAGTTGTTTTGTTTTGTCTTGCTCTCACAACATAGCCCTGGCTGGCCTGGAACTCAGTATATAGCCCAGGCTGGCCTTGACCTTACAGAGATTCATCTACCTCTACTTTCCGGATGCTACAATTAAACATGTCAACCACCCCCAGTTCAATAATCATTTAAATTTAAGGACCAATAATGATGTGAGTTGTTCCACATGTTTAACATAAGAATTTCTCCCAAAAAACCAGCAAAGTACATTTTATGTTACTCTTACATACATACGTTTCATATTGTTTGACTTTAATGTTTCATAAATATCTAATGCAGCAGTTCCCAACAAAACATCAGATTTCAGGGTCTGGTGACTCCACACACGAAAATGTAATTTACTCGTAGGGGTAACGATACTGAAAGTAAAAAAGGAGGGAAATATTGTTTTCATTAAACATCATAATGAGATCCTTAATAAGTTCAATAAAGCTTTAATGTTTAAAATTTTTTTATTGTACCTCTTTTTCTTAAATTAAAACAAATTACGTTTATTTATTTAGTTGGATGTGGAGGTCAAAGGACAACTTGCAGGAGTTGGTTCTCTCCTTCCAGCATTAGGGCCTCAGGAATCTAGCTCAGATCGTCAGTCTTGGAGGCAAGTACCTTTACCTACTGAACTATGTGGGCAGTCCCTCACTGTGCCTCCTAAAAGATTACTAGTAACCAGGTGGTCTATGCTCTGAAATCTCATGAAAACTGTGTTTGAACGCAACTGGACTGTAAGATCACTCTCACACACACACATACACACACATGTACGTATGCGTGCAAAACAAAACTGCTTATAAGGCAACAGATTATTAAAAGAGCGGATTTATTGAAACAATATAATATGCCTCATAAAGATACATAATTTCATGTGTTCATTTTAAAATGCATGTTTTGAAATAGTGAATTCACAAATTAAATCCTTACTTAGGCGATGCATTTCACTGAACTTGAGGTGATTTCACTAATCCCCACAGTAAGTGTATCATATGAGAATTAATACTAAAAATGATGCCCCTCAGAGAAGCTGAGCAAACTGCCAAGGTCATCCAGCTAGTAAGCCAGCTGAAGTTTGAACTAAAGTCTACTGTGATACACCAAAAGTTCTGCAGGCCATCATTCATTTTGAAAATTATACCAATACACCAAGTTTCACAATGTGGGAGGCAAAGTCACCAGGATAACCATCATATATAGAAGTGCAAGCTTGGATAACACAGTGAGACCCTGTCTCAAAACAGAAGCACATACCTCATGCTTGGCAAAAGCACACAATGAAGAATGTACTCTATAATATAGCTGTTTCCAAGGCAACAGAAATTAGGAGAACATGAAAATTCCACAAACAAAATCTAAATTGACCTTCAGCAAATTCTTAATAATTCAATTTTATTTTTATCTCTTTTCTCTTTTGAGACAGGGTCATACTTACATAACCCTGGCTGGCCTAGAACTCACTGTGTAGACCAGACTGGCCTAGAACTCACTGTATAGACCAGACTGGCCTGAAATCTGAAATCCTAAGCGCTAGGATCATATGCATGTAATTTTTAAATTTCATTCATTTTCTTAAAATTATCACTAGACAAATCAAAATGCTTCTAGGACTTCAGATATTCATATTGTAGGCATATCAATTGTTTTGATAATTACTGGGAATAAATATAATCAAATAAGTTTATTGTTTGAAGAGAAAAGCTTACAGTTTCTCATCTTGGCATTTAAAAGAACATCTTTTTTTCCTAGTCATTAGTATATTTCTTTAAGTGAAACAAAATCAAGAGTTGTAAATATCAAGTAATAAAAATAATTTGTATTTTTGTTGTTACTGCTGTTTTGTTTTGTTTTGTTGTTTTGTTTTTTGAGACAGGATTTCTCTGTGTAGCCCTGGCTGTTCTGGAATTCGCTCTGTAGCCCAGACTGGCCTCAAACTAACAGATCTGCCTGCCTCTTCCTCCAGAGTGCTGGGATTAAAGGTGTGCACCACCACTGCCCAGCAATTTGTCTGTATTTTATACTGAAACAACTCATTACATTCTGATCTACATTTTAATCTATGTTTCCCAAATCCTATGTGCTACACTATTTTAAAATCTACTCATTGGCAAATTATGCTTTTCCTCTTAATTTTAAAAATTACAATTCCTTTCAATGAGTGCTCAATGTCTCAGGTTGTCCTACCAACATCTGACATTTTGTCAGTAAGTGTGCAAACTGAGCGCTATCTTATTTTTATGAATTTACACTGCAGATAAAAATCAGCCTGCATGCACATGCATATATATAAATCATATAAGCCTAGTATCTTAATATATATTAGAAAACAACTATTATAAAAGAGAAACTGCATAGCTACATAAAGGATATTAGATGTGTATATACTCAGCTAGAAGTGTAACCATGATATGAATATTAACTATAAAAGCAGTTATAGGGGCTGGAAAGATGGCAAAGAGTGTAAAATGCGTGTAATACAAGGCTAGTGACCTGAGTTCATTCCCTGGAGCCCACAAGAAAAATTTGACTCCACAAAACTGTCCCCCTAACTTCATGAGACCACAGCGTGCACTGCCTAATAAACACACATGAAATAATAAAAGGTTAATTTAAATAAATCAAAATAGGGGTGGAGGGATAGCTCAGTGGTTAAAAGCACTAAAAGGAAAACAAAAATTAAGTGCAGGGCATAGAAGCACATACCTACAGTACAAGCATTCAAGAGGCTTGAGGCAAAAAGAGATAAAGAATTCAAGGCCAGTCTGAGCTACATAGCAAGTTCCAGGCAAGCCTGACCTACTCAGCAAGACCCTGTCTCAAAAGAGAACAAAACAAAAACAAACGAGTTTGTTAAAAAAAAGTGAGTTAATTTCTGAACCTGACTCAGCCCCAATTTAAGAAGAGGGCTACTGGGACTAGAAAGATAGCTCAGGGGTTAAGAGCACTTGTTACTTTTTGCAGAGGAACTGGATTCTCTCCCTAGAATATACATGATGGCTAACAACCATTTGTAACTCCAGTTCCAAGGGCTCTGACACCTTCTTCTGACCTCCCAGGGCACTATATACATTTGGTGCATAGTCACATATGCAGGCAAAACACACATACACATAAAATAAAATCTTTCTTAAAGGCTTTAAAATGACATAAATATAATACTAATTAATGTTGGAATTTAGTTTTTTAGAAAACTAAAATTAAAAGGGAGAGCTATTATAAAGAGCTCTTCCTGTTCTTCAGTGGCAACAGTGATAGCACCACCAACTAATCTGGAGAAGACGAAGATAGATTAGACCAAACAGGAAACTAGAGGAAAGAGTCCTGGGAGCAGGTGGGAAGAAAGGTCAAAGAGAAAAGGGAAGGCAAAGAAACAAGCTCATTAGAGTCGCATCTCTGCTCATGAACCAAACAAGTATCACTGTGGGAACTTACACCGTAAGGGGTTGCTTCCACTTGGGACTGTTTGTATTGTTGCATTTTTCTGTCTTCTTTGACTGCCCATCTACTGTGACTTCTACATAAGGACTTGGTCCAAACCAATTCTTTTTATTTTCTTTAAGTTTGGCTGAGATGACTGTAAAAGAAAAGAGAAACACTTTAACATTTGAAATATTAGTTTACTCCTTGATCAATGCCATTTCATTAAAGATTAAGCCGGTTATTTTTATTTAGAAGCAGCTATTCCCTAAAATGTTTATTCATGATATTTATATTTCTTATATTTTTTCCTATCTTAGTAAATATATACATACAGGACTTCTACATATCAGATATTCAAATAACTACCAAGAGACCCCACCCCCTATAGCCAGTGCCAGGATCATGGGCAATTCTACCATGCCTAGCCAAAATGAATTTATAGCCCAGCTCCCCAAGCAGCATAACAAGCAGTCTAACATCTAGGAACTGAGCAAGCACAGGCCCAGGGGATGGCCCTAATCTCTGACTCCTTACAGATCAAGTAGTCTTCTAGCATGACTTTGGCCAAAGCATTTCTTATTTTCCTCTAATACACACATACACACACACACACACACACACAAAGCTGGCATGGAGCATATCATGATAGTGTGAATAAAAATAGCCCCCACGGGCTCATGTATTTGAATGCTTAGTCACCAGGGAGCAGCACTATTTGAAAGGATTAGAAGGATTAGGAGGTCTGGCCTTGTTGGAGAAAGTATGTCACTGGAGGTGGTACTTCAGGTTTCAAAAGCCTATGCCTCTCTCTCTGCTGTCTGCAGATCTGAATATAGAACTCTCAGATACTTCTCCAGCACCACATCTGCCTGTGTGCCACCATGCTTCCCACTAAGACAACAATGGACTAAACCTCTGAAACAGTAGGCAAACCCCAATTAAATGTTTTCCTTTATAAGAGCTGCCATGATCAAGCAGGGCATGGTAGCACATACCTTTAATCTCAGCATGCAGGAAGTAAGAGGCAGGTAGATCTCTGATCAAGGCCAGCCCGGCCTATAGAAAGAGTTCCAGGACAGCCAGGGCTATACAGACAGACCCTGTCTCAAACAACAAATACAAAAAATTTTTGCTGTGGTCATGGTGTCTCTTCATAGCCATAGAAACCCTAAAGATAGTAGGATTTAAACCCATGTGCTTCTGTATGTATGTACATTTATTTACATATATTTCATATATTTGTATTTTACATTTTACACTATATTTTATTTGTGGGAAGGAGTGCTTGTGCCATGGTGCAAGTATGAGGGCCAGAGCACAACTTGAGGGAGATAGTTCTCCCTCCACCATGTTGGTTCTAGAGATTGAACTCAGGTCACCAGGCTTTGTGGCAAGTGCCTTTACCCACTAAGCTATCACTGGCCCAATACATACATTTTTGTTGTTGTTGTTGTTTGTTTTTCAAGACAGCGTTTCTCTGTGTAGCTTTGGGCCTATCCTGGATCTCGTTCTGTAGACCAGGCTGGCCGAGAACTCACAGAGATCCATCTGCTTCTGCCTCCCGAGTGCTGGGATTAAAGGCATGCGCCACCACCGCCCGGCACATTTCTTTTTATAAGTTCATTATCTTGGATATTTGTTACAGTATCAGAAAGCTGACAAATACATGATATATTTGCTGAAAATAATTTTTATCTGTTATTTTTTGTTTTTCCACTTTTCACGTGTGTGTAGTATGTGCATGAGTCAATAGTGGTGCATACATGTGTATAAGCATGGGTTTTTGCATGTATTTGGGTGCATGTATGTGGGTAAGTATGCATGTGTGTATGAATTCATTTAAAGGCTCAAGGTTGATGCTGGGAATCATCCTTGATCCATCTTCTACTTTATTCATGGAATGAAGGTCTCTTAAGTAAACCTACAGGTGGCTAATAGGGCTGCTCTTGCTAACCAGCTTGCTCTGGGGCTCCTTTCTCCACCTTCCAAGGCTTAAATTACAGGCAGGTCACCGCAGCCACCCAGCATGAACTTCTGGGGAAAGGAACTCCAGTGTCCTCATATTTGCAAAGCAAGTATTTTCACCACTGAGCCATATTCCCAGTCCCTTATTTATTTATTTGTTCATTTATTTATTTGATTTTTAAGTCTTGTGCTTAAGTATACTCAAACTTTTAGATAAAAGATTAAAATGGCAGCCCAGCAGTGGTGGCACACGCCTTTAATCCCAGCACTCAGGAGGCAGAGGCAGGTGGATCTGAGTTCGAGGCCAGCCTGGTCTACAGAGTTCAGTACAGCCAGAGCTACTCAGAGAAATCCTGTATTGAACCTGCACTGCGCCCCCAAAAAATTGGCTAGATATAATAACTCTTTGTGATATCAACAAGAAGTTACTTTTTTTTCTCTCTTTTGCTTAAAACTTCTTCCTTTCATCATTAGTATTGCTAAAAAAAAATTTCATTTTTGAGAATGTTAAAAGCAAAATAGTAATTTCATTTTTTAAAATGTAAAGGTATATAAATTACTGATGTAACCTGAAAAATAAAAAGTTAAGAGATAGAAGACAGTACCAGTCCAGTCAAAAATTTCAATACTGAGCTCTCTCTTTGCCCCCAAAGGCAGAAGATGCCTGATCCAATTTAAATCAGTCTAGATTGAAGAAGGAGGAAATAATTAGAATCTAACATTGACAAAGAAATAGTACCTTTTATTGAGAATTGCTGGTAAAAAAATATCAACTAAAAAAAAAAACAAACAAAAACAAACAAACAAAAAAAACTGAGGGAAGCTCCATGAAAAATATTCTAGGATGCTATTACCTTAAGATAGCATTGTTTGGTTGGTTGGTTTTGTTTTTTTGAGACAGGGTTTCTTGTGTGTAGTCCTGGCTGTCCTGGATCTAGCTTTATAGACCAAGCTGACCTTGAAAACCCAGAGATCCTCCTGTCTCTGCCTCCAGAGTACTGGGATCAAAGGCGTGTGCCACTACAGCCCAGTTTATCCTCAGGTTTTGATCAATTGAATGCAGTAATTAAGTTATGTGTTGGAGGCCACACATACATACACATAATTTTTAAAAAGGATATGGTTTGTGGCCTACACATTTACAATTTAGAAGATGATATAAACCAGGAATAGCAGAAACTAAGTAATACAACAGGGTGCAAACTGTTCTATATTCAATATATGTTAAAGGGAAAGAGACTGGGGGTCACTGTGTAATGGAGCTATAGGTACCTGCCATACCTAAAGAATCTAGCAACTCATCTAGACCATATGGAGCTGCAATGGAAAATCTTAGCTAAGACTAAAAAAACTACACCTCAATGAAAGAAGTAGTGTAGGTTTCTGAGCAGAAACATAACCTAAGAGGTGGCATATTAAAATATTCATCTTAAAATGATGTATAGTATGGCTAAAGGGATAAACAAAGATAAAAATGTTACTTAACAATAGGAACCAAAAGATTTGAATAGCCATTTTCCCAAAACAGATATAAAATTAGCCAAAAAGTACACAAAAACATGCTGAACATCATTAGCCATCGGGAAACAAAACCACAGCTCATAGGATGGGTACAATCAAAATGACAGATTACAAGCACTAGGAAGAGATGGAGAAATTGGAAACCTATTATATTGCTGATAAAATTACACAATAGTGAAGCTGCTTTGAAAAATAACCTGGAATCCTCAAAACACTAAACATGGATACCATATAACCAAGCAATTCAACTCCTACATACATACCCAAATAAACAGAAAGCACACATCCTCACAAAAACTATACAAATGTTCATATCATTATTCATAGAGTATTATCCATAATAGATGAAAAGTACAAGTCTAACAAGAAGGCTTGGAGAACCTCATGGTGGAAGGAGAGAATCATTGTCCACTGGCTTCCATACACATGCACACTTATATGTGTGTACAAATGAACACAAACACACACACTAAATAAATGTAAAAATAAATAAGAGCAGAAACAATGCAAACATCCATCATCAACTAAGAAATACATAAATAAATATTGTACATTAACATAATGGAATACTATTTGGCAATAAAAAGAAATGAAGTACTGGTACATGCTACAATGTAAATGAACCTTGAAAACATGCTAAGTTAAGGAAGATACAAATTGTATAAGAGAGCTCCAAATCCACACAAAGTGGGTAAGTGATCACCTAGATTTGTGGTTACTATTCACAGAGTAAACGGTTTGTGATGCTAATAGATACAAGGATTCTTTCTGGAGAGACAAAAATCATTCTAAAATTGTTAAAGCAGGCGTGGCGGCATGTCTGCAATCCCAGCATTTAGGAGGGAAGCAGAAGGTCCCCTGTTCGAGGTTATCCTTGGCTACATATCATATTTGGCACCAGATTGAGCTGGGAGACATTGTCTAACAAAACAAAGCACAAAGTAAATAAATAAAAACAGCATGATACATCAAATGGACCTAATACCAAAGAACACAAAATCTCAGAAGCCCATGGACACTTCTCTTAAATAGACCATATACTAGGACACAAAACAAATACTAACAAATTCAGGAAAATTGAAAAGACTCTGTGGATACTATCTGACCACAATGCAATAAAACTTAAAATAAACATCAAGTGAATCTCTAGTAATTACATAAGCTCATGGAAATTAAACAGATTACTGAATGATAGATAAGTCTAAGAAGCAGCTTAGGAAGAAATCCAGAAGAAATAAAAATTTCCTCGAATTAAATGAAAAACACAACAAAACTTCTGGGACCAATTAAAAGGAGTTCTAAGAGGGAAGTTTATATCTCTAAGCACCCATGCTAAAAACTGGATCAAGCCTGGCGTTGGTGGCACAGGCCTTTAATCCCAGCACTTGGAAGGCAGAAGCACACGGATCTCTGTGAGTTTGAGGCCAGCCTGGTCTACAAAGCAAGTTCAGGACAGCAAGAGCTACACAGAGAAACCTTGTCTCGAAAAAGGAAGAAAAAAAAAAGAATCAAAGCCCTTAACAAGAAACCTAAAATACTGAAACTGCTGGAAGAAAACACGGGGCAGTACCATACAAGATAAAGACATAGTAAAGGACTTTCTGAACAGGACTCCATTTGCTCCTGAATTAAGGCCAACAACTGATAGATGAGACCTCATTAAAACGAAAAGTCTTCTCTACAGCAAAAGAAAAATCAATTGAATGAAGGGGGAGAGAATTTTTGCCAGCTATAGATCTGATAAAGGATTAATATCCAGTATAAACAAAGAACTCAAAGCTATGGGTCTGAACACAGAGTTCTCAAAAGAAATAAAAATGGCTAAGAAACACCCTTAAAGTGTTCAGCATCATCAGCAATCCGGGAAATGAAAACAAAAAATATTCTGAGATTTCATCTTACCCCAATCAGAATGACTAAGATAAAAGAAAAACAAATAAACTGATAACAAATGCTGGTGAAGATGTGGGCAAGGAGGAATCTTCATTGACTGCTGGTGGAACTGCCCACTGGTGGCACCACTATGAAAATCAGTGTAGAGACTTTTCTAAAAGCTAAAAGGTAGATATATCATAGGACCCAGCTATACTATTCCTTGGCATTTGCACAACGGATTCGACATCCTACTTTTAGATACTTGCTAAGCCATTTTCATTGCTGCTCCATTCACAATAGCAAGAAAATGGAGATAATCTAAATGTTTACCTGATTAATGGATAATGAAAATGTTGTACATTTATACAATAGAATTCTATTCACTGTAAAGAAAAGTAAAATCATGACATTTGCAAGTAAACGGATAGAACTAGAAACAATTATCCTGAGTGAGGTAACCCAGACCCGGAAAGGCGACAGCTACATGTTGTTTCTTACTTGTGGATCCTAGCTCTGAATCTTTAGATATGAGTAGATAACTTGGTGTAGCTGCAGAAACCAAGAAAGTAGAAGGGATCATGGGGGTGGAGTGGGAGGAAGAGCTCTAAAGAAGGGAACAGGAGGACATGGGTGCTATGAAGGGGGAAATGAGAGAAAAAAGAGGGAAGGAGAGGAGGGATAAATAACACTCAAGAGATTTGAAAAAGTCATAAGGAAACATTTTATGTCAACATAAAATACATATATAATATACATAACTAAGCATTTACATATAGCTCAAATGTATATAATATACATAAGTTATACACACACACATATACATATTTTTTAATGAAATTATGTCACTTGGGGTGATAATGCTCCCCCTAAGAGCAATAGACATCTAGTAAAAGCCCCAAGCCAGACATGGAAAAATCTCCCTTTCAATTGCTGGTCAGGAGAGTCCAAGGTACTCCCAAAACAGTACATGCTGCTGCCATTGCTCTAACTGGCCTCTCAGAACTTGAAGTCAAGACCCTATTGCTAAAGACACCACACACACTTTGAACTTGGAAGAATCAAGCTAGAACTGACCTGGAAGCCTCTTCCCTGTGGACTAGCTCTCACAGTATCCAAAGATGCTAAGCAAGCTGCTAGGAGAGAAAAGCAATCAATAGTCCTACCCAGATGTGAACCCAAACAATGACTGGCACAGCAAGATACCCACAATAGTGACACTTATATCTTAGGGCTAACTAACAGCCGTTTAATTAAATGTAAGGTCCACTCAACTGGAGAGAATTCATGCCTGCTGCCACAGAGCTAGCCACTACCTGTGGTTGGTGAGGTCATGGACCCTAGAGGAAAACCTACTACTGTCACTTATATCCATAGATAGGTGTATTTTTCACCCTTCATCAAAGTAGCTTCCTTTTGCAGCAGATAGAGACGATCACAAAAATCCCCAACTGGTCAAAATTCAGAGAATAATTAATCATAGGATGCCTAACCCCAATTGCTACATCTACAATACAAACCTACACCTAAGACTCAGGGAACATTGTAGAAGAGAGAACAGAAAGACTTCAGCTGCAAAACAATGTCTTCTTCTATATATGACAGGGAAGTTGTACCCATGAAATCTCAACAATATTGTCACCTAAACAAGACCTGCACAATGACACTATCACCCAACACCAACATGATTCAGGGAAAATCTTGTAAGACCCACCCCCTAGATGAAGAGCCATAGACAACTTATGACTACTAAGAGAGGGAAAATCAGTCTTCTCCAGGAATGAGCACCCTGATAGGTTATCCAGCTCCAAGTAGTCAGCCCTAAATACACACACACCACCACCAGCAACAACAACAACACACTAAATGGATACAGTAGGGTATGTCTTGTGGGGTGTGTGTGTGTGTGTGTGTGTGTGTGTGTGTGTGTGCGTATAAAACAATATAATTAAAGAAGAGGTCATACATTTGAGTAGGGAAGAACACAGGAGTTAGAGGGGGAATGTAGGCTCACAAAGATAAGATAAATAATAGAGTATTTTATCTAAATTTGCCAAATACAAATGGACTGAATATTGTAACTGTAATTCTTACCGGATAACTATTTTTGTTATATATAGTTTTACTACGTTAAAGTTAAAACTTTCCTTTTTAATTAGACAAAAAGGAGGAAATACTATGGAATAATCCCTTTGTACACTGTGGAAGGTTTGTTGCTGTGACTGGTTTAATTAAAAAAAAAAAAAAAACAACAACAACAACAAAAAACTGACGGGCCAGTAGCCAGGCAGGAAATAGAGACAGAACAACCAAACTAAAGATGGTGGGAAGAAAAAGGGTGGAGTCAGAGGAGTTGCCAGGAAATGCAGAGGGAGCAAGACATGCTGGAAAACAGGTAAAGCCACGAGTCACCTGGCAACACATGGATTAATAGAAATGGGTTAATTTAAAATGTAAGAGTTAGCAAGTAACAAGCCTGAACTATTGGCCAAGCATTTATAATTAATAATAAGACTCTTGTAGGTTTTTTTTGGGGGGAAGGGGGAAGTGGCTGCTGGGACTAGAAAACTCCATCTACAGGGGAGGGATGGAAATGGTGTAAATGCAGTACTTATGTATGACATTCTCAAAATTAAAATTTTAAAAAGGTAAATAAATAATAAAATTGATAGTGGTGATAATGGCTCAATTCTGTTTATAATTTAATAAAATTATTAATAACCAAGAGTAATTGCCTAGATACCAGTTTAATGGAGGAGAATTAATCTATAAAATGTTTTGAGGCAAAAATGATTTTTATATATCTCTTATATTTTTGGTTGTGAGCCTAGCCTTTAATGGCTGAGCCATCTCTTCAGTTCAATTTTTATATATCTCAACATGTTCATGTATTCATTCATCAAATACTGATTTGGTGCCAAAGATGTAATAGCCCATCCAAGATTTTGTTCTCGGGCTGGAGAGAAGACTCAGTGGTTAAGAGCACTGGCTGCTCTTCCAGAGGTCTTGAGTTCAATCTCCAGCAACCACATGGTGGCTCACAACCATCTATAGTGGGATCTGATACCTTCTTCTGGTGTGTGTATACATAATAAATAAAAAAAATCTTTAAAAAAAAAAGATTTTGTTCTCAAAAGATTTTTAAAAAGAAAATTTCAGATTTTTTTTTTTTAATTTAGATGCATGTATGTGTATGTAAGTGAATGCCACATATGAGTGCAGGTGTCCTCAAAGGTCAGAAGATTTTATTGGGTCCTCTGGAGCCTCCATGTATGATATGGGTACTGGAAACTGAACCAGGGTCTACTAGAAAAGGAGCAAGTGCTCTTAACCACTGAGCCATCTCTCCAGTCACCAAGATTATTTTTTAATAGAGGAGGCAGAGATATAAGGTACTGTACCTTTTTAAGACTTACCAGTGATCTGAAGTTGTGATTTCATGGTCAAGCTACCCACTGAATGAAGCTGTGATCCACTGTCAGACATACCATCAATAAGACAGCAGACCTGAAAACAATGAGATACTATTAGCATCAAAATTTTCTCTTTAAAAATGTGTAAACAGCTATAATGTGGCCTTTCATACTAAAGGCTTCATAATAATCAACAGTCTTCACACTGCTAAATATAATTTTCAACTGTGGTATTTATTCTATTAGTAAGATGTAAGCTTCTTCCTCTAGTATAAACAACACTCTTCCCTTGAGTTCCCAAGACCTATCTTCCAGATTTATGGTCTTCTGATTATTTCTTCTGCTCTTACTGAGGACCCCCGTTCAGTTTCCAGCACCTACATGGAGGATCAGAACTAACTGTATTTCCAGTGACAGAAGATCCAATGCCCTCTGTGCCTCCTCGGGCACCAGGTACGCAGACACACATGCAGGCAAAACACTCATTCACATAAAAGAAAATAAAACCGGGCGGTGGTGGCACATGCCTTTAATCTCAGCACTCGGGAGGCAGAGGCAGGCGGATCTCTGAGATCAAGGCCCGCCTGGGCTACAGAGTGAGTTCCAGGAAAGGCGCAAAGCTACACAGAGAAACCCTGTCTTGATAAACCAAAAAAAAAGAAAATAATTTTTTAAAGTGTCCTTTTTCTTCTTTCTGCTCCTAACGCTGGCTTATGCTGGCTCAATTACTGGTTCTCTCTACATTCATTCCCTTGAGGACACTATCAGGTCTTAGAGCTTTAAAGTACATCTATATAAAAACATGACCCAACTAAATCTCTGGCCCACGTGTTACTCCTAAAACTTAAAAAACTCCACTTGGGCCGGGCGGTGGTGGTGCACGCCTTTAATCCCAGCACTCGGGAGGCAGAGCCAGGCGGATCTCTGTGAGTTCGAGGCCAGCCTAGGCTACCAAGAGAGTTCCAGGAAAAGGTGCAAAGCTACACAGAGAAACCCTGTCTCAAAAAACCAAAACAAAAAAAAAAAAAAAAAAAAAAAAAAACTCCACTTGGTTATCTAAGACATCCCATCCTGAAGATATTCCAAACTCAATTCCTGATCTTTTTTTGCAGACCTCTATTGAGTATTCTCACCAGTAGGTTGTGATTCTAGATGTTCTTCTAGATGTTCAAGCTTAAAACTCTAGAGTCATTCTTGACAATTTTCCTTAGATTTTGCTTCCAACTTGCCTACAAATTAAGTCTGTCTACTGATAGAGACCTTTCATTCTGAATAAAATACATCTCATAAAATCATTAGCAGTCACCTAAATTAGAGGAATGATATATAATGTATATATACATATACATATATTTAAAGTTTCAACTCTGCATTGTATGATGTTACTATCTGATTCCCAAAGAAACATCACCATCATTCTGTAGTTTATTACCTAGTCTTCAATATCCAAAAGCATATTTACCACAGATCTATGACAAAAAAATATATAAAATATAAGAAAAATCAGGAAATACAGAAGCAATCAAGAAGCAAAATTGTGGTGATATTTTATTGATGCTCTAACAAATAAAGCTTGCCTAGGTATCAGAGGAAAAAGCCAGCCACTATATTAAACATAGAGGTCAGGCAGTGGTAGCACATGTCTTTGATCCTAGCATTCGGGAGGCAGAGATTCATTCAGATCTCTGAGTTCAAGGCCACATTGGGAACAGAGCCAGGAATGGTGGCACATGCCTTTAATCCCAGCACTAGTTAACCATAGAGGTCTGTACAGACAGACAGGAAGTGACACAGCTGGGTGGAAAGAGGAAGTGATGTAGCTGGGCAGAGAGAGGAAGTAAGATGGCAGGGCACAGAAAGGTATATAGGCGTGAGTACACAGGAAGTATCTCTCTCTTGGGCTGAGGACTTCTTAGTGGTAAGAACTTGTAGGGGGCTTGTTCTATCCCTCTGATCTTTCAACTTTCACCCCAATATCTAGCTCTGGGCTTCGTATTATAAGACCATTTAGCAATTTGTGTTACACAAAATTCCTTGGGATCTTAAAATAAGACAAATAGGAGTAGGTAGAAAATCTTGTAATTTGAATTTTATTTCTTCCTTTTACTCTCATTACTATTTCCTTCATATGACTCATTTTATATGACTCTTCTTAAACTACTATAATAGTTCAATATTCCTCACAAAAAAAGAAAACAAAGCAATGGAACAGAAAAAAGAACTGAGGGCTAAGGGTAGAACTCAGCTGGCAAAGTGCATAGATAGCATACATGAAGCCCCGGGTGCAGTCCCCAGTACTGCATAAAACCTGGGTGCTGGGGGATGTCTTTCTGTACACTGTGAATACATGTTTTTCCCATTGGTTAATAAATAAGCTGCTCTGGCCTATGGTAAGGCAGCTTAGAGGCAGGCGGGAAATCCAAGGAGACAGGAAAGAGAAGGGCAGAGTCAGGGGGATGCCAGCCTGCCGCCCAAGGAGCAACATGCCAGCAGACTGGTAATGCCACAGCCATGTGGTAAAACATAGATTAATAGGAATAGGTTAATTTAATATGAGTTAGCTAGCCAGAAGCTGAAGCCATAGGCCATACAGTTTGTAATTAATATAAGCCTTTGAGTAATTATTTTATAAGCGGCTGTGCGGTCCCAGGGGGCTGGGCAGTACCAGAGAAACTTCCAGCTACACCTGGGCATGGTAATTCATGACTGTAATCCCAGGACTCCAGAAGTGGAAAGAGAAGAATCAGAAGTTCAAGGTCGTCTTTAGCTATATAGCCAGTTAGAAGCTAGCCTGAGCTACATGAAACTCTAATCTCAAAGAGAAAAAAGTTAAAAACCAACTACAGAAATCAATGGAGAGCCAGGAGTAGTGGCACATGCCTTTAATCCCAGCACTCGGGAGGTAGAAGCTAAGGTACTTTTTGCCCAGCCTTACAACTTGAATTTGATCCTGAAATCCACATGCTGGAAGGAGAGAACACACACACTCTCACATGTTGCCTTCTGATTTCTTCATATGCACAGTAGAACACGGGTGCCCATACACACAATAAATGAATGAATGAATGAATGAATGAATAAATAAATATAATAAAAGTCAATGGAAAGAATGAGCTCTTGTTCTATCATTAGTAATAAATATTAGAAACAAAATATGAGCTGGGCATGGTGGCACACGCCTTTAATCCCAGCACTTGGGAGGCAGAGGCAGGTGGATCTCTGTGAGTTCAAGGCCAGCCTGGTCTACAGAGTTCCAAGACAGCCGGGGTTGTTATACAAAGAAATCCTGTCTCAAGGAAAAGAAAAATTTTCTTTCATAAAATGTGAAACCCAATAAAATAATACCTACTTCCTCAGAAGACAACCTTATTGTGGGGCTGAAGGATGGCTTAGTGGATAAAACAGTTGCTGTGCATAAACATGAGAAACTGAGTTCAAACCCAAGCACCCACATAAAAGCCAGGCATGACCATGCCTCAAACACCAGTGCTATGAGGGGCACAGGGGAGACCACTGCTGGGGCTTGCTGACAGCCAGGCTAGCTCTAAGTACTGCGAGGGACTCTATGTCAGGGGCATAAGGTGCAGTCATAGGACACCTGATGTCCTCTTCTGTCCTTTGCGTACAGACACACACATGTACACATTCACTATATACAAACACACACACACAAAAACCAAAACCAGAAAGCAAGCAAAACATTGCTAGCCTGTGACTAAGCTCAATATGCAGTTCTTACTATAAATGGTAGGGTATGAAAATGCAGCTCTTTTCTGGAATAGAAAAGTATTTAAATATTAGGGTTACGTTTCTAGATATGAGAATTGCAAGTCTTTCTGGCAAACACTGCTTTTTCTTCTTGCTTTTCTCTCTTCCTTTCTTCTCTTGAGAAGGGTCTCATTTGACCCAGGGGTTTCAAACTTGCTATATAACTGAAAATGACCATGAATTTCTGATCCTCCTGAGTACTAGAATCACTGCCATGCTTGGGGCCGAACCAAAGGCTTTGTGAATGCTCAGTGGTCCTCTACCTATACTCCCAGACCCACATCTCACTATGTTTTTTTTAAATACAGCCCAAGTTGGTACTTAGCAGAATGGCACTTAGAATATATTCAGTTATTTTAAAGAAACGAGGAAATATGAGGTAAACATCTTAAATTTCAATACCACACAACCTTTTAATAATATTTATTATATTGAAGTGTGACTGCTGGCAAGTAGCTTTGTTTTCCTGAACAAAAAACCAAAAACTTAAAAAAGCAGGAGGAATTTTATATTTGAGTAACCCTTGGGACCTAATACAGAAGCAGCTCAACAAATGCTTGCTAAATATTATCAATTTTTTTAAAGATTTATTTATTCATTATGTATACAGAAGAGGATGCCAGATCTCATTACAGATGGTTGTGAGCCACCATGTAGTTGCTGGGAATTGATCTCAGGACCTCTGGAAGAGCAGTCAGTGCTCTTAACCTCTGAGTCATCTCTCCAGTTATCAATTTAAGCCAATGTTGTGGTCCACATCTGTAATCCCAGCACTGGGAGGTAAAGGCAGTAGGTTAATGAGTACAGGACCAGCGTCAGCTACATAGCAACTTAGACGCCAGCTTAGGTTACATGAGACCCTCTTTGAAAAAATAACAAAACCCACTAACATTTCTATGCTCTGTTTCCTTCAAGTCTTTGTGCCAAAGTTTAAAGTTAAGACAATATGGCCTCTCATTTTTTTTATTATTGTTTTAAGACAGGGTCTCTCCATGTAGACCAGGCAGACCAGGCTGGCCTTAAACTTAGAGATATCCACCTGCTTCTGCCTCCAAGTGCTGGGATTACAGCTGGCTCTGGCTTCTCATTTGTAAAACAGTGAATATTAGAAAAGCTTATGTTACTGATACCAGTCCTACATCATGATGTCAACAAGGCCCTAAAAAAGTAGTGACTTAGCACATGAAACAAAGTACAATCAGAGAGTAGACAAGAAGCCATCTGAGAGGTCACAGGCAAACGTTCAGTAGACAGGGGTAGAGTGGGGCACCCTTGGAATCCCAGCACTTGGAAGGATCAAACTTCAAGGTCATCCTTGGCTACACAGTGAGTTTAAGGCCGGCTTTAGTTGCCTCATCTTTTCTTTTCCTTTTTTGGGGGGGAGGGGGGTGGTGGTGGTGGGTATAAGACTCTGAGAGATTTAAATCAACTGCCCAAGATTACAGAATACAAAAACTATAACACAAGTCTCCCAGGTATCTTTCCAAAAAGAACTGTTTTGTGAGCTGGGGTGATATGGCTACTCTGAGGAACATTTGAAGATATTTGGAAACAGAAACAATATTTCCCAGTACATTTCTTTTCTAGGAAACTTCTTTATTTCTGGTAAGATAGGCCATCATGGAAGGAATGGAAGCTGATTTGCTTCTTTACTGCAGATAGCGCCTTCTTTTCCCCCTTTTTAAAATCTACATACTTCATTTTCATGCCTTCTAACAATCTGAAACAACTTTGCAATCTCATTGAACTTCTCTCCCTTGTACCCATTTCCTTTCTATTATCTTTCACAAATCACATCATTTCCTTCCTCTCCATAAGTGTCATAAAGAGCATAGTTAAACAAGCCTTTAATTACAGCAAATGAGACTTCTTTACACAAGCCAACCAAAGCCTTGTTCTGTCTTAAGCATGTATAGGGCAACTAGTTAACACAAACACAAACTAAATCAAAAGGTCACACAGGTGAGAGAATAATAAATATTAATGCTCACAGTGGAGACAAAGTATGACTGAGTAAGCCAAGACATGGTGATGATGATGATTGGCAACTAACAGTCTCAAGATAGGAGGCACTAATCCTCAGGAACTGCTCGCTTTCCTTTTCCATTCTTTCGTTCTTCTCTTTTTTTTTTTTTTTTTTGGTGTGTGTGTGTGTGTGTGTGTGTGTGTGTGTGTGTGTGTGTGTGTGTTTAGACAAGGTCTCAGGTAGTCCAGGCTACCTCAAACTTGCTATGTAAACAAGGATAGCCTTTCACGCTGGATCCTACAGCTTTGATTTGACTGCCCTAGAACCCACTATGTAGACCTTGAACTCACAAAGATCTGCCAGCCTCTGCCTCCCAAGTACTGGGATTAAAAGAAAGAGTGTGCCACAATGCCCAGCCTTTCTTTAAAAAATAAAATAAAAGTACTATCATTGTGTATGCATATGTGTGAGCGTGAGTGTGCATATGGTGGTCAGAGGACAACTTCTGCGAATCAGTTCTCCCCTTCCAGCATGAGTTCTAGGAATCTAACTCAGGTCATCAGACTGTTCAACAAGTGCTTATATTTGCTGCCCCGTTTCACTGGTAGTGCTGTGTGTGTGTGTGTGTGTATGTGTGTGTGTGTGTGTATTTGTATGCCTATGTGCTCACTCATGCATGTATGTGGTATATGATATATTTACTTTGTGTACATGAGTATAGAGACTAGAGGTAGACAGATGTCAGCTTGCTTGCTTTCTATCTTTAAGCCTGAGGGCAATTTTTTTAGAATTTAAAAAGAAAAACCCCAGAACAGGCAAGCTGCAAATTTCAGCAGCTGTCAGAAGGGAAATGACAAAGAGGAAGAGAAAAGGGAATGCCATTTAAACCAACATGTTCAGCAATGGAGGTTAGGCACGTAGTGGACAAGCAGCAGCACAGATAAAAGCAGGCAGGGAATTATAACTTCAAAAAACAAAACAACAAAAAAGGAAAGAGTGAGAAAGCCTAAAGTAGCAGGGGAAGCATGATTTGGAAGTGATGGAGGAAAAGGAAGGACTCAGAAGAGCACCTTTAACACAGCTACATGGCTTGAGCTCCATAAGCAACTGCCCAGCTCGCTCCTCAGTTTTACACCTTTATTTTTTGAGACAGGGTCTCTCTCACTGATCCCGAGGCCCACTGACTCTTCTAGGCAGGCTAGTGAATGAGTTTAGAGATTTGTCTGTCTCTGCTCCATACTCCCCAGTGCAGGAGTTACAGGCACATGCCACAGTGCCTGGCTTCTTAGGTGGGTTCTGGTGACCTGAACTCAGGTCCTCATGCTTGTAAGGCAGACACTATACCAACCAAGCCATTTCCACAGCTCAAATTTTACTCTTTTAGTGAATTTCAAGTCCTTTATTATTACTGGGTTTTGAAGGGAAGAGAAAGTCTCACCAGGTAGCCCAGGCTAACCTCAAATTCACGAGCTCCCTACTTCAGTCTTATAAGAGCTGGGATTACTGTTATTAGCCACTTGGTCCAACAGGTTTTAAAATTTTATTCATCTTTTTTTTTTAAAGATTTATTTATTTATTATGTACACAGAAGAGGGTGCCAGATCTTATTACAGATGGTTGTGAGCCACCATGTGGGTGCTGGGAATTGAACTCAGGACCTCTGGAAGAGCAGCCGGTGCTCTTAACCTCTGAGCCATCTCTCCAGCCCTTTATTCATCTTTTAACTCTTAAGTTTGTATCCTTTGACCAGCATCTCCCCACTGTCTATACCTAACTCTTGGTAGCACCCTTCTCTCCATTTCTAAGAGTGACTTTATTCTATATATAAGTGAGATCGCTAATTTACCTGACATAATGTCTTTCAGGTTCATCTATGCTATCCCAAATGGGCAGATTTTCTTCTATTTTAGGGCCAACTAGTATTTCCCACTACACATATACATCACATTATGTGTGTGTGTGTATAAAATATATATAGTTTATATTTACCTATTTACCTATCAACAGACATGTCGTCTATGTTTCTATTATCTTGGTTACTGTAAATAATACTGCAACAAACCTACAGCAGTACAGGTACTTCTCAGAAACAATTGCTATAATTCCATTGGGCATATATCCCAAAATTCCCTCTTCAATTTCCTTACCTAATAGTTCACTTTCACCTTCACTATTTCATTTTACATATATTTTTTCATTCCCCCCACCCATCTTTCTCTACTCTGTGTTTTTTGGATTTTGTTATTGTTTTTAAGGAGACAGGGTCTCACTATGTTACACTGGCTAACCTGGAGCTTGCTATGTAAACCAAGCTAGCTTCAAACTCACAGAGATCTACGTGCGTCTGCATTCTGAGTGCTGGAATTAAAGGCCTGTGCCACCACCCTCAGCTCTACTCTTTCTTGACATTTTTTTTTCCAGTTTTTTTTTTTCTTTTAAGAATTATTTACAATGTTCTGCCAAGTGGTGGTGGTGCACGCCTTTAATTCCAGCGCTCAGGAGGCAGAGGCAGGCGGATCTCTGTGAGTTCAAGGCCAGCCTGGTCTACAGAGCGAGATCCAGGACAGGCACCAAAACTACACAGAGAAACCTTGTCTCGAAAAAACAAACAACAACAACAAAAAAGAATTATTTATAATGTTCTGCCTGCACATATGCCTGCGCACCAAAAGAGGGCACCAAATCTCATTATAGATGGTTATGAGACACTATGGTTGCTGGGAATTGAACTCAGGACCTCTGGAAGAACAGCCAGTGCTCTTAACCTCTGAGCCATCTCTCCAGCCCCTTTCTTGGCTTCTTAAAGTGAGTCTATCTTGTAATGTTTTCCTTATAATAACAGTACAAATTTATCCTATCTTATAGGACCAGATGTCTTAAGCTTTGAATTTATTTTCTTCCTTTCCTCTTTTTCCAGACAGGGTTTCATGTATCCCAGGATGGCCTCAAATTCACTATGTAGCCAAAAACGACCTTGAACTGCTGATGGTAGTGAGATCACAGGCTTGTGCCACTACACCCAATTAATTTAGCATTAGGGATTGAATTTAGGGCTTCATGCATGTTAGGCAAGCAAGTGAACTACATCTCCAGCCCCTTATTTTCGATTCTGAAAATTTAATATGTATTGTTTTATTTGGTCCTCATAATAATCCCAGGGAGGTAGAAAAGAATTAACCTATCTATATAGAAGATAGATAACCTGAGGCTGGTAGGACTAAGAAAATACCAAAAGTTGCATAGACTGTCAATGCAAAATCAAACCAGAGCCCAGATCTTTTCTATTTTCTACACCATATACTACGCTGCCTTCTTATTAATTCCTTTTTTTTTTTTTTTTTGGTCCTAGAGACAGGGTTTCGCTGGGTGGTGGTGGTGGTGGTGGTGGTGGTGGTGGTGGTGGTGGCGGCGGCGGCGGCGGCGGCGGCGGCTGCGGCAGCAGCAGAGCACACCTTTGATCCCAGCACTCAGGAGGCAGATGTAGATGGATCTCTGTGAGTTTGAAGCCAGCCTGGTCGACAGAGCAAGTTCCAAGACAGCCAGGATTAAACAGAGAAACCCTGTCTTGAAAAACAAAACAAACAATCAAAGACAGGATTTCTCTATGTATCCCTAGCTGTCCTGGAAATCACTCTGTAGACCAGGCTGGCCTCAAACTCAGAGATCCGCCTGCCTCTGCCTCCTGAGTGCTGGGATTAAAAGTGTGTGCCACCACCACCCAGCAACTTCTCTACTTCTTAGTCATCACATGTGTATGTCTGGACACATTTAAGGAGATAAAATATTTATAACACAGCACAAGTGGGAAAAGCCAATCGCTGTTAACCATTAACGTTCTCTCCTACACAGCTCTCCACAGCAGTTATGTGACCAGGACTTGCCCTCTGCTCCATACTGCCCCCAAATGTCTCTCACAAGAATGTCACCAGACCTGAAGTTCTCACTGGCTGAGTCACTTCTTTGGGTTAAGGCGTTGTTTCAAGAAGGCCACTGTGAAATGCATGTTACCTGAAAGAGAAAACGGGTCCATTAACAAAGGACTCTGGTTAAACAGATCCATGATGACCTTGAGAATCTCAAAAAAAAGTCTTTATTTGCCCCGGCATAAAGCCTTCAAAAAAAGAAAAAATTCACAAGAAAGATTTTTTTCTATAGAATGGAACTTCTGGGGCAATGACTCATGAACAGTATGGGATAATATCCACTTGGATACGATGGACATTTGCAAATAAGGATGGCCGTACATACACATATTCTCTCCATAAGGGTCATTGTAAAGTCGATTCCTACAAGTCAGATGTTCTAGGGACAGGAACACAGGCCGAGGGAAGCACTGCATATCTGAGTATCATTAGTTCAAAAAGCGGCAAAAGAGCTCAGCTGGCAGCAGCTTTCCAACAATGGTCACTACCAGACTGGAGGTAGGGGCAAGGCCCAGGACAGCTTCTCATTAGTGCTGCTACTCATAAGAGCAGCTGCAACTTAATATTTTCAGAGGAGGACAAACCTCTCAACCATGGAAGGCCATGATTCCATTGGATGAATCCCTTTACTCATCTATACTGCTCAAAATCAGCATCATTTACAGCACAAAAATTATCATGTCTTTCCTGAATGCTTATTATGAACCCAATTTGGCTAAGCACGATAAATACAGAAAGAAACAACAAACTTAAATACTTTACCTTAGTTCCTATAATGGAACCAATCCTCAAACTAAGAGAGGTAAGGCACAAGAAAGGAAAGGGAGCCTCCAGAGACTGGCAGTTTCCTGTTAGTACTAACCCAATTTCCTGAGTCAAACCCAGTAAACTAAACTCATTTCTAGGCTATAATTCTTCATTAACCTCTTATCTAAACAATAAATAGGCATAGGCCAGAAGTATTTTTTTTTTCTCATCTGACAACAGATGCTGTTAGTGGCATACACTTACTTTGGTAAAATGGATTACCAGAGTTGTAACATTTGGTTCCAGCTCTAGCTCTGACTCTTAATGAGTTTTACATAAAATATTTATCTTTTTTCTTCTTCATTTATCTTTTTTTTCTTCTTCTCTTTTCGAGACAAGGTCTCACTGTGTATATCTGACTCACCTGGAACTAGCTATGGACACCAGACAGATGGATCTCTGTGAGTTCAAGACCAACCTGGTCTACATACTGAGACCCTGTCTTCAAAAACAAAAACAGAAAACTAAGAGACTGGGCCAGTGTAACAGCATGTATGTTGCACATGCATCTGTGTGCATGCACACAGACATACAGACTACTCACTCAATAACTGTTCACTAGAGATATCAGTCACCAATCATAACATACTTCCCTAGAGAACTAACACAACCAGAATCCACTGTTTTGGTTGGGGAGGGGTGAGGCTCTCACATGGAAGCATAGACTGGCCTGGATCCTCCCGAACAAGTACTTCCAGAAGCTATTTCCATGCCCTGTTGGCCTACAACCTACAACACATTTGCCATTATAAAGCAGACAATCTCTTCCAACTATGAAGCTCAAGTACCCATTTCTGTGACTAGAAGGAAAACACATTAAGCAAACATGGATCGATGTGCTGATAGTTACACAGTCCAGAACTCAAGCTCTCTTCCAAGTGCATCTGATGGGCCTCTAATTACTCAAAGATGCTAATAACCATATTCTAAGAAAAAAGGAACCCTTTACCCAGACCAGCCCTGAAACAATCCTATCACAATCCTATCAAAAAACATGGCATTTTTTGATAGTATTGCATAGTATTACATGGTATTAGCAAAATGAGACCTCCAACCCCTAGGTCAGTCCCACCGCCAAGGCCAGCAGCCTCTGTCACTTACAAGGGAGACTTCTGCAACTGTCCCTTTCACCCTTTCACTTGTATCACCAGAGCCATCTTTTTCAAACACACACCAACTTACATCACTTCCTTTCCCAAAAACCTTTATCTCTAACATAAAACTCAAAACTACTAGCATTGAACCTACAAGTTTTCTAGAATTGGCCCCTTTTACCTTTCTGGCCTTGAGCCCCACAGTGCTCCTCCACTCTGCTTCCTGCTCACTGAACTCCTTTCTCCCACATCAGACCTACCTGACATACAGCCTTGAGACATTAAGGTATCTTCCTTTTGCTCACCTCTGCCACACTCCTACTTATCCTCCAGAGCAGTGGTTCTCAACCTTCCCGATGGTGCAACCCTTTAACACAGCTCCTCATGTTGTGAAGACCCCCAACCAGAAAATTACTTCCTTGTCACTTCATAACTGTAGTTTTGCCACTGCTATGAATCATAATGCAAACATTTTTAGACAGAGGTTTGTCAAAGAGGTTGAGGACCGATGCTTTAGACAGAACTTCAGATGCATAGGCAAATCTCTTTTTTTGAGACAGGGTCTCACTATGTAACTGTGGCTGGCCTGGAACTCACTATGTTGACCAAGCTGACCTTGAGTTCTTACACCACCAAGCCTGGCCCTCATAGACATGTCTTGCCACTTCCTTCAATAATTCCCACACTGGTCTCTTCCACTTCCTCTTCTATCTCAAAGCTTTTTGAGCTGTTCTTGGTATAGCCATACTATTGTCTGCCTCAGCAGTTCCTAAGCCCATCCCACCTACCTGAGGCATATTTTCAAATAAACTGGTAGAAGCCAATCCTGACCTACAAATCAATCTCAAAAATGAAACCTGAGAGCATCTCCCTTTTTTTCCAAAATGGTCCCAAGTAGTCCAGGCTGGCCTCACCTCCCAATGCTACTGAGACTTAAATTCTGGGTGTTGTATATGGTAAACAAGCACTCTACAAACTGAGCTGCATGCTCTGCTTTTAAAAATCTCTCCTGAGCTGGGCAGCGGTGGCATGCGCCTTTAATCTCAGCACTCAGGAGGCAAAGGCAGTCTCTGCAAGTTCAAGGCCAGCCTGGCTACAGAGTGAGTTCCAGGACAGCCATGGCTACAAAGAGAAACCTTGTCTCAAAAAAAGCCAAATCTCTCCAGGTCCAGCAGAAGAGCTCATGAGTAAAGGCGCTTGTTATGCAGGCCTGACCTGAGTTTGATCCCCAGAACCCATAGGGTGGAAAGAGGAAACACTCTTGAGGGTTACCTTCTGACCTCCAAGTCATGACAGGACACGAACACACAAATAAACAAATCTCAAAATTTCTCCTGAGTCCATCGTGGTGACAGGTACCTGTAATCCCAACACTCAGGAGGCAGAGACAGGGAGACAGGATGAAGTCTGATGCCAGCCTAAGTTTACACAGTGTGTTCCAGAGCTATATAACAAGATCATGTCTCAAAACAAAAACAAACTAAAAGCTCTGTAATTAGGCTAATGGACAAATTTTGGGACCATGGGTCAGCCTGTTTCTTAATGAATGTAAAGCTATTTTTTAAATGAATGTATTTATTATTTTAAATATTTTTAAAAGAATTATTTACTCTAGAATACTTGCTTTTGGTTTCATATTATATCCTTGTTGACATCTATTCTAAAGTCTGAATTCATGAACTCACATACACACAGTACAATCACTGTTCAAAAGAGAATTTCATCTTTTCTAAAACCTGGAAAATTAAGCCTGAAAGTAAACCTATGACACAGAAGGCTAAATCTCATTAAAGTTGCCTCCCCCCACCCTCCCACCCCCGCCAAAAAAAAAAAACCAAAAAAACTTTATTTCAGATGAGAACCAAGCCAGTTGCTAACTAACTAACATACACGGCCTTTACCTGCTTTCATAAGATCTCACGGATGCAAGAGAAGCAACGCACTTAAGAGCATAACGATGGGTGGCTAGGTTGTGTTCTGTAACTTTGAAAGGAAAAACAAAATCCTCACTCTTTTCTCCCCACCCCTCCCTTCAGAACAAGTTCACTACAGCTGTTAAAGAGAAGCAGAAAATTCAGCAAGATTAGGATTCTAAACACAATCAAGAAAACAAATGATTGAAGCATCGTTGAGTTTCGGGTACTTTTGCAAGTTCACCTGGACACATCTCTAACTTTAGGCCCAATGACTACTTCGGGTGCGCTGACCCTTACATGTTTTTTTCTCTTTTGAAGTTGCAGCCTGAAACTATGTCTCAAAACTCGAGCCCTTCTACTTTAAAGTCATGTGCGGATCCGGCTTCGACCCTTCCAATACGCTCACCTCTACTTTTTTCTTTGCTACAGAAAAGTACGCTCTCGGAAGGAAGGACAGTGACAGCTCCACGTCTGCAAAAGTCCGCGGCGCCGGCCTGGGCCGGGACCACCAGGAGTGGGGACAATGGAGGGAGGAGGGGAGTGAAAGACTAGAAGGGGAGGCAGCCAAGGGAGAAGGTCCTCCGCGAGTGGGAGCTTGGAAAAGTCTCGAGAGAGAGAGAGCTTGCCAGGTGGCAGGTGGGCCCGGCCGCCGCCCCTCAAAGGGCCACGTCGCGCGGGCGGGCCGCTGCCACCAGGCCCCGCGCGTAGGCCGGGCCGCGGGAGAGGAGCCCCCCGGCGCGACAGCGGGGCGCGGGGCTGGACCCTGCCCACGTCCGCCGCGGCTCGGCTCTCTCCCAACTTGGGGTTCGATGGCGCCACCGGCTCGGGGAGCCCAGGCCAGGCACTAGCAGCTCGGCCCGTCCTGCTGACCCACCCGCCGCCCGGCTCGGGCCACCAGCCGGAGCTCCGGGCGCCCCCCACGGACACCGGCTGCGGGAAGAGCAGCTTCGGCTCTGGGTCCCCGCTCGCGCGCCGCACTCCTTACAGCTCGCATTCCCCATCCCTTTTTATCCAAGCTCCCTCCTAACCACAGAACTGCCCCCCAGTCGGCCCGCGGGTGTTTACCGGGACTCGGGGCGGCGACGACTCCTCAGTCCCTCCACTAAGATGGCAGCCGGTCCCGAGCCCCGACTACAGCGACTAGAGCGAGATCGCATACAGTGCGCAGGCGCGTCCCCTAAGGCGCAGTCGGGACTACAGGCCCCAGCAGGCCTTGCGTGCTAGCCTGCTCTATCATTTTCCTCACCTCCAGGTGAAGTGGTCCCAGCCTTGCTCGCTACATCGCTAAGGCTTTTTTCTTTTCTTCCTTCTTTTCTTACTGATTTCCTTACGTCTTTCTTTTCTTCCTTCCTTCTTTCCTTATTTTTTTTTAACACTTCTCCTCTCCACTCCCAACCCCCCAACCCCCGCCAGAACCTCTAAAGACTGTTACCAAACTCTAGTGTGCCTTAGAATCTCTTGAACAGCTTTTGAAAACAGACTGCTGAGCCCCCACCGCCAGTTTCTGACTCGGTAGATCTGGGATGGGGTGGGGAGTGTTTTATAATTTGCATTTTTAACAAGTTCTCTAGTGATACTACTGACAGCAGGAATCACAATTTGGGAATCGCTATGCCAGTTCAATCCTTCTGGAGTTAGACACTAGTTGGGTTCAAATTCTCCTTTCTCCACCTTTTGACAGGGCGTTCTTAGAAGGGTGACAGCTTGACAGTGCCAGCGTGGCAGGAGTTCTAAAAAAATGAAAAGCATACTTCTTAATCCTTACCACAAAACTATGAGAAAAAATGCCATGTTACCTTTTTCAGATGCTTCAATTAAGCTGCATGTAAGATAGGAAACCCAGGCAAGCCGGGCAGTGGTGGCCCACGCCTTTAATGCCAGCACTTGGGAGGCAGAGGCAGGCGGATCTCTGTGAGTTTGAGGCCGGCCTGGTCTACAGAGCGAGATCCAGGACAGGCTCCAAAGGCAAGTGCATCTAAGCCTGTCCTCAACCTCCCTCAGAAGTGTTTGTGAGAATTAATAGGCTGTGCAAACAGTCAGAGGCACTACTAAAGCACTCCATAATATCCCTCTTTGCCACTATTGTTTAGCCTGTTTCCTTGTAAGGAAACCATCTAGGAAGTCACTTGCACTTTTTAAAGTACCTTTGACATGACCATATTCTGCATTATGTGCATGGAGAGTTTATTAAAAAAAATCAAGATTCTGGGCTGGGAAGATGGCTCAGTGGGTAAGAGCATTTGCCATGTAAGCACAGGGACTTGAATCCCCAGCCTCCACGAAAAAGCTGACGTAGGCCTGCCAGTACTGGGGGCAGAGATAGGAGCTCCCTAGTCAGCCAGCGAAGACCACAAGCTTCAGGTCTGGTGAGAAGACAGAGACAGCTGGATCTCTGGGAGTTCGAGGTTAACCAGATAGAGACAGAGAGTTCTAGGCCACCTGGAATTACACGGTGAAACCCTGGATTTTTGGGGTGTTTTGTTTTGATTAAGCATATAAAAGTTCTTCTGTACTTCCAACTAATGTTTGCCCGGTTAGGAATTATGCTGTAAGGGTGGAGATGTAGCTCACTGGTAGGGCACTTGCCTAGCATTGGTAAGGACCAAGATTCTATCCCCAGTATTGAGAGGGTGGTGTGCTCTAGGGGAATCTGGATTTTTTTAAACTAGCATCCCTGATGATTCTTGTCATGAGGCATACTATCAGATATTAAGTGTTTTATAACTTTATACAGAGAAGAAAACCGAGTATGAAGGAAATTGCTAATTGGCCCAAGATCACCAAGAAAGAAACCAAGTCATCTACTTCCAGGTAGTCTATCTAAAATTTTTCTTTGTTTTGGGGACAAATTTTCACTATGTAGCTCAAGCTGGCCTCAAACTCAGGATTCTTCACCCTTAACCTTCTCAGTACTGGGCTTACAAGCATGTATTACCACACTCAACTTGTCTGTGTGTGTGTTTTTTTTTTAAGTTCTATTTTATTTATTATTGTTAGTGTGGAGATCAGAGGACAGCTTTCAAGAGCTGGCTTTCTCCTCCCACGGAGCGACCCAGGTATCAAGCAAGGATGGAACTTAAGGAATCCGATTTGGAGATGACATGGCCAGCCCCACAATTTAAAAATTCTATAACAGTAGGTAAAACTAAGGTGTTGGAAGTCAAACGCTATGCTCCAAACCTCCACCAAGAATGTCTTTTTTAAAAATATTGTTTGGGGAATTTGATGTAGGATTTGGACACGCTAGATGTGTGCTGTGTCCCTGAGCTGCACCCAACCCTTAGAAGTTCTTAGAAAGTTCCAGGATGAGACCAAGAATGTGCATTTCTAGCACATTTCCAGGTGATGCTGACCCCCAGAAGTCATATTTTATGACCAACAGACTGTGCTGCCTTAAGCTTCCTGCCAGTGCCAACAGGGCAAACTAGCTCGGGTCGATGAGCAGGAACTGGCAAGAATTAACAATGCAGACTTCAGAGAAATGTAAAAATCCAGCCCTTCTACCAATAACTTGTTGTTACTGAACCCATGTCCAACTGCTTGCCACTAAATGCCAGCCCTCCTCTTAGGGGGAAGACTGAGAGAAAAGTAAATCAGTTTTATTCAGAGACTGGCACCCTGAGGAGATAGGGCCTGTTGCCTCAGAGCCCCATCTCAGGAAACTCGGGGGCACAAAGTTTGTAGTGTGATGTGTGTGTGTGTGTGTGTGTGTGTCTGTGTCTGTGTCTGTGTCTGTGTGAGGTAGGTGGGCACAGAGGGCAGATGTTTATGCCAAGTGTCTTCCTCAATCACTATTTTCTGAGACAGGGTCGCTTACTAAACCAAGAGCTCCCTGATTCAGCTAGCCTATCTGGCCAGCAAAGCCCAGGATCCTCCTGTCTCTGCCTCCCCAGTGCTGGGATTACAGGTATGTGTCACCAAGGCTAGTTTTTTACATGGGTGCTGGGAATCGTAAGCTCATACTTGTGCAGTAAACACTCTACCTACAAAGCTATCTTCCAGCCCAATGAAGGACTTTTATAAAAGGGGGAAGAAGGGGGAGGTGGCAATGGGCAAGCCTCCTAGAACAAACGCACTACTTTCTACAAGTTAGACATCATAGCAACTTACATGTTTTGTGTTATCTGATGCCCAGAATCAAAGACTATGGAGTGGCAGTACACATTCTGATGTTATATGAAGGTCAAGGTTCTGTAAATCTAAAGTAAGATCACTTAACAATTATCATCTTAATCATCGAAATAAAAATTGGGAATTAGAATGAGAATTTAGAATACCCAGCAAAGGGAGGGGAACAAAAAGTGACTGAGCCAATGGAGATACTCGAGTGAGCAGCCGATGCTGCTTTGCTTTCAAAGTCTCAGTCATCTGAGCCTCCACAACCAAATCACCATATGAAAATAGTAGATCCTGTAACAGAGATGCGATGGTCAGAGCCAGGGCCTGGCAGCCCTGACAAGCTAGGCTGGCCCATCTATCCCCAAAAAGGCAACTGAAGAGACAAAGTAATATTGAAGAGCAGAAAAAAGAGATTTGGTGCACTATGAACACGTTGAGAAGAGCAACAAAGAGGTCCGGTGAACTCCTTGAGTCCAACTTCAGGGTCCTGACATGAGGCTTCAGTTTAAACAGAGGGCAAGGGGTATGCATAGCTAAGCAGTCACGGTTAAAGTGGGGCCATTGTCTGGGCTCCAGTCTCTCTTAAAAGTTAAGTTGTCAGGCCAGGCGGTGGTGGCGCACACCTTTAATCCCAGCACTCGGGAGGCAGAGCCAGGTGGATGTCTATGAGTTCGAGGCCAGCCTGAACTACCAAGTGAGTTCCAGGAAAGGCACAACGCTACACAGAGAAACCCTGTCTCGAAAAAAACAAAACAAAAACAAAACAAAACAAAACAAAAAAAAGTTAAGTTGTCAGAACTTTGTGACATCTTTTGGGGAGACAAGTTCTCCTCTGCCTGGCTCCAAGGGCTTTCCCTTCACCAGAAACCCTATCTCGAAAAAACCAAAAAAAAAAAAAAAAAAAAAAAAAAGTTAAGTTGTCAGAACTTTGTGACATCTTTTGGGGAGACAAGTTCTCCTCTGCCTGGCTCCAAGGCCTTTCCCTTCACCAGAATGAGACTCCTGGGAAGATTCTTGTCCCTTGTCCCAATAGTTTGATAGCTGATGGGTACAAGTATCTCTTTTGATGTCTTCATTCTTGTCAGGATAGTTACAAGTTCACCTCCCGGGATGTCGTGAAGATTCAGGCAGATCTAAAATAGGTACTTGGTGGTTCTCCAAGAAGCTGTGTTGGTCAAGGCAGCAAATCACAGCCAGGCCATTTCCTCATTCTTTCACGCTGTGTGGTTCTGGCTCTCAGTTTCCTTGACTCAGAACTACCCCAGTCTTGGCCTGACTGAAAACATTAAAATGTAGAAACAGTGGTTAATAAAACCTCAAACCACTTTCATTTTTCTTCTGTCTAGGACACCAGGTCAGCCAGGAAAGAAAGCCCTCGCTACAGCAAAGCCTCAGAGTCTGAAGGAGCTGGCTATAGGCAAGGGAAGGCGGTGCCCAGATGCGTACAGGGCTACATGCCTGTAATACCTGCCCTTTGAAGGTGGAGGCAGGAGGATCAAGAGCTTAAGATCACCTTTGACTACATAGTGACTTTGAGAACAGCTGGAGGAGCATGTCTCAAAGAACAGAAGGTGGAGAAGAGGGAAGAGGGAGAGGAGGAAGAGTAAAAGGAAGAGAAAGAGGGGAGAGAAGAAGAGAGAGAGAAGGAAGCCCATTTCAAATGGAAAGGAGTTGAGGAAGACACCCCACCGGCCCACATGCCACCTGTCCCTTCCTGACTTTCCCTACAGAACACTTAGTCATGCTGCTGGCCCTCCCTTCCCTGGATTTGCTCCACTTTGAATTGCCACAGGCAGGGCTTGAAAAGCTGTGTTAATGGAGAGAGATGCTCAGCAGGGCTTCGGAGAGCTGTGATCTGGATCCAGAGGCTGCTTAAGACCAAAGGCTGGGGAGCTGAGGTGGTAGCTCAGTTGGTAGAGCGCTTGCCTTAGTATCACAGAAACCATGTGTAGCGGTAGATGCCTGTAATCCCAGCGTTGCGGAGGACTGTTTCAGAGACAGCCTTGGCTGCTACATAGGGAGTTTGAGGCCAACCTAAGGTACATTAGACCTTGTCTGTGAAAATAAAAGAACAGGGGGCCAGTGAGATGGTAAATTAGGTATAAAACTTTAGAGTCATAAAGATTAAATAGATAATAGAATATTTTCTCTAATTTTGCCAAATACAAATAAACTATATATTGTAATTTTAATTCTTACTTGATAACTGTTTTTGTTGTATGTAATCTTACTATGTTAAAGTTAAAACCTTCCCTTTTAATTAGACAAAAAGGGGGAAATGTGGACTATTCCTTTACACTGTGTGAATATATGTCACTGTGATTGGTTTAATAAAGAAGTTGACTGGCCAATAGCTGAGCAGGATAAAGTTAGGTGGGAAAGTCAAACTGAGAATGATGAGTAGAAGGGCAGAGTCAGAGGAGTAGAGAGCAGATGCAGAGAGAAGCAAGATGGACATGCAATACTGAGAAAAGGGTACCAAGCCATGTGCCAAAGCACAGATAAAAAAATAGATTCATTGAAATGTAAGAGTTAGTTTGTAACAAGCCTGAGCTATTGGCCAAGCATTTATAATTAATATTAAGCATCTGTGTAGTTTCTTGGGAGCGACTTACAGGACAGAAACTTCCACCTACAAATTTCTAATTACCTAAATTCAATCTCTTGGACTCATCTACACAAAGGAAAGAGAGAACAGACTCCTACAAGTTGTCCTGACTTCTACATACGGCACGTCTTGATACACAAGCACCTACACACAAACAAACTCATACATACACACTAAATAAAACACTAAAAGTCAGCCTTTTGCTGGGCATGGTGGCATGTACCTATAACCCCAGAACCAGAGAGGTATAGTCAGCAGAACCAAGAGTTAAAGTCATCCTTAGCTACATACTGAGCTCCAGAAGAGCCTCGGCTACATGGGACCCTGGAGTGTGTGAAGGGGGATACCTAAGGCTATGGCTACATCCTTTCCTATCTTTGAGGCTGTTTCCTCATCTGCAGAATGAGTTTCACAGGTTCTATCTTTGCTGCTGAGTCAGGATAAAAGACAAGGAAAATCAGAGAGACATCATAAGAAAACGAAGACCTTCCACAGAATGAGGTTGGACAGCTGAGAATTTAAAAGCACAATTAATAATGTTTACTAAGAAGGTTGCAAATGTAAAGATAGTTCCTTCATTTACACATATTTTATGTTAAAATAGTGATGAACCAGGCTCCAGGCCTGAAAGTATATGACCTTGGAAAGGGCCTTGTTCCTCTCCCAGTAACTTTCTGGGAAACCCACAAACAAGACTATTCACTTTGTTTAAAATAAGTATCTTCTAACCTGTGATCTAGACTTTTTCCTTATCAATTGCAACCCTGTCAGATGGGCCCATGAACCACACTGTCATCTCATTAGGTTCTTTAGCAACACTTTGAAGATAATAGTTTCAAAAGCCTCCAAAATACTGTATACACAGCTATTATAAAAACTGCTCCATCTTTGAGCAGCCCAAGCCCATGCTCTCCCCAAGTATCTTATTTTTTTCACGAGCACCTTCTTCCTCAGAACCCTCCTGTTTAAAACTTATATTGAAGCCAGGTAGTGGCACACCCCTTTAATCCAGTACTCAGAAGGCAGAGGCAGACAGATCTCCGTGAGTTCAAGGTCAGCCTGGTCTACAAAGTGAGTTTCAGGACAGTCGGGGCTACACAGAGAAACCCTGTCTCAAAACAAACAAATAAACAAACAAACAAATAAAATCTATATTGAAACTGGTAAAATGGATCAGCAGATAACAACTCCAAAGACCAGGGATCTCAGTCCAACACCAGAACACACAGTGAAAGGAGAGAATTGACCCCTGAACATCGCTGTCTCCTGACCTCCACACTCACACATCACACACACACACACACAAATAACAAACACAAAATCTTTTTTATATTAAAAATACCTCGGTGTGGGGGTGGCTAGGAAGATGGTTCAGTCAGAAGCAGCTCTTTCTGCTCTTCCAGAGGACACACGTTCAGTTCCAAACACTCCTGTCAAATAGCTCACAACTCCAAATCTAAAGGATCCGATGCCCTCTTCTGGTCTCCAGGGACCCCGGCACACATTTAGCATATAGATGAACACAAACACACAAAAAATAAAAATAAATCTTTTTTTTTTAAATGCCTGCAGGTGGATCTCTGTGAGTTCAAGGCCAGCTTGGTCTACAGAGCAAGTTCCAGGACAGGCTCCAAAGCTATACAGAGAAACAAAACAAAAACAACAACAACAACAACAAAAAGCCTGCAAGACACGATGGCACCTGCCTTTAATCTCAGCAGTTGGGACACAGAGTTTGAAGCCAGTCTAGTTCACTTAGTGAGTTCCAGGCCAGCCAGGGCTACATAGTAAAACACTGTCTCAAAAAAAAAAAAAAAAAAAAAAAAAAAAGACAAGAAGACTTCATTTGTAAAATGCTTATTCAGTGACTCAAGTAAATCTTTAATCTTCAAAAATTTAATTCAGAATTTCATTTCTCAGCTACTATAAGGATTTGAAGTACGTGTCTAGAGGTATGGCTCAGTGGTTAGAGTAGTTACTGCTCTTGCAGAGGACCAGGGTTTGATTCCCAGAATTCACAGAGCAGCTCACAACCATCTTTAACTCCAGTTCCAGGATACCCAACATCTTCTTCTGGCCTGCACATGGTGTACATTCATACACATAAAATAAAAGTAGATCAAAATACTTAACATAACACTTTAATCTACTGATTTGTTTAGGGCACACACATAGTAAATAAATGTAATAAAAAACTTAAATATGTAAAATGCCTAGTTTAATTTGAATCTCAGATAAACAGCAAAGATATCCATATTTAGTTTGAGAAAAGTTATGGGTTCAAGCTCAGAAGCTCCCTCCTGAGTGAGAATAACAAACAAAAGCAAAAATAAGCAAACAAACAAAAATGGATAGTGTTTTAGTAGTATATTTTTAAAGCCAAAATTGCATGTGGCTAACTTATGCTATTTTTTTTTTTCATTATCTAAGATCCAAAAAAATGTTTGAGACAAGGTCTCACTATGTAGCCCTGGCTGGCCTAGAACTCACTATGTAGACCAAGTTGGCCTTGAACTCACAGAGGTTTGCTTGCCTCTGTCTCCCAAGTACTGACATTGAAGGTGTTAGCTACTCTACCTGGTTAATATTAAAAACTTTCAAAAATTTAAGATATTGTTTACTTTTATTTTAGAATCATAATTACATTTATTTATTTATTTATTTATTTATTTATTTATTTATTTATTGTGTGTGCCAAGTCACGCCGTGTGTAGAGGTCAAAGGACAGCCTTGCAGGAGTTGGTTCTCTTCCTACCACATGGGTCCCAGGGATGGAACTTCCATCAGTTCCACAGTGGGTGACAAGTGCCCTTACTGGATAAGTCAGCTCCCTGGCCATAATTAATTTGTAGTTAACATGCAAAGTACAGTATTTCCTTGTGACATATATCTCATAATACTTTGTTTTTGCTCACTTCTCCACAGCCCTCCTCATGCCCCTTCACTCCAAAAATCCAAATTTCACTGGGCATCCTATATGGTATTTGGCAACTTTGCTTCCTACTAATAATCAAGAGTAGTAAATGTAAATGCTTCCGAAGACCAAGTTAGTAAAATTTCCTAATGTTTACATCTTACATTGTGATCACTAAACCTTGCCCTAAGAGTTTCACATGCACTATGTCATTAAACACATATGTCAACCTCAGTAGGACGGTCAGTTTCCTCATCTATAAGATGGGAATAGTAATGCACCTGGCATTTAGTATTACTGAGGATTAAATTAGCTAATACATGTAAAACACAACTGCCAGACCTAGTGATGCGTGTCTTAATGCTAGCACTTGGAAGGCTGAGGCAGGAGGATTCTTATAAGCTGGAGGCCACCCTGAACTGCATAATGAGTACCAGGCCAGACAGGGATATAGAGAAATACCTGTCTCAATACAAAAAACAACAAGGAGTGGAGACATACATCTTTAATTCCAACACTCAGGAGGTGGAGTCAGGAGGCTCAGAAGCTCATGGTCAGCTGGGGAGATACCCAATGGGAAAAGCACTTGCTCAAAAGCGTAAGTTCAGCTTCTAAGAATTCACATAAAGCTAGACAGGGTAAGCCAGACAGCAGTGGTGCACGCCTTTAATCCCAGCACTTAGGAGGCAGAGGCAGGCGGACGTCTATAAATTCAAGGTCAGCCTGGTCTACAGAGCAAGACAGTGTGGCATTCCGGTGTCAAGATGGGAGGCAGACACAGGAGAAAGCCCAGAATCTCAAAGACCAGCCTAGCCTACACAGTAGCCAAAGAGAGATCCTGTCTCAAACAAAGTGAAAGGCAATATTTGTGGTTGTCATCTGACCTACACACACACACACACACACACACACACACACACACACACACACACATACTCATGATAAAAAAAAAAAGAATGAAATAAAATACATTTAGAAAATGAAGTTTGAGGTCATCCTCAGTTATACAGTGAATTTGAGGCCAGCCTGGGTTACGTAGTGAGAACCTGTCTCCAATTAAAAATTTTAAAATAGGGGCTGGAGAGACATCTTAGCAGTTAAAAGCATTTCCTGCTCTTTCAGAGAACCTGAATCAGTTCCACCACCAACATCTACTAGCTCACAAGTGCCTGTACTCTGGCTCCAAGGGACCCAATGCCTTCTTCTGTCCTCCTTGGGTACCTGAATGCACATGGGTATACTAAGATGCAGATACAAGCACACATATACAAGTAAAAACAAATCTTTAAAAATTAAAAAGGAGCCGGACAGTGGTGGCACACGCCTTACACCCAACACTCAGGAGGCAGAGGTAGGCGGATCTATGAGTTCAAGGCCAGCCTGGTCTACAGAGCGAGTTCCAGGACAGTCAGGGCTACACAGAGAAACCCTATTTTGAAAAACAACCCCCCCCAAAAAAATAAAAACAAAAAGCAACAACAGAAAATTAAAAAGAAAATGTTAGAAACCAATCCAAGATGTTGTGTTATACAGGAGAATTAGTAAACTGTCAAATATTCATCCAGACTATGGAATATAAGTACACAAAGAGAAAGAACAAATTGTAACAACACAAACTGTGATTGTGTGAAAGATGACAGGTAGGTAGGTAGACAGGCTGGCAGACAAACAGACACACAGACAGATAGGTGATAGACAGATACATACACATACATACATACATACATACATGCATACATACATAGACAGATAGATGGAAGATAGGCAGATGGTACATAGATAATAGGTACCATCTATTAGAGAGAGAGACAGAGAGACGGAGAGAGAGAGGATAGATATTGATGTATCCTGATTTCTGATATGCAGTTCCTAAAAATTCTCAAACATTCCCAAGTAAGAAGTGTCTCTTGCCGGGTGGTGGTGGCACACACCTTTAATCCCAGCACTCAGGAGTCAGAGACAGGCGGATCTCTGTGAGTTCGAGACCAGCCTGGTCTCCAAAGCGAGTTCCAGGAAAGGCACAAAGCTACACAGAGAAACCCTGTCTCGAAAAACCAAAAAAAAAAAAAGTGTCTCTTTGTATGTTGAGTTGACTGACGGCTGGCTGCTGCTAGGTAACGCAAGAAATCCACAGGAGTCTGCTTAAGGAGTATTAGGGAATGTATTAGGATATAAATTGAGGAAATACACTCAGGAACATAGAACTGAGGAGACAGCTGAAGTCATCCTCTGTTCTGACAGAGTGCAAATCCACCTGGCAATTTGATCACAGCAGGAAGCAGCAAACAGGGAGAAGGGACAACTAGGCAGCTCTGGGATGGGGCTATCACTGGAAAAACCAAACAAGGTTAGAAGATGGGGCCTTTCAGCTCCAGCCCCAGCCTCTGGTGAGGAGAAAAAGATGAGTGTTCATTTGACTACCAAAGGCCAAGTAGAAAACCAGTCATGCCTGTAAATCAAGTTTATCTTTTCTTTAAAATTGATTTTCTTTACTATTATTATTGTGTTACGTGTGTGTGTGTGTGTGTGTGTGTGTGTGTGTGTGTGAGAGAGAGAGAGAGAGAGAGAGAGAGAGAGAGAGAGAGAGAGAGAGAGAGAGAATAATGTATGTATGAATACAAATGCATGTGTACATCCACAGCATGTGTAGAAGTCAGAGGACAGCTTCTAGGAGTTGGTCCTCTGCTCCCACAGAACTGCAGCAAACTCCCTCTTGTTTCTTGTATACTGCATACCCCCAGCTAACTGGCTGAGAGGCTCCAGGGTTCTCCAGCCTCTGCCGCCCAGCCCATCTCACTCTAGGAGGGCCGGGATTACAGATGTGCACCATCACATCCAGCTTCTTAGGTGAGTTTCCAGGCTCAAACAAGTGCTTTTACCTGCTAGCCTTGTCGATGGCCCAAGGCTAGTGGCTGGATAAAGTAGAAACAGATATCAGAAGGTGGGCTGGTCACTTCAAAATTACTTTTCTTGTAAACATTAAGACATGGAGACTTGGGGGCTCAAGAGATGGCCCAGTGGTTAAGAGCATTGTCTGCTCTTCCAGAGGACCCAGGTTCAATTCCTAGGACCCACATGGCAGCTCACAACTGTTTGTAACTCCAGTTCCAGGGGATCTGACACCCTCACACAAACATACATGCAGGCAAAACACCATGCACATATATAAAATAAATAAATTAAAAAAAAAAAGACACGGAGACTTGCAATTTAGGATGAGCCCATTTTGGGGCCTAGTGCAGGAGCTCAATCTAAAGCAATAGCTGCCTATGCATTTTATTTAACATAAGCAAAGCCAAATGCTAAATGCTAGTTAATGATGGGCATGCTAAAGTGCTTAGAGGTAGAGTAAACTCTACAACTTCATTGAAATTGTCAAAAAATTGAGATGAATGGGTAGAGAAGTGGGGGGGGCAACAAATGAATGCGTGACAGAGCAAGTGGAAATCAGATGATAGTTATAGACTCTAAGTGGTCGGTAGGTGGGTATTTGCTGTTTCGTCTTTCCAGGGTTTAAATGTTTTCATAGTGAAATGTTGGGGGTGGGAATCCTGGCACAGCCCCCACAAGTCCTCTCCTTCCTTGCTTTCAAATTTAATATTATCCTTAGCCCACGAAACCCCCAGTGACCCACCTCTATAAATTGCAAACCAGAATATTTTCTTTCCCTAGAGTGCTCACTGGAACTGTCTGTCCTAAGCTAGAATCTGCAATCCAAAGAAGAGGGAGCAGCGACAGCTCCGACAACAAAAACGCAGACTAAAGTCACACCTAAAAATTCCTCAGGCAAAGATAGAACCAAGCAACAAGCATCCAGGTCACTTTACATAAGCTGGGAAGGTGTCAGACAGAAAGACTCCCCGGAATCTCAGTGCGCACCTTGATTCACGCAGACTTCTCCGCCGGCGGCACAGGGTGCCATGAGAAATATGCAAACGATGAGGCTTTCTGCTCACTCCCGGAGGAGTCTCCAGCCTTGGGTGGAGAAGAGACAGGTCCCGCAAGGTCAACTGGTCTAGTCAGCTGCATTCAGGCTGTTTCTTCATCTGTGAAGCAGGACTAGTGGTGCGGTCTTACATCCCTCTTGGGCTCTTGGGAAAGATGAAGGCAGAGCCCAGGGCAGGTCCTAGGGTGCAATAAAAAGGCTTGATTTGGCCCATGCAGCAGCTGTGTCCCAGGGCAGTCAGAGGGCTAACCAGATCCCAGCTGCTGACTACCAGTAGTAGGACTCACATCTGGCCAGCTCAATTGAAGAATCCTCTTACTCTGCCCGGCTAAGCCAGTGTCTTTTAAGGAGTTGTGCAATGATGGATATGCACAAATGATTTTTCATTGTGCCATAAATGATCATCTAAAATCTTTACTGCTGGGGAGCTCAGCTTGTTGGCAGAGCATGTCCTTAGCATGAATGAGACCCTGGATCTAATCCCTACCATGAAAAGAAAAATTAAAAAAAAAAAATTCTGTGATAACATCTTCAATGATAAACCCCATGGTGGTGGCATATGCCTGTAATGTCAGCTCTTGAGAGGTGGAGAGGGAAGATCAGCTCAAGACCAGCCTCAACTATGTGAGACCAGACCTCAAAAGTACAAACCTTTGGGCTAGAGATCTAGCTCAGTTGACAGAGTAAGCCTTGGCTTCAATACCCAGCTCCATATAAACTACGTGTGATGGTGCATGCCTGTAATTCCACCACTCCAGAGGCAGAAGTAGAAAGATCACAAGTTGGTGGTCAGCTGGGAGGTAGTGGCGCATGCCTTTAATCCCAGCACCTGGGAAGCAGAGGCAGCCAGATCTCTGTGAGTTCCAGGACAGGTTGGTCTACAAAGCAAGCTCCAGGACAGCCAGGGCTACACAAAGAAACCTTGTCTCAAAAAAAAAAAAAAAAGTTTGTGGTCATTCTAGGTTACATTAGTGAGTCAGAAGCCGGCCTGAGCTAAATGAGAGTCTATCTCAAAAGAAGACATTTTAAGTGGACAATTCAGTTAATTTAAAATGCTTAATTTCACATTATATGGATTTCACTTTGATTAAATAAAAGATATCATTAAGAGCTGGGACTGTGGTTTGTGTTAGAGCACCGCCAGGATGGGCAATGATCTGGGTTCAGTCAGACCCAGCACCACAATAAGAAAGTAAACAGGCTGGGGAGATGGTTCAGTTGATAAAGTGCTTGCCACGCAAGCATGGGGACCTGAGTCCATATCTACAACTCAGGTCACAAACATAAAAAGTCAGACTTGGCCTCAGGCTCCCCTGTAATCCCGGTACTGTGAGGGGCAGAGACAGGAGGATCACTGGGGCTTGCTGGCCACCAGCTTCCTATCTGGTCCTATCTTAAAGGAATGAAACAGAGGATGATAAATACAGACAACCAATGTCCTCCTCTGGCCTCTGCAAGTATGCACAAAGATGTTCGTGCCCACACGTACATACACATACACCACACTCCACACATACATACACATACACCACACTCCACACATACATACACATACACCACACTCTATACATACAAGGGTGGATAGCATTCCTGAGACTGACTTCTTATCTCCACATTCACACATATGTATGTGCACACCCACAGGCATCAGGCATGCACACACAGACAACACACAGACAGACAGATAGACAGACAGACAGATAGATGTTAGATAACAGGTAGATAGATAATCAGTCAGCATTAAGAAAATGGTAAGTGGGGCTGGAAAAATGACTCCATGGTCAATAGCACTGTCTGTTCTTCCAGCCTACCAGGGTTCAATTCCCAGCACCCACACAATGACTCACCATCTCCCTGTAACTCCAGTCTCAGGGGCTCTGAAGTTCTCTTATGGCCTCTGTTTGTACTATGCACCCCCATGATGTACAGACATACATGCAAGCAAAACACTCATACACTTAAAATTAAATTAAAAAAAGAAAAAGAAAAAGAAAAAAGAAAATGATAGCCTACAGTATTTACAAATACATATACAATGAAGTGTAATTAGTCTTTTGCTGTCCTGCCAGCCAGTTCCCAAATAATGACATGGAGACTTCTTCTTAATTATGAATGCTCGGCTTATTGCTTAGGCTTGTTCCTAACTAGCTCTTATAACTTAAAGTAACCCATTTATATTAATCTATATTTTATCATGTGGTGTTACTGCTCTCCCATCTTGCACCTCCTGTTTCCTCTCCATATCTCCTAGCATCTCCCTCAAGCTTGGATTCCTCCTCCTCTTCCTTTCTTTCCCTGGAAATCCTGCCTATACCTCCTGCCTAGCTATTGACTGTTCACATTTTTATTACACCAAATCACAGCCATACACCTTCACACAATGCACAGATATCCCACATTTCCCCCTTTTGTTGCTCTGTAGATCAGGCTGGCCTTGAACTCATAGAGATTCACCTGGCTCTGTCTCCCAAGTGCTGGGATTAAAGGTGTGCACCACCACTGCCCAGCTAAAAATATCTTCTTAGATTAAACAACTGAAGCTTTTATGTTTCTCAACCTTATAAACTTTATATCTCCTATGTAAGTTTTTTTTTTCTGAATTTGGTAACTACAGCTGTTTCTGTCATTTCTGTAGTTTTAGTAGTTGCTTGCTCTGTACTTCCTGTTTACTCAGCTAATATTCTATCCTTCTTAGATCTCTGATTGGAATTGAAGTCTAAATAGTATACAGTTGTATTATTTTTTGTTTAGTCTCTGTGTGACGGGAGAGTGTAGAGCTTATCTGAAGTCTTGGCTGGACAGTCTGCGTGGCTGGACCATCCATGTCTGCTAGTGGCTTGGAGGTTGTTCTGGATGCAGAATTTTGAGGAAATTGCAGCAGAGGCATTCTGAGAGGCTAGATCACCTAGGCTACTTGTCTTTATTGATAGTTGGTCCTTTTTTCTTTTTGAAAATACACAAACTTTTAAAGGTAACTTTTGTATGAAAGAGGCTTTGGTAGGTTTAAGCCAAGGTGCCTGCGGCAGTGTCTGTCAAGGAGGCACACCATGCAGAGCAGCTGGCGGAGGCGGTGGTGGTGGCGACATGGCACGGTGGAAAGTTACTCACACTGTGCAGACACGGCATCCACATAGAAAGTTTTATTATTAAAAGGGGAGGGGAGAGGGAATAAAGGTAAGGAGAGAGAGAGAAAGAGAGGGGAAAGGAGAGAAGGAAAAGGAGAGAGAGAGGAAGAGAAAGAGAGGGAAAAAGAGAAAGCAGAGGTGTGCACTACCTCATAGCAAGAAAGGGAGAAGGAAGAAGGAAGAAGGGGGAGGGGTTTTTTCCTCTTAAACTTACTAAAATGACATCAGGATGCTGGGTAGGTCCTCAAGGGGTGGGCCTTGTGAGAGCCCGCTCCCACCTTTTGAAGGTCTTAGGTGGAGGAGAGAGGAATTAAGAAATGACAGACAGAAAGACAGACCCTAGCTAACGAGAAGAAAGAAACACAGGATAGCTTCGGGAGGGCCTGGATCAATACCCAACAGCCTCATCCACTATTGAAAAGGGCTTTTTATAACATGTCAAGGGGAGAGGCAAAAAACCTCCCCCTTGCAAGATCAAAGCACACCGCACAGCCAAGTGTAGACCCGTCCAAATACCTGGTAACCATGCCCGTGGTCAAATCACCCAATTATGCAGCCCTGCTGGGTAAAGCAAGCTCAGATTCTCTGACCCTGAGTAATTTCTCACTAGGAAGCCTCTGTGGGTCTCCACAGGGCCTGAATGCCAACAGTAACATATATATCTGCATTAACATAAGTATGGAATGTACAGTGTGCACAAGTCAGTTAAAGATGATTTTTTGTTCTATGTTTGAGCAGGTAAAAGGCATCTGTTAACTTTGTAAGTCTGTTTGAACGGTATAACCAAACCACTATCCATGCCATATGAGAGGATGGTATGTAATAGTAAGTCATGAGGACTCTGTAGCCAACAAGATTTATCATGTCTCATCCAGTCTCAGAGCTGTTCCCATAGTAGAGGGATCAGCACATGTGTCACCTGTCCTGTAGTCTTTCTTGGTTTCTTTTTTCAGCAAAGAACTATATTGAGAGCACATAAAGAACACTTATAACTCATGACAACATGACAGACAACCCAATTAAAAATATACAAAAGATTTTAAAAGACAATTCACCAAAAGAGATGCAAGGATGACTAGTAAGTACATGAGAAGGGACCAACACCCTCAGTCATAAATACAGCACAAATGAAAATCACTTGGGGGGAGGATGCCATTTTACACCCATCAGAACAGTTATCACAAAACCTAAACCAACACGACCCAGATCAGACAATAACAAGAATTCGAGAAAACCACATGTCCCAGACATTCTGATTGGAACGGTAAATGGTGAAAAGTAGGGAACTGACCCGGAGGGCTCAAAAGGGAGCATCACCAGGGGATGGGAGACGTTCTGTGTGTTGTCCTGGTTACACAAAATCTACGCAAGAAATCATTTGGCTTGCATGCTTAATATTTGTTTAGCATCCAGTGTGTAAATTATAGATTGGCAGCAAGTTAAAACAGTGAGAAAGAGGAAATGATGAACATAGGATCTAGGAGGACAGTTACCTCCTTGGGGGAAGAAGAGCACAGAGGTGGGCATATGCTTACTTGCAGATTTTTGTCAATACTTTGAATTTTATTTTGGAGAAGGGTTTTTTTTACAAGCTGCCATATTATTACCTTAAAAAAAACTATAAAAGACATGGTGGCAGTGGCCACAACCTTGGACAAACATCCAAAATTATATATCATATACCAACTTCTGGGTGAGCCAGAGCTACATAGTGAAACTCTGTCTTGAAAAGTATATATTTGGGGGATGGAAAGATGGCTCAAGGGTTAAAAGCACTGGCTGCTCTTCCAGAGGACCCAGGTTCAATTCCTAGGACCCACATGGCAGCTCACAACTGTCTGTAACTCCAATTCCCGGGGACCTGACACCTTCACACAGACACACATGCAGACAAAACACCAATGCACATAAAATAAGTAAGTAGATCTTTTAAAAACTGCATATTTTATTTACTATTAAGGGGTGTGTGTGTGTGTGTGTGTGTGTGTGTGTGTGTGTGTGTGTGTGCGTGTTATGTCTGTATGTGTCTGCTTGTGTACTATAGTATATGTGTAGAGGTCAGAGGACTTCTTCCAGAACAACTTCCAAGAGTGTTCTCTTCCACCATGTGGGACCTGAGGATTGAACTCAGGCTGTCAGCCTTGGCAGCAAGCATCCTCACCCACTGAGCCATCTCACCAGCCCTAACATTTTTTTTTAAGAATGCAGCTTTGTACCAGGCACAGCAGCACACTCCTGTAACTCCAATAATCAGGAGGCAGAAGCAGAGTCATCAGGAGTTCGAGGGCAGCATACGTGACATAGCAAATTCCAGGCCAGTCAGGGTTACATAGCAAGAAATGCCTCAAAACAAAACAACAACAAAAAGATTTGACTTAAAAACAAGCACTTAGCCGGGCGTTGGTGGCGCACGCCTTTAATCCCAGCTCTCGGGAGGCAGAGGCAGGCAGATCTCTGTGAGTTCGAGGCCAGCCTGGACTACAGAGTGAGTTCCAGGAAAGGCGCAAAGCTACACAGAGAAACCCTGTCTCGAAAAACAAAAAAAAAAAAAAAAAAAAAAACAACAACAACCAAGCACTTGTGTTTCTCCCCTGCTGCGGCCGAGCTGTGCAGAGGCAGGGGCTTGGATGTGTTCAAGATCGGGCCTCATCCGTCATCCACCGCCGTGGGCATTGCTGCCGGAGGTGTAATGGACGTCAATAATGCCCTACAAGAGATGCTGAAAACCGCCCTCATCAGGACGGTCTAGCACGTGGCATCCGCGAAGCTGCAAAAGCCTTAGACAAGATTATAGCAAAGAATCTCAGGCCAAGGATGTCAATGAGGTGTACTTCAAGGGCAAGAAATGAATACATAAAATTTTTTAAATAATAATGAATGAATATTTTTTCATAATTAATTTTTATTATTTTAAAGTTCTCAATAATGATACAATGAATAAATAAAATAAATAAAAAATAAGTACTTGTTAGAGTTATTTTTATGAGTTTGATCATAAATTCTTCTTTGGAGACAGGGTCTCACTGTGTAGTTCTGGCTGGCCTGGATCTTATTATGTAGACCAAGCTAGCCATGAACTCACAGAAATCTGCCAGCCCCTGCCTGCTAAGTGTTGGAATTGAAGGTGAGCACCACCATACTGGGCCATAAATTCTTTTTTTTTGCTTTTCTTTCTTTCTTTCTTTCTTTTTTTTCTTTTTTCTTTTTTGGTTTTCCAAGACAGGGTTTCTCTGTGTAGCAATTCTGGCTGTCCTGGAACTCCATTTGGAGACCAGGCTGGCCTCAAACTCACAGAGTTCTGCCTGTCTCTGCCTCCTGAGTGCTGGGATTAAAGGTGAGCACTATCACCAACCGGTTTCCCCCACACACCCATAAATTCTTTAGAAATGGATGAGAGAGCCAGGCGGTGGTGGCGCACGCCTTTAATCCCAGCACTCAGGAGGCAGAGGCAGGCGGATCTCTGTGAGTTCGAGGCCAGCCTGGGCTACCAAGTGAGTCCCAGGAAAGGCGCAAAGCTACACAGAGAAACCCTGTCTCGAAAAACCAAAAAAAAAAAAAAAAAAAGAAAGAAAGAAATGGATGAGAGAGCTAGCAAGATGGCCCAGTGAGCAACTTGCACTGGATGTGGAACCCACATAGAGGTGGGAAGAGAGAACCAACTCCAGGAATTTGTCTTTACACACACACACACACACACACACACACACACACACACACACACACACTAATAAAGAAATAAAGAAATAGTTCCAATGGGATTAGATCTATGGTTGGCAAGACTCAGGATAGCCATTTTAGAATTTTGCAGAAAGTTTGGCAATTGAGCAAAGTGTGCAGTTACTTCTTTCATTGTGTATAGCATTTCAGGAAAACGATCATGATTGACAGCATTATGTTATAATGGGGACTATTGGGGTCCAGTCCCTTAATAGTCCTCTCACAGGGTCCAGGAAGAATCTACAACCAGCTGATAATCTAATCTTAGATGATATGAAATGAATTTACATACACGATACTCTTCGTCCATACACTTTATTCTTCTGTGTCAGTTCTCTCTCTACACAGCTTCTATTCTGCTCTCATGCCTAGCTCCTTTCTTGCCTGATTTCTCTCTGCATTTATCTACTGTCCCCTCTAGGTTCTATCTTAATTCTCTCATCTTAGTCCTGCCCTGTCTAGGTTCTCATCCATCTAGTTCTCTCCCATCTCAGCTCCTCTCCCATCTCCTTCTTTCTCATCTTGTTCTTCCCCATCTGACTCTTTCTCATCTTCATCTCGTTCCTCTAGTCCTCTCTTCTAGTCCTTCAATCTAGTTCTTCCCCATCTCAGTTCGTTCCTCTCCAGTTCTTACCCATTTAGATCTTCCATTCTCTTTTCTCTTCTTTGTCTCCTTTCTCTGAAAAAAAACAAAGCAAAACAAAACCCTGCCTTTTGAGAGCTTAGGGGAGCAGGAGATCCCAGCTGGATCAAGAACAGAGAGGGAGAACAAGGAAAAAGAGACCATGATAAATGAAGACCCCATGGGAATAGGAAGAAGCAAAGTGCTAGAGAGGTCCCCAGAAATCCACAAAGATACCTCCACTATAGACTACTGGCAATGGTCGAGAGAAAGCCCGAACTGACCTACTCTGGTGATTGGACGGCCAAACACCCTAACTGTCGTGCTAGAAATCTCATCCAGTGACTGATGGAAGCGGATGCAGAGACCCACGGCCACGCCCCAGGTGGAGCTCCAGGAGTCCAATTGGCGAGAAAGAGGAGGGATTGTATGAGTGAGAATTGTTGAGACCATGATTGGAAAAAGCACAGAGACAAATAGCCAAACTAATGGAAACACATGAACTATGAACCAATAGCTGAGGAGCCCCCATGGAACTGGACCAGGTGCTCTGGATAAGTGAGACAATTGATTAACTTGAACTGTTTGGGAGGCCCCCAGGCAGTGTGACCGGGACCTGTCCTTAGTGCATGAGCTGGCTGTTTGGAACCTGGGGCCTATGCAGGGACACTTTGCTCAGCCTGGGTGAAGGGAGGAGGGGACTGGACCTGCCTGGACTGAATCTACCAGGCTGAGCTGAATCCCCAGGGCAGTCCTTGCCCTAGAGGAGATGGGAATTGGGGGGGTGGGCTGGGAGGAGGGCGGGGAGGGGACGGGAGGAGGGAGGACAGGGGAATCCGTGGCTGATATGTAAAATTAAATTAAATTATAAAATAAAAAAAACTGCCTTTTATCCCTTTGACCCTTATCTCTCCAAACTGTCTCTGCCCCCACCGTTTCTGGCAAGTGTGCTTGGTCATCTTGGCTAGACAACTTCCATCACAGCTAGATGTACCTGTAAGTTGGAACCCTTTAGTTCTGAGTTAATTGTTAAGGGTGGGTCTAAAACTAGAGATAAGACTTTGGAAAGGGAGAAAGTTAAGCTTAATTAGCACATCTGCCAGGCCTTCTCAAACAGGTAGTCTGGATGCTTATGTCTGTTCTTCGAGAGTACAGAGGTATCTCTGATAAGATACTTTCATCCATCCAGGGATGGTCCTGGCCGGATGCTGCTAATAACGATAATTACAGAAAGGCCTGAAATTAGGGATCCTGGCTGCGTTACTGCACAGAACATTATCTAAATATTCTTTTTCTCTTTTTTTGGTTTTTCTAGACAGGGTTTCTCTGTGTAGCTTTGTGCCTTTCCTGGATCTCGCTCTGTAGACCAGGCTGGTCTCGAACTCACAAAGATCCGCCTGCCTCTGCCTCCCGAGTGCTGGGATTAAAGGCGTGCACCACCACTGCCTGGCATCTAAATATTCTTTAGTAGAGGGGAAATGGTGCCCAATGAATGATGGAAAAGCTATAATAGCACACAAGAAATTCACAGCAGGAAATGGCTAATAATTGAAAGCCAGTATCACCAAGACTCCTTGAGCCTCAGCTTGACCTCTGGAAGGCCCTTGGCTTCTTCCAGGCATTAGCTTGTCCTAATCAGCTGAAATCCCACTTCATATATTTTTGCAGCTTGCAGCAATGTTAGGACCATCGTAACTTTTTTTTCTCTCAGAAATACACTCAATTTTTTTCAGTCTAAAGAACGACAAAAATTTTTAATACTAGGTGACATCTAGCCACAAACCCCCAGTTATGTTTGTCTTTGAAGGACAAACAGATTTTTCAAATAAAGCAGAATGTACTTGCTTACGGATGTAGGCAAAATTTGGGATGTATGACATGCCGGTGTCTTTCCATCATGAGGAGGGGGCTGGGGTACACTCAGGGAGAGAGGTCTCACCTAGCATGTGTGAGACCAGCAGAGCAAATGAACAGACTAGCAAGAAAAGTCGTCGTCGGGGCACTTCTTGGAATATGCAGTGTGAGGATGTGTCTAGTTATCTTTGCTTAAAGAGCACAGTCATGCTGAGCATGACAGCTGAAGCCTGTAACGCCAGCTGATGTGGGAGGAGGGGGGGTCTCCGGAAATCTGAAGCCAATTTAGGCTACACATGGAGTTCAAGCCCAGCCCAAAACTGCTGAAGAACGAGATCTTGCCTCTAAAGACATACATACATACATACATACATACAATCATACATACATACATACATACATACATACATACATACATACATACATACAAAAAGACTATAGCTATAATCAATTAGGAGCAAGGCTAGTATGTTTTATGTCAACTTGACACAAGCTAGAGTCATCTGAGAGGAAGGAACCTCAATTGAGGAAATGCCTCCGTAAGATCGTGCGGTAGGCAAGCCTGTGGATCGTATTCTTAATTAGTGATTGATGGTGGAGGGCCCAGCCCATTGTCGGTGGGATCACTCCTGGGTTGGTGGTCCCCCGGCTCTGTAACAAAGCAGGCTGAGCAGACTATGAGGAACAAGCCAGCAAGCAGCACCCTCCATGGCTTTTGTATCAGCTCCAGCCTCCTGGCTCCGTCCCTCCCTGAATTCTTACCCTGACTTCCTTCAATGTGAACAGTAATGTGGAAGTAAAAGCCAAATAAACCCCTTCCTCCCCGGTTCGCTTTTGGCTATGGCATTTCATCACAGCAACGGTAACCCTAAGATAGCTAGGCAAGGTTATCACCCCTAACAATTCTAGTTTAGAGCTTGGTAAAGGGTTCTTTGAAGTGTCACATGTTAGAAAGCCTCTATAATACAAGAGGAACATAAAAGCAGCTACCATATAAAGAAGCCAGGCACAAGTAGCATCATGAGTTGTTGGGGTTTTTTTGTTTTGTTTTGTTTTGTTTTGTTTTGTTTTAAGATAGGGTTTCACTGTGTATCCTTGGCTGTCCCGGAACTTGCTTTGAAGACCAGGCTGGCCTTGAACTCACAGAGATCCTCTTGCCTCTGCCTCCCCAGTCCTGGGACTAAAAGCATGCACCACCACACCCAGCTAGCATCAAGATCTTAATGGATTAATCAATCTTAATGGATTACCTACATCTGAAGCAAAATTTGGATTCTTTGGCTGGGTAGGATATTAGGTCTCTAATGCGAACAAAAACAAGAACTTTAGACCTTTTACAAATTTAGGAAGCAGTGCCTGTGATATCAGACTCGTTCTCCGACATATAACAAACACAAACACTTCACATATTCAATAATAACACTCTTGTTAGGCAAACAGAAGTAAGCTGGTTTGAAATACGAAGACTGCCCAGGAGTAAGCTGTTTTTGTTTTCTGAGACAGGGTTTCATTGTGGCCCAGCCAGCCTCAAACTCACTATGTAGTCAAGGATGACCTTGAACTCCTCACTTTCCTGCCTACACCTCCCAAGTGCCTGTACCACTACTCCCAGCATAAAAGGCAAGTTTTTATCTGGATGGTCCTGATTGTAAGTAGCAGAAGTGTTTTTAAAGTTTTCACTGGCCATTTTATGACAGTCCAGATACATTGCACACACACTGAGGAACAGGAAGCCCTGCATGGATTGGTCACTTTATAGGTATTAAACATGTGCCTTTAATTCCTCGAAGCTTTTCATAATATATAGGTAGGCTTTAGATATATTGCTTTACGCATTAGAGATACACAGGGATTTAAATGTACTAAAATCACCTAAGGGGCCAGTAAGATGGCTCATCAGATTAATTCGCAAGGAGAAAGCCAACTCCTCCCAAGTTGTTCTCTGACCCCAATTATGCTCTGTGTGTGTGTGTGTGTGTGTGTGTGTGTGTGCGCGTGTGCGTGTGTGCGTGTGCGTGTGTGTGTGTGTGTGTGTGTGTGTGTGCCTGTGGTGTGCACACACCCACTAAATGTAATAAAGACTAAAACAAAGGCTGGAGACATGGCTCAGTGGTTAAGAGCACTGACTGCTTTCTCAGAAGACCCAGGTTCAATTCCCAGCACCCACATGTGCCCTCTACTGGCCTCCTCAGCCACCAGGAATACATGTGATACAGACATACACCCATACACATAAAATATATAAATAAAATTGCTTGAAGTCTGTTGTTTGTTAAAATGGTTGTTTAAAAGACCTTACCATAAGTAGACACTTGAATGAATCTCCTTTTTGTTAATAATACTCAGTTTTCTGGGCAGTCTAAAAATCTGATGAAATCAGCAGAAAACATAAGCAATTGACTTAATAAAACATAAAATCTTGTCTCTGAAGCTAATTCCTCTTTGTAAATATCACTGAACAAGGACAATACTTTTGAGAAAGTCTTATTTCTTTAGACACAAAGAATTCGTTCAAGTTTTACATTGTTGCGCTACATTTTGACCTTAGGAAATCCTTTAGATAAAGTTACATTTTAAGGAAAAGGATGTTGTTCAGTAAATAGTGCACTTGTCCAGCATGTGTGAAACCTAGTTTTGACCCCAGTACTACATAAATCAGGCATGGTAGCCCAGGCCTATTATCTCAGCACTCTTGAGCTAGGGTCAGGAGATTCAAGGTCATTCTTAGCAATATAGTGAGTTTGTGGCCAGCTTGGGCTACATGAGGCCCTGTCTCAACATAAAACACCACTTAAGAAAAAGCATATTAAAAAGAAAAAGAGGGGGCTGGAGAGATGGCTCAGCGGTTAAGAGTACTAACTGCTTTTCCAGAGGATACCGGTTCAATTCCCAGTACCCACATGGCAGCTGACAACTGTCTGTAACTCCAAGATCTGACACCTTCACATAGACATACATGCAGGCAAAAGCACCAATGCAAATAAAATAAAAATAAATAAATTATTTTTAAAAATAATAAATAAAAAATTAAAAAAAGAAAAAGCATATTTTAAGTTGGACAGTGGGGGTGCACACATATAATCCTAGTACTTGGGAGGCAGAGGTAGAAGGATCTCTGTGAGTTCGAGGCCAGCCTAGTTTATAGAGCGAGTTCTTGGACAGTCAAGCTACACAGAGAAATCCTGTCTTGAAAAAAACAAAAAAGAAAGAAAGAAAGAAAGCAAATTTTAACAGTTTAGTCACTCTGTAAATGCTAGGTTTGTGTGTGTACATGTTACCATACCATAGCACACAGATGGAGGCCAAAGGATAACTATCAGGAGTCACTTGCCTCCCTTTACCATGTCGGTTCCAGGGATTGAACTCACATCATCAGGCTTGGCAGTCAGAGTCTTTTCCTACCAAGCCATCTTGCCTGGCCCCTGCTTTGTTGTTGTTGTTGTTTGTTTGTTTTTTAAATTGGAGACTGCATATGTGAGTTCCACTAGTTAAGCGCTAGATATTTTTTGTTTGTTTTTTGGTTCTTCGAGACAAGGTTTCTCTGTGTAGCTCTGACTGTCCTGGAACTCACCCTATAGACCAGGCTGGCCTCAAACTCACAGAGATCCAGCTGCCTCTGCCTCCTGACTGCTGGGATCAAAGGTGTGCACCACCACTGCCCAGCTGCTAGATAATTTTGTAATCCTTTAGGTATTAGCTTCTTCTGGAATGCAATTATTTGGAAACGGTTTGATCTTTTGGGGTCTTGATTGCAATATTAAGTGTGATCAAGGCACTTCTTAGTTTTGGGCTAATTTTCCTCCAATACTGAAGCAGTACCCTTCTGTGTACTCTACCAAATGCCCTGGGAATCACGAGGCATCTTAGTCATCATGGAGGGACCAGATGGTATTCCTGGGCCTGTGTGAGCCCTAAACACGGTTTTCTCTAGCTCTTCAGAGTATTTCCCCCCTTATCTTAAGGTAGTTTCCTTTCATGCTCGTACCATTGAGTGCTCAGCTCAATGCTTGAACATCACTGTCTATGCAGCAATCCTCCTGAGCACTCTGCTCTAGAAAGACTGGCTTCTGGAGTCTCCTCAGATTCAGTTCCTTCTCCTTGGAGTCTGCAGGACTCTATTGGTTTGTTTCCCTGTTCTATGACCTGAAAACTGTCTAGACAGTAGTTTGTGGAAATCCTGTCTTATTGTGGAATAATTGTTTTGTTTTGTTTTGTTTTTTCGAGACAGGGTTTCTCTGTATAGTATTGGTGCCTGTCTTGGATCTCGCTCTGTAGACCAGGCTGACCTTGAACTCACAGAGATCCTCGTGGCTCTGCCTCCCAAGTACTGGGATTAAAAGTGTGTGCCACCGCTGCCCCAGAGAATAATCTTTTTGTACACTGTGAAGATGTGTCACTCTGAGTTAATAAAAAGCCGAACAGCCAATAGCTAGGCAGGATTTCCGGGCAGGGAGGACACTGGGAAGAAGGTGAGACACCAGGAGATGCAGAGCAAGCAGGGTGGGTAGTACGGAGATAAGATGTGAATTAATTTAAGAGCCAGTTAGTGTTTAGGTGGAAGCCCTACCAGCACCCATATATATATACCTAAGGAGTCTGGGATGTTTAGGTGGAAGCCCCACTTTGGTCCCACCTCTCTCTCCCCAGACCCGACCCCTCAGAAAGCCTGCCAAGGATCAGCTCCTCCCCGGGGCTGCTAAGACCACGTCTAAGGCTATTTAAGACCTAGTCACCAGGTCTGCCATGTGCTCTCCCTCCTACCTTCCTGAGAGTCACCTGGGAGTTCCTTCGCTCTGCTTATTAAAACCTGGACTTATTAATTCAGCTTGACTGGTTTATTGCTTTGGTGGAGGATATCCAATAACCGGGGATCCATCTACGCGGTCCTATTCTTTTGTTTTCTTTTCTTTTTTTTTTTTTTTTTTTTTTTTTCTGAGACAGTTGCGCCTTTCCTGGATCTCGCTCTGTAGACCAGGCTGGCCTCGAACTCACAGAGATCCACCTGCCTCTGCCTCCCGAGTGCTGGGATTAAAGGCGTGCGTGCGCTGCTGCTGCTGCTGCTGCTGCTGCTGCTGCTGCTGCTGCTGCTGCTGCCGCCACCACCACCCAGTTTATTCTTTTGTTTTCAATCCCAGGGGTCACTATCCTGCATTGCCTGGTCCCCCTTTGAATCGTTTCATTTACTCCCATTTTTGTTTTCAGATGGCTAGGTGTTGCTTGTATTCTATATGGTATTAATAAAAAAAACCCGGAGCCAGATATCGGGGTAAATGCTGAGAGATCAGAGAGACAAAGGAACAAGCCACTAGAGAAACCTCTCACCTCATCAACTCCATGAATCCTCTGACTGAAAACCTCTGAGTCCTCAGTCGAAAGGGGTTCCAGCCAAAAAGGCTTAGTTCCTGTCTCCTCACGTCTTATATACTTTTCTCTGCCCAGTCATATCATTTTCTTCCTAGTGCTGGGATTAAAGGAGTATGTTCTTCCCAAATACTGGTAGCAAAGGCATGAGATCTCAAGTTCTGGGATTAAAGGCCTGTGACTCCCAAGTACTGGGATTGAAGGTATGTGCCACCACTGCCTGGCATCTATGTTTAATCTAGTGGCTTGTTCTGTTCTCTGATCTTCAGGCAAATTTTTTTAGGGTACACAATATATCACCACAGTTAGGTAAATCCAATCCCTTTAACTACAGGGGAACAAGGCTTTACAATGTTTTCAATGTCCAACCGCATCCTAGATAGACAATTAAATCCAGATCTTTGGAGGCAGCTACATTAACCCCTTAGGCTATTCCATCATTCACCCAAATTTAGGAACCAATAATATCCAATAAGATTCCACTTACAAGTTATTTATTTGAGGGCTGGGGTGATGATTCATTTGGTAGGGTCCTTGCCTTACAAATGTGAGAAACTGAATTAAGATCTACAACCCACGTTAAAAGAAAAAAAAAAGCCAGGGGGTGGTGGGGGTACCTGCCTTTAATCTCAGCGCACGGATGGCAGAAGCAGGTGGCTCTTTGTGAGTTCGAGGCCAGCCTGGTCTACAGAATGAGTTCCAGGACAAGCCAGGGTTACACAGAGAAACCTATGTAGATCCCTGGACCCTTACAAGCCAGGATGGCCTATGCGGCGAATTTCCAGGCCAATAAGGCCATGTTTCTAACAAAAAATATAAAGGTGTATGAGGATTGATGAGCAAGGTTTCTGCCCTGCACACTCATACCCTCTCATACACATACCTCATACCAAAAATAATAATTCATTTGAGGGATAGAAGTGTAGTTCAAGCTGGGAGGTGGTGGCGCATGTCTTTAATCCCAGCACTTAGGAGGCAGAGTCAGGCAGATCTCAGTGATTTTGAGGCCAGACTGGTCTACAGAGCTAGTTCCAGGACAGCCAGAGCTACACAGAGAAACCCTGTTTTGGGGGAAAAAAAGTGTAATTCAAGTAGTAGAATATTTGTCTAACATACTTGAAATCTTCAGTTTGATTCCAAGCACCATACATAATAATAACAATAATAATAATAATAACAATAATAATTTGTTTTCAATTGTAATCCCCGAATTTGGAAGCCTGAGCCAGGAAGATCATGAGTTTAAGGTCAGCCTGGGCTCTTTAATGTGAGACCAGTGGATCTCCGTGAGTTCGAGGCCAGCCTGGGCTACCAAGTGAGTTCCAGGAAAGGCGCAAAGCTACACAGAGAAACCCTGTCTCGAAAAACCAAAAAAAAAAAATCAACAAGCCTTTCTTTTAACCTGGCTTAGCTGCCGAAGGAAACTACTGGAATCCGTTTGCAAGTTCTGCTGAAAACCTGAATAAAGAAATTGAATGTCCCCTGATCAAAAACACAAAGCTGGTTTCAATCACAGAGCAGGGCGGAGCCTGAGAGCGAGAGTTAAGCCACTCCCACTGTGAGTAGACGTTGCTGGGGCGGGGCTGTACCTGACCCTTGGAGGGGGGTTCCTGTTTGTCTTACTCTGCGGAGATTTCATATCTGCCTCTGTTTTCTTCCCCCAGCAGCCGGGAGGCAGAATTCGCTCTCTCTGTTTGTCAGATGAAGAAATGGGATTCGAGAGGTTGAGAAACTTTTCAAAGTGCAAATCTGCAGCACAGTTAAAATTCAAACCTGGTTCCCAGAGGTGGATTAAGGAGCAAAACAACGCTTTGCTGGGCAGCTTCCAGGGGACAGGGAACGTCCGGGAAAGGGCGGAGATGGAGCACAGTTTTTGAACATAGACCTCCTAGCACATGAGCTAAGAATTGCCTGATAAATTCCAGGGTGGGGTGGGGTGGTAGAAACCGGAACCTTCAGGGGAAGGAGCGACAGGCTCCCCACACTGCCTTAGGGAGAGTGGATGGAGGTTCCCTGCAGGGTTCGTCCTTGGGTTGGGGTACTTCGGACCTGAACTCTGAACGAAATTGCTAAAAAAATGAAGAGGCCAGCTGCTGCTGCTCTTTTGGCCCTACCTCAGTGCTCCGTTCTCAGTTAATAACGACCACCTAGGGTTGGTGAGGTGGCTCAGTGGTAGATGCTCTGCAAGTCTGACGACTTAAGTTCGATCCCTGGAACTTGAGGTGGAGAAAGAAGTGTCCTCTGACCTCCACAGGCATGCCATAGCATGGTGTGCACGCTCGAGAAAGAGCACGGGTGTACGCACCACGACAGCAATGATAAAGAAACAAAAGTTTAAATAACTAAATACTATGTAATAATGTAGCAACATTGCCCCCATCTGATTGCATAGGCATTCTGAGTGTATGAAGCAGAAGCTATACTCATCCTCATTTTTTTCATTTTTCTTTATTAAGAAATTTTCTACTCACTCCACATACCACCTACAGATCCCCCCTCCTCCCACCCCCCAGCCGTCTCTCCCAAGCCGCCCTGCACCCCACATCCTCATTTTTTTAAGATAAAAGGCTGATGAGATGCTCAGTGGTTAAAGGTACTTGTCTCCCAAGCCTGCCGACCTGAGTTCGATATCCAGAACCTACCTGGTGGAAGGAGGGAATGGACTCTTGCAAGTTGTCCTCTGACCTTCACATATGCACCATGGCATGCATGTGCCCACACTCACATGCACACTTTGTACACACACATGATAATAATCTAATAAAAATTTTTTTTGTTTTTTGTTTAGTTTTGTTTTTAGAGACAGGGTTTCTCTGTGTAGCTTTGCGCCTTTCCTGGATCTCACTCTGTAGACCAGGCTGGCCTCGAACTCACGGAGATCCTCCTGCCTCTGTCTCCCGAGTGCTGGGATTAAAGGCGTGCGCCACCACCGCCCAGCCATAAATTTAAATGTAAAAAGATAAAGAAGGAAAAATTGGCTACAAAACTTGACAGCTTAAAACAATAAGATAGTTATCTTACTTGTTTTCTGTGATTCTGGAATTCTCATGAGGGTCTAGTGAAGATGTGAACTAGGGCTGTGGCATCTAGAACCCTGGGTGGGTTTAGGGGTGGGGGTCCAGTTCTGAGGGGTCTCATGCACATGGCTGGTGAGTCAGTTGGCCGTTGGAGGGGTCTTCGTACTTGCTTATGGTCTGACTGCCTCTTCTAAAACTCACATTGATGTTCACTTGCTTTTCTGAGACTGTTGAGAGGTTCCGTGGATTGTCAAGAGGTTAATTAGGTCAGGAAGGCCAAACACCAACATTGTGGGAGTGGGTTGATGATCAGAAGCCTGGGTTTGCTCTAAGAGCAAGACCAGCGGCACCCCACCCCTGCCTCAGGCCCTTGCACATGCTCCTGGGCCACATGATTCCCCTTGCTGAGTTATGATGCTCTCAGCAGGGCTGGGCTCTCAGTCCCAGACTCCCTGACCTTGAGGACTTTGAGCCAATTAAACCAATTAAACTTCTTTATAACTTAATGTGTGGGATCATAGCAGCACACAGCTGTGTGGGTCTCTCCACTGGGCTGCCTGTCTGCAGTACATGGCAGCTGACGCACCCCGCCCCCCATAACCAGTGGTTCCAGAGAGCAAGGTAGAACGTCCAGTGGCTTTTTTGATCTCTGGAGTTAGGCTGTCACTTCTGCAATTGTCCAGTGGTTACAGAGGTCAGTGGCATTCACGCGGAAGGAAACTGCCTATGTAAGGGAATAGATACCCTGAGGTAAGGACCATTGAAGAAACTGCCTACGCAAGGGAATAGACACAGTGAAGGAACTGCCTACTTAAGGGGATAGATACCCCAAGGAAAGGATCATTGAGGGCCATGGTGAAGCCACTACCACAGCAACAAACGAATTCATACAAGCCTGGGGTCAACAGTGAGCATCTTCTTTGATTGCTTCTGCACCTGGTCTTTGTGACGAGGTCTCTTGCTGAACTTGAAGCTGAATGTGACTAGATTGGCTGGCTTGAAAGCCACACCCACAGGATCCACCTGTATCTACTCACTCCCAGAGCTGGGATTCCGGAGGCTCACCTCCATGCCTGGAGTTTTTATGAGTTCTGGGGATTTGAACTCTGGGACTCAATGCTTGTACAGCAAGCCCTTTACCCACTGGGCTATTTTTCCAGCCTAGAGGCAGGCAGGCTTCGAACTCAGGCAATTACTACACCACAGGCTTGACAATCAGACAAGCAAGTGCCTGCCGATTGTTCCTGTCCTGGAGATATCCATGCTTGAGATCCTGCTTCAGATTCCAGTGGTCAGCTGATCAGACACTATCTTATGTGTCAGATGGACGCTTATCAAAGACACAAAATTGAGCATGCTCATAAAAAGTTGTGCAAACATCACTTTATGGTGTGGACTTGCTGTGTCAAAGGGAACCTGGAGTTTAGCTCCAGTTTTGTGGTTAATTTACTATGGGCCCTCAAACAACTTTCAGTCCCTTAGGGAGCCTTTGTTTTCTCATCCATGTGCCAGAATAGTTCAATTCCGATTGGGGATTTCATGCTTAGAACTGTTACCAGGAATGCTGAGGGATTCCCTCTCCACATTCCCCGACTCTCCTCAGCCCTTGCCAAAGCGCTTTGAGAACTATCCCTGATTGGTGGATGTTTGTCTCCAAGTGAAGTGGACCCTTCAGGTATGAGGGGCACCCTTCTGGACACTCACCAAATCAGGCCAGGCTGTTCAGCCCTGCTTCACCCGCAGCTGGCTGGCACCATTGTTTGTCCATAAAGCTGGGCTCCTTTCCAATTGCTGATGCCCTCTGGCCAGGGGAGAGGCTCAAAGGACTCAGTTGTGTGGCTTCCTCCCTCCCCTAGGGCAGGCCTGGGTCACCCAACAGGCTGACTCAGCCCCTGCAAAGGACAAAGGAGATAGAGATGGTTAAGGGAAAGAATTTGACATTTACTACCCTCCTCCAAATTCAACGTCAAAATAATTACCATGAGGAATATCCCCTTACACTTATTCTGCAGTCCAGTGACATTCTTCAAACACTGGGGTGGGGTGCTGTTTCCAATTTCAGTACTTAGGGACCTGTATAATTATTTTAAAGATTCATTTTTTATTTTTAAGTGTGTGTGAATATGTGTGTGTGAGAGAGTGTGAGTGAGTGTGTGTGTATGTGTGTGTGTGTGTGTGTGTTGTGCATGTGGGTGCATTCACCCATGGCCAGAGGTCAAGTGTCTTTCTCTGTCTCTTCCACCTTCTTTTTTGAGAGAAAGTTGCTTGCTGAACCTGGAGTGACACTGGCTGGCAAGTGTGCCCCAGGGATCCACCTGTCCCCATGCCCCTGTGCTGGGGTTACTGATGAGCACTACCACTCTGTTCTTCACGGTGGTGGTTTTCCAAGACCGGATTTCTCTGTGTAGCTTTGGCTGTCCTGGAACTTGTTCTATAGACCAGGAGGACTCAAACTCAGAGATCAGTCTGCCTCTGCCTCCCAAGTGCTGGGATTAAAGGCATGGGCCACCACTACCTGGCTCATTTTTTTCAGTTTTTCCAGACTTGGTTTCTCTGTGTAACAGCTCTGGCTGTCCTGGAATTAGCTCTGTAGACCAGGCTGGCCTTGAACTCACGGAGATTCACCTGCCTCTGCCTCCTTAGTGCAGGGAGTAAAGGCGTACACCATCATGACCCAGCTTGAGTTAGTACTTTTTAAATTGCTACTCAGTATTCCTTATTATGTGAGGTTATGAAAATATGCCCAATGTTTATGAGATCCCTTCCTATATGCTTCACGTGCATGTCTCATTTCAACGTACCGACTGGTCAATATCATTTTACCCATTTTAAAGATGAAGAAGATGGCAGATGTGACTCAGTGGTAGAGCACTTGCCTAGCATGCTCAGTCTTCACTATGAGAGAAAGAAGTAGGGTTAGCGAGAGAAGTAGGGGGAGGGGAAGAGAGAGGGAGAAGGGAAGAGGGGGAGAGGCTTGGAGAGGTTTACAGTCATAACAATATTTTGGCCAATGAAGGAAATGACAGTGGTCCTTTAAGATTATAAAGGAAAGCAGGTCATGGTGGTAATCCCAGCACTTGAGAGACCCGAGGCAGGAGGTTTTCAGTTTTAGACCAGCATGGATGTGCTGGTTAGTTTTATGTCAATTTGACCCAAGCTAGAGTCATCTGGGAAGAGGAAAACATAATTGAGAAAATGCCTCCATCAGACTGGCCTGTCGGCAAGCCTGTGGGGCATTTTCTTGATTAAAATGGTTGATGTGGGAAGGCCAGTACACTGGGCCAGTGCCACCCTTAGGCAGGTGGTCCTGGGTGGTATAACAAAGCAGGCTGAGCAAGCCATGGAGAGCAGCCAGTAAGCAGCACTCCTCCATGGCCTCTGCTTTGGTTTCTGCCTCCAGATTCTTGCCTTGATTTCCTGCCCTGACTTCCCTCAGTGATGGACTGTAAGCTGTAAAGTGAAATAAATTCTAGCCCGGCAGTGGTGGCACAGATCTTTAATCCCAGAACTCGGGAGACAGAGGCAGGAGGATCTCTGTGAGTTTGAACCTCGTCTACATAGTGGGTTCCAGGACAGCCAGGGCTGTTACACAGAGAAATCTTGTCTCGGAAAAAAACAAAAACAAAAACAAGCAAACAGAAAGATGAAATAAATCTTTTCCTCCCTGCATTGCCTTTGGTCACCGTGTTTATCACAGCATCAGAAAGCTAACTGGGTCAATGACCTACATAGCAAGGCCTTGTGTCAATACACATACATATATAGTTGGGGCTGGAGAGGGGGTTCAGTAGTTATGAGCACTTGCTCTTGCAGAGAGGACCTGGGATCTGACACCCTCTTCTGACCTACATGGGCACCAGGCACTCACATACTGCACAGATATACATGTGAGCAAAACACTCATCCACATAAAACAAATAAATCTAAAATATTTTAAAATTAGAACAAAGCTGAAAAATTCCAATTTCCCAGGGATGCTGTAGTTCCTGTTCCTGTTGTTAGCACTGTTCTGTTCTTGTGCTAGTCCTGATGTAAATCCACTGCATTGCCATCATATGTTACAGCAGTACAATTGTGTATAGTACACAGTACAAGATAATGACAAGAAACCATGGATCTTAAAAATCGTATTTAAAGCCGGACATGGTGGCACATGTCTTCAATCCCAGCACTCGGGAGGCAGAGGAAGGCAGAGCTCTGTGAGTTCCAGGATAGCCTGGTCTACAGAGTGAGATCGAGAGCGAGAGCCTGGGCTACACAGAAAAACCTTGTCTCAAAGAAAAAAAAAAAGAATCTTATTTAAAAAAAAAAAAAAAAAAGGTTCATTGTAGCCAGGAGGTGGTGGCACATGCCTTTCATTTTGGCACTCAAGAGGCAGAGGGCAGGTGGATCTCTGCGAATTCAAGGCCAGCTTGGTCTACAGAGCTAGTTCTAGGACAGCCAGGGCTACACAGAGAAACTCCGTCTCAGAACACAAAAACAAACAAACAAAAAGATTCACTGTAGAACAGAATGCTTGAGGGGGTCCCTGCAGGTGTCACACAGGGAAGCACCTCAGGAAGAGATAAGAATGAAAATCCAGGCAGATTGACTTCATCAACCCAGACCAGACTTCGGGAAGTCTAATAACAGGCAGTCTGTTCCCAATGTATTTAGTCTAGTACAATTTGGGGGAAAAAAAAGTTTGCTGGCGTAATACAATCCCCGGCGCACAAAGACACATAACTACACTGAAACTTAACTCAGGGTACATGTCATTTCTTCCAAGAAGATGGGTTCTAGAGATTGGCTACCTGGACTAGCTTAAAGGTCTAAGTGTCTGGCCTGGTTTTAGTCATACAGATAGCATAGAGGTCATGTGGGCTATTAGCCACCTCTGGTTCTGGTTATGGGAGCTTGGGGGAGCCTCTGGCTATTAGGGTCATTTAGATTATCAGCCACCTCCCTGTCTTGGTTGTAAGAGCTTGATATGGCCTGGCCCAACACAGAACACAGATCACCAGGCTGTTAATCATTTCCACTTCTCAGCTTTCTGGATGGAAGAACGGGTTTTTCATCTTTCGCATTGGAAAGACAGTCCTGTGTGCTTAGCATTCCTGGTTTCTCTGGAGATCTGTGGGCGCAAGGACTGTCATGCTATGTTCTCAACAAATGCCGTGTAGGCTGGCACTGTGGCACAGGCCTGTAATTCCAGCACTGGAGAGGTGAAGACAGGAAGGTCAGGAATTTAAAGCCATCCACAGCTACATCATGACTTCAAGGAGCCCAACCTGGGCTATATGAGACCCTGTCTCAAACCAACCAACCAACCAACCAATAGGAAAAACAAAAGTGTGCTGTGTTACACCCACAGCAGCCTTCCCCATCTTGTTTCTATGTCTCGATTCCACCAAGAGGCCATGTGGAGTGGCTGCCGTATGAATACCCTCTATGCTTGCGTAAGTACCCACTGATGTTTGCGCAATGGTAAACTGCCTAGTGACGCATTTCTCAGGATGTAACTCTGCCAGATAAATGAAGGATGATGTCTCTCACAAGTGAGTTCACTTTTGACCTCAAACTGATTTCTAAAACAGAAGCAATTTGTCCATTTCTTCCTCCCTGGCATGTATTTAGGATACCGCCCACCTTTCCCCTTTAAAAAAAAAGTCATTAAAGTGGACATCCTTGTACATACTACTTTACATCTACATGGATGTCTCCTAGGGTGGGTTGTGATTGTGCATTTCAGAGTCAATAACTGGGTAGAGGATCTTATCTTTTTGTTTTGTTTTGTTTTTCTAGACAGGGTTTCTTGGCTGTCTTAGAACCAGCTCTGTAGACCAAGCTGGCTTCGAACTCACAGAGATCCATCTGCCTCTGCTTCCTGAGTGCTGGGATTAAAAACATGCACCACCACTGCCCAGCTAAGGGATCATTACCTTTTTTTATATACTGAAATTGCTTAACGTTTCTCCTGAAAGTTGTTTTGCTGTTTTGCTCTGTTTATTTTTTAAAGATTTATATATTTATATTCTATTGTGTATGGGTGTTTTGCCTGCATGTATGTCTGTATACTACATGTACACAGTGCTCATGGAGGTCAGAAGAAGGCATCTGTGGTGGTTTGAATGAAAATGGCCCCCATAGACTCACAGGGAGTGGCATTATTAGAGGTGTGGCCGTGTTGGAGGAAGTGTGTGATGGTGGGCAGGCTTTGAGGGTTTAGAAGCTCAAGCCAGGCCCAGTGTCACTCTCTCTTCCTGCTGCCTGCCTACCAGGATCTAGAACTCTCAGCCACCTCTCCAGCACCATGTCTGCCTGCATGCTGCCATGCTTCCTGCCGTGATAATGGACTAAACCTCTGAAACTTTAAGCCAGCCCCAGTTAAATGCTTTTTTTTTTAAAGAGTTGCTGTGGCCATGGTGTCACTTCACAGCATCAGAAGCCCAAGACAGCACTGGATCCCCAGCAGCCACATAGGTACTGAGAACCTTACCCAGGTCTGCTGCAAGAGCAGCCAGTGCTGAGCATTTGTGCAGCCCATTTGATAGGGTCTTAGGTACCACAGACTGATCTTGAATTTGCTGTTAATTAGCCAAATATGACCATGCTAGGCAAGCACTCTGCCAGCTGAATTACCTCTCTAGCTGCAGAAAGCCCTTTTTAACTTTCATCATTGCCAACTGGAGATCTTAGTGTCTCCCTGAAAAGTATAGAATTTGGAACATACCTGAGTCTGCTCCTGCTTTTCTAGCATGACTTTGGCCTAATTATTTCTTGTTCTCCTCTATTAAATATATATGTATATGTATATACATGTATATATACATACAAATATATACAAGCTGGCATGGAGCATGGTATGGTGGTTTGAATAAAAATGGCCTTCGTGGGGTTGGAGAACATTGGCTGTTCTTCCAGAAGTCCTGAGTTCAATTCCCAGCAACCACATGGTGGCTCACAACCATCTATAATGAGATCTGGTGCCCCCTTCTGGCCTGCAAGGACATGTGCAGGCAGAACACTGTATACATAAATAAATACATTAAAAAAATGGCCTTTGAATGCTTAGTCACCAGGGAGCGGCACTATTTGAAAGGATTGGAAGGATTAGGAGGTGTGACCTTGTTGGAGGAAATGTGTCAGTAGGGATGGTCTTTGAGGTTTCAAAAGACCATGCTAGACCCAGGCTCTCTCTCTGCTGTCTGCAGGTCAGGATGTAGAAGTCTCAGTTACTTCTCCAGCACCATGTCTGCCTGCATGCCACCATGCTCCCTGCCATGATGATAATGGAAGACTGTAAGCAGGGCCCCCAATTAAATGTTTTCTTTATAAGAGTTGCCTTGGTGGCCATGGTGTCTCTTCGCAGCAATAGAAAAGTGACTAAGACACATGGTGACAATAGATCAGTGACTAAGACACACAGGCCTACAATCTCAGCACTTGGGAGGTGTGGGTGGAGGATTTAGAGTTTGGGTTCAACCTGGGCGACTTAGAAAAAACCAGCTCTAGCAGGGAAGAGAGGGGGAAAGCTGTGCATGGTCATCACGCCTGTGATCTAAGCACTTGGGAGGTAGAGACAAGAGAATCAGAAGTTCAAGGCCAGTTTCAGCTACATTGTGAATTGGAGGCCAGTCTGAGCTACATGAGACCCTGGGGGGGGGGGGGAGAGAGAGAGAGAGAGAGAGAGAGAGAGCAGCTAGAGAGATGCTCAGTGGTTAACAGCACTTGCTACTCTTCCAGAGGACCTGATGAGTTTGGTTCCCTGTACCCACATGGTGGCTGACAACTGTAACAGGGCCCCAGACCTTAGTAGCCCCCAACACCTTAGCACAACTGACTTCATGATGGAACTACCATTCGGGCTGTAAAACTCAGCACATAGACAGTACCACCTGTCAAAACTAAAACAAAGACCTAATCCATCAAAGCCCATAGTTCTGGGAAAGTCTCTAAATTTACTAACCTTGCTTTTTTGCTTCTGTAGTTCCAATTCTGGCTAACTGTTCTTGTTAACTGAAGTATGTCAATCCAGGATATGGTTTTTGTGCTTAAAAGCTCACCCTGAGACAGGCTTGAGGCTACACTGGGATCCTGAACACCCAGTGTAATCACTGGCTGGCTAATAAAGACTTTCTATTGGCTTAAACCCATGTCCAAACAATCTTTTCTGGTGGATACCCCACAACAACAACTATCTATAATTCTTGGCCCAGATGATCTGCTATCTTCTGGTCTCCATGGGCACTGCACACATGTGTACACATACATGCAGACAATAACTCACACATATAATATAAAAATAAATAGATCTTGAAAAAGAAAACGAATGAATAAAAAGGGAAAAGCAGGGGAGCAGTATGGCTTAGTAATTCAATATATAATACATGCTTAGCATACGTGAGACTCTAGGTTCCATCATTAATAATAGGAAAAAGATTTTCCTAACTTTATACTCATAAAATTTTTGTGAGGATGACAGTGAATGTCACTAATTTGCTTGGCACTCAGAAAATGCTTAATAGACAGTGCTCAATAAATAGTTCTGACTTAATTATGTATCATTAAACATAAACACTCAGGGCATATAGTGCACACACCCTCTTTTTTTTTCCTTCCTTCTTCCTGGACAGAGCATGTAATGGATGGAATCAAAGAAGCCACTGTGGACTGTGGGGGCGACTTTTATAGAAGCTACTGAAGTGGAGTACAAGATAAACTTTTGATTTCTAATGAAATTACCTTAGCAATCTTAGACAGCTTATCTCCAAATCCTTGCTTGCTTGCTTGCTTGCTTGCTTGCTTCCTTCCTTCCTTTTTTGAGACAGGTTTCTGTATGTAGCTCTCTGGCTGGAGTTCTCATTATAGACCAGGCTGACTTGAACTCTAGCCTCTGCCTCCCGAGAGCTGGGTTAAAGGAGTGTGTCATCACACCTGGCTCCAAAGCTTCTTAGTTAGGAAACATTTTTTTTAAAGATCACAGTAAGTGGCTTGGATGGCCTTGAACTCACTATGTAGCCCAGGCTGGCCTCAAATTCCTAATGCTGATCCTCCTGTCTCAGCATCCTAAATACTGGGAATACAGGTATGTGCCACCATGCCTGGCCGAAACATTTCTTTCTTAACCCTCTTCCATTTTTTTCTTTTCTGCTTAGTGTACTGAGTCTAACTTTGCTGACTCATGCACACTGAGTGAAGGCATGGGCAGAGAGCAATGTGGGTCACAAAGAAGTCACTGCTAGGCAGTCGCAGTTGGAGTCAGGCTGTTCTGGAACTAGATATAGAGCCAAGACTGGCCTTGAACTCTTGACTCCCTGCAAGTGTCTACCTCTATGCTGGCTTGGAGATTTCCCTTTTTGTTACAAAGTGGCAAAAGGAAGATAAGGCCCTTGCTTCTGCCTCCGGACACTGTCCTAAAGATAGGATATTTCAGTTTCAGTATCCATCTGCTGAGTATGTGAGAAGCTAGTCTGATGACCCAGATAATGCCTGAGGGTGGCAGAATAGGGAGAAAGAAGAACCTGGGTAGTTGTTGAAAGTACAGACCTGTCACTAAATTGTTTCTGGAGCCCACCAAGTCCGGATTCTTTAAAGTAGGGATAATAACATCCTTCCGTGGCTGAGCCCTTCTATAGTTGGACTTTAGGCAATTAGTAGCAAACTTGTGACTCGTGCCAGTGAAGGATAAGGTCTAAGGTGTGGCACCGAGTACAGAAGCTGATAGGAAGTGGCGGTGAAGGTCACGGATAGTCAGGAGGTGAGGAGTCAGGAGGCCAAAGTAGGGTATGGTCCACCTCATGAAATGACAATTGTCCAAGGGGATGGGAGGGCTAGAAGGGAGAAGAAGAGCACAGGGCAGGAGCCAGTCTGCAGTGAATGAAGAGGAGACTAGGTGAGGCAGGGCAGGAGAAAAGTCACTGGATAGCATGGAGCTGAAGACAGCTGGTGTTCGGGTGTGAAGAGGGAGAAGGTGTCAATCAGGATCATTTTGCTTCTAAAGAAGTGAAAGCAGTCGATGTCAGGTAAAATGGTACACAACTGTAATCCCAACTATGTAGCCCATTGAGATAGGAGAGTATGAGCTCCAGGTCAGCCAGAGCTCTGTAGTGAAAGCCTGCCTCAAAACACCCAAACAACAACAACAACAACAAAAAACCTGCGCACAGCTAGTGCTCCTGTGACCCCAGCGCTCTGCGGATGGGGAGCCAGAGCGCCTCTGGGGCTTGCTGACTGTCAGTGGAGCCCCAGACTGGAAGAGCGCCAAGCAAAGTGAGAGACCTTGTCTCAAGGGAATAAGGTGGAGACTGCTAGAGGAAGACATCAGATTTCTGCCTCTGGTCTCCAGTGCATACACACGAACACACACACACACACACACACACACACACACACACACACGCTGATAAAATGAAACAATCCTGCCACTTAGATCTCTCCTGTTCTGTCAGCCCATTCTCTCTAGCTTCCATCTTCCTGTGCGTTTGCCTTTTTCTCATCACCTTATAGAAAGTCTTTGTGTAGACAGGATTTGGGCTTTGGGTCTGATATACACATTGTAAGTATCTTTTCTCCATCCATGGCCTCTTTTCACTTTTAAGCAAATACTTGTCAATTTCACATCGAATCCTAGGTGTGGAAAGTGGTTATTTTTCACTGTTTTTTTCCCCCTTAAGGTTTCAGAGTGCGGGAGCCTCGATGACTTGGCACTGCCCAAAGTACGAGACTCTTTTTCAAGATTTATTTTTATTTTATGTGTATGAATTTTTTTTTGCATGTATGTACGTGCACCACATGTGTGGTTGGTGCCAGTGACGGTCGGAAGAGAGCATCAAATCCCTTTGGGGTTACAGATGGTTGTGAACCACCACGAAGGTGCTGGGAACCTGACCCAGGTCCTTTGGAAGAGCAGTGCATGCTCTTAACTGATGCACCCTCTCTGCAGCCCCAGCAGTCCTGGATTTTAAACTTCTTTTCTCTCTTGACCTTCCTCTGCCACCAGAGGTCACACAGTGAGCTCTGGTCCTCTGGGTTGGTGAGGTCAGGTCGTATAGGGTCTAGGGACCAAGCTGTAGCCTTGGGTCTGGCAGACAAGGTGCTCTGGGATGCGCAGCTGTCACATGTTCATGGATCCTAGGACCTCATCGCCCACACTGGAGCACAGGCAGGACCCATATGCAGAGCAGGCCTGGAGTGCTGCCATCTAGCCTCACCCACAACCTCCTCAGGGAGGCTTTGTGCTTCCTGTTTGAGTGAGGCTAGAGGCTCTGTCCTTACCAGAAGCTCAGAAATCCTACAGACAGGGCCATCAAGATGGTTCAGCTAAAGTTACTTGGTGACAACCCTGCCACAGATAAATAATTTTTGAAAAACCCTCTATAGAGGGGTTTCATGGGACTCCCCTCAATAATAATAACTCAAAATGGAATACCAAGTATGTATGAGGCACTAAAGAATTTACATTCATCATTTCATTTACTCTGCACAGCAACACTAGGAGTCTACACTACTGTCCTTTATCCAAAGGTGGAAATAAACAAACCAACCTCTGCTTTAGACCTGGAAAAATGACTTGTGGTAGGTTAAATGGCTCCTGAAAAATACACTCACATCTGGACTAGCATGTGCAAAGCCCTGTATTCCATCCCTAGCACAGCCAAGAAAGAGAAGTACACAGGCATGCTCAGACGGCAGTTTTGTCTTCCGTACAATGTATGATCCTAGCTCTGGCCACTTGTGAAGAGGCTGTGAGCATCTTCCTGGATGCCCGGATTTATGAGACTGTCGATGTTTGAATTTCAGGATCCAGGTCTTCTGAAAAGTCCTCTCAGGATCCTTCTCTACAGCCTTCTGCTAGCCTTTCCCCATTTGACAGCTTTTCTCTGTTATAAAAGAGGAAATTGAAAAATATTAATTATGAACACAATCCTGGCATCTAAGAAGTGCCTGTGACCACCAGAGCATGTTAGAGAGACAAGGCACAAAAGAAAACAGGCAGATTTAGATGTGGGATCCCATTTCTCACCATTTTCGCCTCAGAGGACACACCCCGGGCTCACTTCCTTCTCCTTGTTCCTCCAGGTCCATGCTTGGGTCTTCACTTCTGAAAGAAGCAACAATTAGGCACTCAGGTACCCTGTGTGGGCTGAGTGCCAGGTGTGCACCCCCAAGAGCAGCTACCTGGCACCAGCCTGGCTGATTTGCCTCCCTGGAGATTGACCTCATCTTCGAGTGCTGCCCTACGACGCTTCCTCACAGTTGCTTAAAACAAAACCACAGCTCATGGGTGATTCACAGCCCTGGGCTCTGGAGTCCCTGGGGTAGAGTTTGGCATGACATAGAAAGTCTCACTGCAGGCCCCCATCACCTTAGCTTTCTTTCTGGGAAGTGGGGGCAGGGGGATGGCACAAGGGATCCTGAGTCACCAGTCACCTGTTAGACTTCCACTTTGTCTACCACATCTCTCCCACTTCCCAGGAGTGCTAGATTTCTAGGGCTGCTGAAATAAAGACCACAACTCTGGTGACTTAAAACAGCAGAAGTTTCTCTCTCTCTCTCTCTCTCTCTCTCTCTCTCTCTCTCTCTCTCTCTCTCTTTCAAGACAGGGTTTCTTTGTGTAGCCTTAGCTGAACTAGAACTTGCTCTGTAGACCAGGCTGGCCTCAAACTCACAGAGATCCACCCGCCTCTGCCTCTTTAATCCTGAGTGCTGGGATTAAAGGCATGCTCCACCACCGCCCAGTCCCTTCACATTTCTTGAGACTTGAAGTCCACACTCAAGGTGTAGGGGTAGCGTACACAAGCTTCTGTCCCAAGCTTCATTTTAGTTCCTGGAAATTGTCAATAGCAGGGGTTCCCCATGCAGTCTCTCCTCATCTTATCTTGACATTTGACTGGGGAGGCTCACTTTTGTCAGGAGGGGAGCAGGAAATGAGAGGGGACTCACCATAATAAGAGTGACAGCTGACAAGAAGAGGCAGATCATCACTAACACAAGTGTTCAGAAAGTTCTGCAATGTGGGGACATCTGGTACAGAGCAAAGAGCTCCATTGGTACCAAGCAAATGAGAGTGCCAACTTGTGTTCATCAAGATGATTCTGGGCCACAGAGAGAACGCTGGTGAGGGATTTATGCTTGCATACGAAGGGTGGGGGCAGACGTTGGCCTGGAGACCTTATATATCAATCATCAAAGAGGGAAGCTATGGTAGCTGATTTGTCCACCACATCAGAAAACAACCATGGGGACAACATCCCAAGAGCCACCTTGCTATGACCTCTGCTCAGCCTTTGTGTCATCTATTCCTGTCTACAAGTCTTGACCAGGTAGCTGTCGTGGTCAGGCTCTGCTGTGATGAAGAGATGTTCCCAAGGCTTTGGGTTCTGGTCTGAAGGAGTTCAGACCTGAGTGAGGCATCCGGAGGTGTGTACAAGACATTTCTCAAAACTGCCAACCCCACCCAACGATACGGCCTTAGAGGCAAGTCTCACTTACTGGAAAGTTCTTTGGCAGATCAGCAATTTCCCTGGTGACACTGAATAAAAGAGGCACTGGGGGTACTCATATGAGTCTTAAGAATGTAGAGATGATGCCCGTCAGCATCAGCCTTAGTGCCGGGTGTAGAGAGAGAGTATATACATGTGTGAGAATCCAAAGCAACACAGAGGAAGTGGTAAGACATGGAGAGGATTGCTAGGGCTTGCTAGCCAGGCAAGCTAGAAAAGGGTGTGTGTGTGTGTGTGTGTGTGTGTGTGTGTGTGTGTGTGTGTGTGTGAGGGGGCTCCAGGTGAGACCCTGTCTCAAGGGAATAAGACAGAGAGAGCTAAAATAAGATGTTCCATAGCCCCCTCTGGCCTCCACACACGTGACACACACAGATAGCCACATAGACGCACACATCACATACATACACGTGTACCACACACACCACATCAAAACAAAGCACACCAAACAGGCTGATTGCAAGGGGTGGACCCTTGCCTAACCTTGTTTATGAATGTGTGAGGGAGTTTTGTAGGAGTGTTCTTGTGTGTAAGCACACGCGTTTGTTAAATGTCCAGGGAACAGGGACTTGGTCCTTCCTGTTCCTTTTGTGTCTTCACATCTGGCAGTTTCAAATAAAAAGTTTGTGGTGTGATGCTAGCTGGGATTCTGGGGTCAAACAGCATGGGCACCTCTTTTATTGTTTTAGTTAATTAATTAATTAATTTTGATTTGTGGAGACAGGGTTTCTCTCTGTGTAGTCCTGGAACTGGCTCTGTTGACCAGGCTGGCCTCGAACTCAGAGACTGCCTCTGAGTGCTGGGATTAAAGGTGTGCACCACCATGCCTGGCTTCCTGGGTGCTTCTTTGTTTGCATATTTTATGTATATGGTGTTTTGTCTGCATGTACATGTGCACACCAGAACAGAGCATCGGATCCCATGGGACTACAGTTATAGGTGGGTTGTGAGCCACCATGTAGGTTGCTGGGAACTGAACTCAGGATCTCTGGAAGAGCAGCCAGTGCTCTTAACCACTGAGCCATCTCTCCAGCCCCTGTGTGTGCTTCTTACTTGTGAGCAAATCACCACTGTGGGCCTCAGTTGTTCATCTATAAATGGGTATGAAGGCACCTTACAAACATATTGAAGAGTTTAGAATAGTGGAGAATGGCAGAGTCTGGTGATACATGCCTTTAAACTCAGCACTTGAGAGGCAGAGGCAGGTGGGGCAGGCAGATCTCTGAGAGTTCGAGGCCAGCCTGGTTTACACCATAGCCAATTCCAGGACAGCCAACCTACACAGTGAGATCCTTTGTCAAAAAAGAAAAAACAAAACAAAACGGTGGTGAGCGAAGTTGTACCCAACAAATGACAACTTCAGCTACATCACAACTAGCGCCTGGCTCTGGGCTAAGTTCGTTCAGAACAAGTTTAAAGACCACTTACAAGGAAAGTCCCTCTTCCCTTTCCTACCCTCCATTTCTTTCTATGGGAAGGGCCATACAAGGCAGTGCGGGGTTTAATGTTCCCGGCTGTCCAAACTGCACTCTGCATGAGAGGGATTTGCCGCGAACTGAAGCCAAAGCTGGGTGCAGGGCGCCCTCGCCTGGTAGAGTTGGGTTAAGGCGACTCCAGCCTGACCAAGGCTGATGCCATCAGCATGGGGGTGTCTCCTTCGCAGGAAGCCTGGCCAGGGCAGAGGAAGGGGAAGGGGATACTTTTAAGGCTTCCTAAGAGCCACCTGCCTTCTTTTATTTTTTTTTTCCCCTCTAAGCTCGCTCTAGAGACGGCCCCACCCATCTGACTGGTCCAAGGCCCTTGTTACAAATCCCCAGTGCACTCCTCTGCAGGGTCGTCGCTTCGGAAGTGACCGGGTGGGGCAGCCTACCGATCGTCTGATTGCTGCGGACCCCAGATGAGCCTCTTAGCCTGTGCCAGAACCAGAGTATCTGTAGAAGAGTACAAGGTCACCTTCAGCTACCTACTAAGTTGAAGACTAGCCTGGGCTACAAGAGACCCAGCTTCAAAATGTCTCTCTCTCTCTCTCTCTCTCTCTCTCTCTCTCTCTCTCTCTCTCTCTCTCTCTCTCTCTCCCTCTCCCCCTCTCCCCTTTCTCTCTCCAGAAAAAGACTCAGATCTCCAGCAACACCTGAGACCGTGGGCTGAAGTGCAGAGGTTGGGGCAGCTGTCAGGAAGAGTCATTTCACAAACACTGTGTGTCACATGCTGAACTGGACATTGGCGCTTGCACATCTGGCCAAGCTAGACACATTTCTGACTTTCCTCCTAATGGGACAAACACATCATTGGGTAAGTTATGAAAGTGTATCCCATACACCCCATATACACACATTCAGACACCATTACATCTACACCCATTTTACAGGCAGACAGACTGAAGCTCAGAGAGGACTCTTGGGTGGTGAGGGATGTTGTCTCCCAATGGTTGGGTCTGTAGGGATACAAGAGGGCAGTGGTGTGTGGCAGGCCCTGTGAAGGCAGCTCCTGGGATCCTGTCACCTACCTACAGCAATCGGAAAGAGAAGGGCTGAGGTAAGAGGGGAATCCTATTTCAAGCACTGGAAGATGCTCACATTGGCAGCAGACATCTCTAGGCAGACCCAGAGGGTGTTTACGCATAGAAGAGGGGCCTGAAGAGAGGATTATGGGAGAAGGAGATGGAGGTACCTGGACAGGGATGGAACAGTGGTGGGAGGGGGTCATCTCAGAAGGGCAGAGTCCAGCCCCATCTCCTGAAGCAGGCGTCCTTAACACTTAGACGTCATTCCTCTGTTTTGTCCCCAGTGAACCCACAGTGACAACCTGGGACAGGCCTCAGCCAATAGCAGGGATCCTGCTCTCTCCACCCCTGGCACAGGGACCTCAATATCTGAAAGGGACGTACAAAGGGCAAGTGGAAGGGGCAGCTTGTCTCTGCCCAAGGGTCAGGAGCCCAGCAGCCTGCCAGAGGCATTATGGGAGCTTGGACTTAGAGAGGAAGGAGACCCGACAGCCACTTGTCACTGGAGCTTGTGTCCTGCCTCCCTGTCATTGTTAGCAGTCCCTTGTATCCAGCCTGGTACATGGGTGTACACAGGTAAATCCCAGTCTGTCTGTTTCTCCTCCCCCCTCCTCACACTGAGATAGAATCTCATGTAGCCCAGGCTGGCCTCAAAGTTGTTATATACCTAAGGATGACCTTGAACTTCTGATCCTCCTGTCTCCACCTCTCAAGCGTTGGGGTTACAGGTGTGTGCCACCAGGCCCAGGTGTTCCCTCTTCTTTTACACAAATAACAGCATTATAGGCCGATTGTCCTAGACATCATTTTTTCCTAATTCTTTATGTAACACACCTTGAAATTTGTTTGATCTTAGTAAACATCGCCCATTAAAAACTGGCAGTCTCTGTAAGGTGGCCCAGTGGGGAACAGCGCTTGCCACCAAGCCTAACGGCCTGAGATCAGTCCCCAGGACCCACACGGTGGAAGGAGAGACTCACTGCCACAAATTGTCTTTTGACCTCCACATGAATGCTGTGTCACACACACACACACACACACACACACACACACACACACACACGTGCGTATGCATAAAAACATAGCTGCCTCACTATTCCTCTCTGGGGGTTGTACCATTACTTAACAAATCTTCTACTGAAGGGCATGTGCAGCTTTTTCGGACTTTGACTTTCAACATCATCACTCACGTGTGTGTGCATCTTTAGGCTAAATTCCTAGAAGTGGAGCAGTTTGGTCAAAGGGTATGTGAGTCTGTTATCAGCAGTTACCAGAGTGTAGTTTATGGAAGTTTCTAAATTCTATGTCTTGGGGGGCTTACCAACAGTGTACAGTCACATTTAAAAACACACACACATCTAAGTAAACTTAAAAAGAAACCCAAATATAACCTTTCTTCAAACCACGTGCAGGGTAGCATCAGGCCTTCCACCCCCATCTGGCACTAGTAAGAGAGTTCTCCTCTCACTGTGGACGTGATGCAGCCTGCCCCCTGATATGTCTCTCCTTGTTTCCTTTCCATTATGAAAGGATAGAAGAGCCAATCCCCCCTAAGACACCACAATGGTCCTAAACACGTGTGTGCAAAATGTCAGACCTGTAAAATACATGAAGCAAAGGCTGATGGATTGGAAAGGACAGACTTCAATAGCCCTTTCATCTTTTGGAAGAATGAAGAAGCAGAAAATCAGCAAGATTACAGAATTCTGCATCACCATTAGCCCGCAGCATGTAATGGACGTCTAGCAGATTCACTAAACAGCAGAACACACCTTTGTTTCAGATGCTTGAAAACCATGCACCAAGACTGACCTCATCCTGGGTTGTCGTCCTTTGTTTTCCATTGTGATAGAAGAAATCTTTTTTTTTTTCCCCCGATACAGGGTTTTTCTGTGTATTTTTATGCCTTTCCTGGAACTCACTCTGTACACCAGGCTGGCCTCAAACTCACAGAGATCCACCTATCTCTGCCTCCCGAGTGCTGGGATTAAAGGCGTGTGCCACCACCGCCCGGCTGTGATAGAAGAAATCTTTACCAAAGAAACCTTAAGGGTTCCTTTTTGCTCACAGTTTATGGTAGAGTCCATCATTGAGGGGAAGTGAAGGCAGCTTGTATAAGCAGGCCACATCACCTCCACAGCGAGAAGAGAGCAACAGATGCATTCTAATATCCAGCTCTCTTTCTTCATTTTATACAGCTCCTGGGTCTCCTGCCCAGGGAATGGTCCAACCAAAATGGGTCTTCCCAAATTGATTTCAACCAACGTAACCAAGACAATCCTTCACAGGCGTGCCCAGAGGCCCATCTCCCGAGTGGCTTTAGAGTTTTCAAGGTAAAAATTGACACTGCGGTGGTTAGAAAGAAAATGGCCCCCAAAGGGAGTGGCACTATTAGGAGGTGTGGCCTTGTTGGAGGAAGTGTGTCACTGTGGGGTGGGCTTTGAGGTTTCCTCTGCTCAAGCTTCGCTCAGTGTGACACAGAGTGGCCTTCCTGTTGCCTGCAAGATGTAGGACTCTGAGCTACTTCTCCAGCACCATGTCGGCCTGTATGCTGCTATGTCCCGCCATGACGATAATGGACTGAACCTCTGAACTGTAAGCTGCCACCACAATTAAATATTGTCCTTTATAAGAGTTGCTGTGGTCATGGTGTCTCTTCACAGCAATAGAAACTCAAATCTCAACAAATTGTATACAGTCTCTAAACAATGGAATCAAACTAGAAATGTATGACAAAACAATAATGGGAAAATGTCTGAACCTTTCAAAACTAAACAGCACATGTCTGTAGCTAGAGTTTTCCTGCCTGGCCCACAGTCAGGACAAATCTCTGTCACCAGCCAGTCCCACAGCCGCTCAGACCCAACCAAGTAAACACAGAGACTTATATTGCTTACAAACTGTATGGCCATGGCAGGCTTCTTGCTAACTGTTCTTATATCTTAAATTAACCTATTTCTATAAATCTATACCTTGCCACATGGTTTACCGGCATCTTCACATGCTGCTTGTCATGGTGGCGGCTGGCAGTGTCTCCCTCACTCAGCCTTCCACTTCCCAGAATTATTCTCCTCCTTGTCCTGCCTATACTTCCTCCTGCCCGACTACTGGCCAATCAGTGTTTTATTTACTAACCAAACAGAGCAACACATTTGCCATACAGAACATCCCACAGCACACGTCTAAATAGTTCACAGGTCAAAAAGAAGCCTCAGAGAATTTATTATTATGTGCACTCGTGTGTGTGTGTGTGTGTGTGTGTGTGTGTGTGTGTGTGTGTGTATACATACATACATATTTCTAAATACATAAATACAACCTGCCTAGTCCATATAATGTCACTTGTATATATATGTTTTCAGGGCTGATTGATATTGGATAAGCAGCAATTGGTGTGTTCTTTCCTGGGGAAGACTAGTCTAGTCTGGGCATTCCTAGTTGCTTGTAGCTCTTTGTCTAGGGTTGAGGACTGAGTGAGCTTTCCCTCTTCCACGTTAGCATGCCTATTGGTACCTTTGTCCTTCAGGATACGTTTAGACAGCCATATTGGTGAAACTCCATGGGTGTAGCTCCTCTGACATGTCTAGGACACACAATTTCACACCAAGCTTCTTGTTTCTCTGGCTCTTAAAATCTTTCTTTCCAGACTGGAGAGATGGCTCAGAGGTTAAGAGTGCTGGCTGCTCTTCCAGAGGTCCTGAGTTCAATTCCCAGCAACTACATAGTAGCTCATAACCATCTGTAATGAGATCTGATGCCCTCTTCTGGTGTGCAGACATAACACTGTATACAAAATAAATTAATTTTTTTAAAAATCTTTCTGGGGTTGGAGATTTAGCTCAGTGGTAGAGTGCTTGCCTAGCAAGCACAAGGCCCTGGGTTCGTTCCTCAGCTCCGGAAAAAAAAAAAAAAATCTTTCTGCCCCTCTTCCATGATGCCCGAGCCGAGCCTTAGGTGCAGGGGTTGTGTTGCTGATGTACAGTTGGGACCGGGCTCTACATTTCTGCCTTTTGATCAGTGTGGTGTTCTGTAGTGGTCTCTGTCTTTTGTAAAGATCCTTCAACGAGGCAGGAGAACTGCACTGATCTGTGGGTATAGGATACATATTTAGAATGTAGTTAGGGATTATGATAATTTAGGAAGATAGTGGTTGTAGGTTCTCCACGATCCATGGCTTCCCTAGCCGGGGTAGTTGGTTAGGTCTCTAGAACCCGGCATGATTTCCCTCTGGTTGAGTAGGCTATCAGTCTAACTTGAGAGCTGGTAGTTACTGCCAAGGTGTTTGTGCCGCTGCTGCACCTTAGGGATATTGTGCCATGCTGGTCATTGTTCTGGTTCAAAAGAGTCACAGCTGGGTAGACCCTCCTTAGAAAGCTTCCATGGTGCCTTCAGGTACCATGAAATTTAGTTCTCAGGAGGGAGGCTTTCAGGTCAATTTTTATTTATTTTTTTAACTTGGGTTCTGGAAAACAAATTCGGAACCAACTCCATGAAGTTGTGCTCTGACCCACATGCATGCTAAGGCTTGTGTACCCACATGCATACATTATATACACATACAACCATAATAATAATAGTAAAAAGTGTAAATGTTATAAAGATGTTTAAATGTTATAAAAAATAAAATAAGAGTCGCGCATTGGTGATGCACACCTTTAATCCCAGTACTTGGGAGGCAGAGGCAGGCAGATTTCCGAGTTCAAGGCCAGCCTGGTCTACAAAGTGAATTCCAGGACAGCCAAAGAAACTCTGTCTAGTAAAAAAAAAAAAAAGACTCAGATCAAAGGCTAGCAAGATGGCTTCTTAGTGGGCAAAGGTACTGGATACCAAGCCTGATGCTGTGAGTTTGATCCCCGGGACCCACAGAAATGAAAGGTGAGAACTGAGTCCCACAAGTTGTCCTCTGACCCCCACATGAAAGCTGTGGTGACCTGCATACACAGAAATATATAAATAAATAAACTATAAAAAATAAAACTGGGCCGGGCGGTGGTGGCGCACGCCTTTAATCCCAGCACTCAGGAGGCAGAGCCAGGCGGATCTCTGTGAGTTCGAGGCCAGCCTGGGCTACCAAGTGAGTTCCAGGAAAGGCGCAAAGCTACACAGAAAAACCCTGTCTCGAAAAACCAAAAAAACAAAACAAAAAAAACCAAAAAAACAAAAAAAAAAACCCACTGATTTTATATTTAACACTCTCAAGAAAGAAAGGTCCAAGCCTAAATAGTTTCACTGGGAAATACTAAGGATTAGAGAGTTTCTGGGTGGCGCAAGTCTTTAGTCTCAGCACTCAGGAGGCATAGGTAGTCAGATCTCTGTGAGCACAAGGCCAGCCTAGTCTGCACAGTGAGTTTCAGGATAGCCAGGGCTGTTATACAGAGAAGCCAAAAAAACAAAAACAAAAACACAAAACAAAACAAAAAACAACCCACACACAAAACACAAACAAACAAAACAAAAAGATTAGAGAGTTAATAGACACTGGAGAGAAGGCTCAGGGGTTATGAGTGAGTACGGCTTTTGCATTCTTGAACTGAGAGCTGAGTGCTCAAGTCACTTCCTCTCAGCACCTTGACCAGCCCTGAGTGTCTGCATTAACTGTCACTTACTGCAAAGAGAGGCTTCTCCGACCAGAACTGAGGGCTGTTCCACTCTGTGGGTTGATCCACATCAGGTGGATCACAACTCCCTGTAATTCCAGTTTCAGGCGATCTGATTCCAATCTGATTCCTTTCGGCCTCCAAGGGGACCTGCACACAGGTGGTGCACAAAACTCACACAGGCACACACATGTTACAAATACAAATAGAAGCTTTTAGAAGAGTTAATAGGCATTCTATATAGTCTCTTTTAGAAACCAGAAGGAATACTTCTGTGTCCTAGTTTGCTTTCTGCTGCTTGGGTAAACACCACGACCAAAAGCAACTTGAGGGAAGAGTCTATTTCAGCTTACGCTTCCGGGTAACAGTGCATCACTGAGGAAGTCAGGACAGGAAGTCAAGGCGGGAACCTGGAAGCAGAAACTGATACAGAAGCCATGGGTAACTGCTGCTTACAGGCTTGCTCTCCATGGCTTGCTCAGCCTGCTTTCTTATATACCTCAGGAACAACTACTCAGGGTAGCACCACCCAAAATGGGCTGGTCCTTCCATCAATCATTAACAAAGAGAATTCTCCACAGGCCTGCCTACAGGCAATATGGATGGAGGCATTTAATCAATTGAGGTCCCTCTTCCCAGATGACTCTAGCTTGTGTCAAGTTGACAAAAATAAATGAATGAATGAATGAAATAAAAACCTAACCAGGATAGCCAGGCATGGCTGGCTATCCTGTGAATTATTGACCATGAAGGCTCCAGAGACCCCTAAAATAATACAGGTTATTACCACTGTTGTTGTTTGCCCCCCAGAATTAGACAGTGTCTTAGTCACTGTTCTATCGCTGTGAAGAGACATAACCACAGCAACTCTTATAAAAGAAAGAACTTAATTGAGGGCTGGCTTACAGTTCAGAGGGTCAGTCCATTATCATCATGGTGGGGGCATGGCTGGAACACTTCAGGAGCATGGTGGTACTCATGGCACTGGAGCAGTACCTGAGAGCTACATCCTGATCTGCAGGCTGAGATAGAAAGACAGACAGACAGACAGACAGAGAGATGGAGAGAGAGAGACAAGAGGGAGTTCATACTTGTTACTATGAGCCTGGTCAAAGAACCATAGTTGGGGAAATCAGAGGTCCTCAGGAGGAGCCTACTACTGCTGCTTTGCTAAATGAATATGTCATCTCCTAAATATTTGTTTACACCCACAGAGTGGAACAGCCCTCAGTTCTGGTCGGAGAAGCCTCTCTTTGCAGTAAGTGACAGTTAATGCAGACACTCAGGGCTGGTCAAGGTGCTGAGAGGAAGTGACTGTTGAGCACTCAGCTCTCAAAGAATGCAAGGACTGGATGAAGGGGCGGAGGGTTCTGGCAGGGTATCTTCTAGGGATGCCATGGCATTGCAATCATGAATTCAGAGCAACTGCAGTTATCTGCACAGGACCTGCACGAACTGGATCCCCAGCAACATTCCGTCACAGACGGGGGAGGGGCTCATGAGATATTGCTAAAATTCCTTCCCAGGAGGAGACATAGGCAAACTCTGCTCTGCCTCCCACATAAACTGAGTCGTGATTCTGCCAAAGATCACTCTGGGGGAACCAATGAGTTTACAGAACTTCCTGACAAAGCATACATAGGTGAGGGGTTCCTTACAAGTTGCCCCCCAAAAGCCACATCTGGAAGCCTCTATCCAGCAGGATTGAGGGCTTCTCCAGTAGCCAGGTAGCTGGTTCCCCCTTCCCTGGCTATAAACTCTAACCTCTTCCTGAGGCCATGTTCAATTAAGGCAGAGTTAGTTGCATATAGCAGGTAGTAGGGTGCAGCTGGATACTCAGGAGAGGGTTTGTGAGCCTTCTCTCCACTCCATGAGATGTAAACAGTAAACAAGTCCAGCTGGGATAATCCTTTTACAAGGGGGCCAGCTGAGCTCCCCAGAGATGGTGTTTGCACACAACACGGGGCCTGGCTCCTACATGAAAGCTATCGGCAGTTATGGCTGCTGAGCCACTGTATGCTCCTATGGATAGCTCCACACTCATTTCCACGTGGGCGGCTTGTGGGTCACCAAACAAAAGCAATAAGAAGACATGATAGTGAAATGGAGACTTGTTGAGGAGGGGTGGGGGCGGGCAAGGGAGGGAGGGAGGGAGAGAGAGTGTCGCATTGCAACTTGTAATTTTCCTTTCTTTTTGAGACACGGCCGCACTCTTGTAGCCCAGGCTAGCCTGGAACTAACTAGCTGTAGACCAGACTGGCCTCGAACTTGTGGCAATCCTCCTGGCTCTGTCTCCCGAGTGTTGGGATTACAGGCATGTACCACTAGGCCCAGCTCTTTACTTGTATCCTGTGCGGTAGATAGTCTTGCATACCAGAAGAAATTAAGGCTCAGGGAAGTAAATCGGCCTGAAAGTTCTGCATTGTTTTGACCTCTGGTTCACTGGCTGAACGATGGGAGAAGAACCGCCTCTCTCCACGCTCCCTTCCTGCCGGGTGCCAGGAGTCCAAAGGCCACAGAACATAAAATGTATTATTTTTTGTGGTTGGGATCAAAGTCCAAGCCCGTTGCCGCTCAGCTCTAGCACCTCGAGTTAGACTCCGCCCCCAAGTCCCAGCCCCAGCAGGACTCATGAATATTCAAATAAGGGGATATTTAAAGACGCCGGCGCCAGGCGTAGATCCCTGCCCCGCGCCGTACGGCCCCGTTCATTGAGTTCATCAGTCCTAGCGGAAGCGCCGCCAGCATGTCTGATAAACTGCCCTACAAAGTCGGTGAGTCCCAGGGGTGCAGTCCTCCGCAGCGACTCGGCTCCCCGCCCTGGGCTTGTTGTCCGTACCAACCTGAGTCTGGTCTAGGCAGCGGCCTCGGGGCGCCCGGGACCCCTAAAATCGCTGGCCTGGCCTCGCGGGTGCCTGGGGGTTGGAGTCCGCGCGCCGCAGAGAGCTAGGAGTGGGAAGCAGCCACGAACTACAAGTCCCGGCGTGCCCCGGGGCAGGCGCCCTGAGCGGCGGCGCGGGTTTACGATCCTTGGTTCGGCAGCGTGCTTCTCGCGGAGAGACTGGCCCTTGGGAAGTGGACCTAGCGGCTCTGGCTCTGGTGTCTGGCGGCCTGTGTGGCCCCCAACAAGGGTCCACCACCTTCTGGGCCTTGAGCGGGGCCGGAGAGCGCACTGGTGCTCCAGGTGCTAGTGAGGAGAGGCCTGGAAGGCGAGTCCCGGTGCACCGGGGACTTGGGGCCAGCTCAGTCTGTGGGATTAATCTGGTGCATGACCAGAAGAAGATTTAGAATAGTTAAAAATTCCCCATCATTTCGTCCCGGCGACGGAAAGCTGACCGAGTAAACAAATGTTCGGTTGAGCATTTGCAGTGGGATAGGCGCTGCCTTGTAGCATTATTCTAGACTAATCCGTTTTATTATCGTAGCTCCCTAGGGAAGGAACAGTTCCCCTTTTACGATGAAAACCCAGAGGTATAGAAGTTATTTTCCCAGAATCTTGCAACTGGGAAGTGGTTGGCTAGAATTTGCACCCAATACGTCATGACTCCTGGGCTCATCTCTTTCACTGCTGTCTGTATGCAAGGGAACACACGTGGAACAACCCTAATGAAATTTCAGCACAATCCAATTCGGGCTGGGCTTAGTGACACAAGCTTGTTATCCCAACACTCACTTCTGAGGCTGAGGATCGATCAGAGGTCAGCTTGGGCATACAGTGAATTCCAAGTCAACTTCTACAAAATAGGGAGAGCATATCAACAAAACTACAAACTAACCAAAAAAAAAAAAAAAAAAAAAAAAAGCAATTCAGGCTGGCTAGCCTTTAAGATAATTTCAAGATGCCATTAAATTGGAGAGGGTCACCAGCATGAGATGGATGCTATCCATACATATATATATATATATATATATATATATATATATATATATATATATATATACAGAGAAGTAACCTGACGACGTGACTTGGACAATTCTTATTAAAATAGTTCATCAGCTGCCAGTAGATTATTGTCTCCATTGGTTAGATGCTGAAACTGAGGTTTAAGTCAGTGTTGTCTTGGTGGAACAGCTAGAATGGAGGCTTGTCATACTGTGGAGGGGTTGGGGGACCATAGGTTGTGTGGATAGGTCCTTTTGGCTTGCTCTTTTTGACAGGTGTTCCTGTGACTTCTGTAACTCTGGTTCTCTTGGTACACTAGCTCCTCCTGTCCCTTTGGAGTGGAAGTCCCAGGAGAACTCTGGGACTGGCACAGCTGCCACAGGAGCATTGAAAGAATCTTTTTTAGCTAGAGGCACAGGTGATAGTAGACAGGGTGGGATTTAAGCAGGAAAGCCCCAAACCCATTGTCCTCTCCAGGAAGGCCTTGAGAGCAGTCTCGACATCAACCCTGCCTCTGACTGGAGACTGTAAATGCTGGAAGTTAGACTAGGTTCTCCCTCCCTCCCTCCCTTCCCCTCCACCCTCCCTCCACCCACCCTCCCTCCCTTTTGCCATCCTTGCCCTATGCCTACCTTTTATGAATCTTTGCTCATTATGATGTGGTCAATAAACATTTTCTGATCTCCTCCTCTGTGCCAAGCCTTGCTGGTCACTGGAGATAGAAAAGTGGCCCAGGTACAGTTGAGACAGAGAGGCCTATGTAGTGTAGCACAGTCTCTTTGTGTTTTGAGGTCGGTCACTTTTCACTCTCCATGGCTGCCAGCCCCAGTCTCATCTCTCCTCACAAGTCTCTGGTCCTCATGCTGCCATTTTGTTTGCTTGTATTTGGGGCCTCAGCTAGCACTGAACTCATTGAACTCCCATCATCCTCCACAGCACTGTGCTTAGAGGTTTATGTCTTAGAGTTGGCCAGTAGGATCTTTCAAAAGACAAGTCTGGTCATAGAATGATACCTCTTTTGAAACTCTGTAGATGACCTACCTCACTGCAAGTAAAGTCTTGATTCTTCTTTTTTTTTGGGGGGGGGGGGTTCGAGACAGGCTTTCTCTGTAGTTTTGGTGCCTGTCCTGGAGCTCACTCTGTAGACCAGACTGGCCTCGAACTCAGAGATCCCGCCTGGCTCTGCCTCCCGAGTGCTGGGATTAAAGGTGTGCACCACTGCCACCCGGCCATCCTGATTTTTAATGCCTCTGAGTCAGCCTGGCCCGTTTTCAGTTTTGTTTTGTTTTTTCTTTCTCATTTTTATTATATGTGTGTGTATGGGTGTTTTGCCTGCATGCATGTGTATGACCATGTGTGTGTGGTGCCTACAGAGGCCAGAGGAAAGCGCTGGATCCCCTGGGGCTGGAGTTATAGGCAGTTGTGACTCTCCATGAGCTGTTAGGAACTGAACCCCAGTACTCTGGAAGGACGTCAGTGGTCTTAACCGTTAAGCCATCTCTCCAGCCCCCCATTTTCAGGTGTTTTTGAGCATATACTGAGCCAGGTACTTGATCTGGCACTTGGTATGAGCCATCCAGGGTAACTGCTCGTGTTAAAGCCCTATGATGGGAGAGGTCCGTGTGGCTGAGCAGCTGGTGAGGGGGACAAGGTGGAGACAGAAGCAGCTGGTAGACTAGGGAGGGGCCTGAAGCCAGGGAAGGATTAGGATTTTAAAGTTTTAAAGGTTTCCCACTGGGCTGTAATGAGGAGCTTGGTATGTGGGAACCATGGTATGTGGGGACCATGAAGCTGCTTTGTAGGTCCAGCTGAGAAGTGGTGCTTTACACAGGCTGAGATGTTCAGTCAAACGCATGCCGAAGGTGGTGGGGCATAGTGGCCCACACCTTTAACCCCAGCACTTGGGAGGCAGGGGCAGGCAGTTAGCTATCTGTGAGTTTGAGGCCAGGCTGTTCTACATAGTTTCAGGACAGCCGGTGCTACATAATAGACTCAGTCTCAAGAAATAAAACAAAACAGTAACCCAACAACAGCAAACACAAAACAAACAAACAAAAAACCCTAAAACCAGAACTAACCAACCAACCAAATAGGCTGACAGAAGCAAATATGGAAACAGGAAATCTTACAGATTCGGGGCCAGAATGGTTGATTGAATGGTGATTTCATTTCCTGAAATGGGAGGATTGAGGGTGTGTGGCCAAGGAGTCTTGAGGGCTCTTTCTTGATGGATAATAATTGGACAGCAGTCTAGAGGTGCTGAGTCAGCAGCTGGATTATGTGAGTCTCGAATTCCTGGGAGAAGTTTGCACTGGAGGTAAATGCGTGGGAGTCATCACCACAGGGAAGACATTCAGAATCATCTGAGTAGGACGTATTTGGCAGGAGTTGGAGAGGGGCGGAGATGGGTTCCCAGGGCTCCTAGAGTATGTCAGGTGAAGAGCAGCCAGGAAGGAAGGAGGGAGAAGAGAGAATTGGATGCCAAGGCAGAGCAGTCATTAGTGGGGTCCCTGCTCCTGTGAGAAACCTAACCATAGTTAGTCACCCCAGTGGTACCAGGAATGGAATGGTGAGATCTGAGGTGTGAGAAAATTGGGGACCAGGGACAGCTTATCCTTTTTGACAAACAAGAATGCCTAGTCTAAGCACAAATGAGGATGGACTCCGTGGAAGGAAAGTGAATGACTATGTCCTTGTGAATTGTGAAGTAACATTATCTGTTGATGGGGAAAGATGCCTGGGGAGAGGAGAAGGGTAAGGATAAACTTACTAGAAACTTAGGATTGCTGGGATGTGCCAGGCATCCCTTGAGTGTTATGTTCATAGTAAGCAAGTCTGTCGTCCCGGGCCTGTGATTCTCCTGCTGGTTCAGGGCCTTAGGTAGAGCGGAGAGCTGGCTCCAACCAGGTGGAAACTTTGACTGTGCTGACTAGGTCTCTGCGAAGCTCAGGATGGCTTCAAAATCATGGCACTTCCTCAGCTTCCCTAGTGCTGGGATTACAGGCCTGAAGCCACCAACCCTAGGTTCAGGCGTGAGCTTTGCCAAGGGAGGTCTCAGAGGCTAAGAGGGCAGGGGGTAGACAGTGGGATCCTAACTTGGAGGAAAGAAGAGGAGATTATGAGGGGGGGTTGGTAAGGACCCTGGAAACTGATAAAATCAAAGGTTTAGAGAGTCTGAGCTGCTCCCTCTTGGAGTTGGGAATGTATAGGGAGAAGACATGACTAGAGGTAGTTGCTTGAAATTCAGATTTCTGAAGGAACTATCATTGATAGCCTAGGGTAGTGTGTGTGTGTGTGTGTGTGTGTGTGTGTGTGTGTGTGTGTGTAGGAGCTGTGTGTATAGCCAAGTGAACCCTCTGTAGGGTGGAGTGACCTTGGGAACTGTTTGTCTGGTGCTGGAAGTTGAACTCAGGGCCTTGGACACATACCCACTGCTCCTTAGAAATTATTTGATTGCAATGTAGGAAGCAGAATATTAATAAAGTCTTATTAGTAGTAGTAGTAGTATTTGAGATAGGGCTCCATGTGGCCTTGAACTTGCTATGTAGTCAAGGACGACCTTCCTCCTGCCTCCATCTGGAATTTAGGCATGTTCCACCACTCCCGGCCTGTTTAACTATTTGCTAAATTATTAAAACTTCTGTAGCAGCCTCCTTTTCTCCGTCACCCCTCATTTCCTAGAGTGGGTGAGATCTGAGCTCCCCAAAGGTAACGCCGGGGAGATGGCTCAGCTGGCAAGCGTGCCTGTCTTCGTAAGCCTGAGGACCCATGTAAACTGCAAGCACTTATAACGTCAGTGCGAAGAGGCAGAGGCAAGAGGCCTACCTAGCCAAGTCAGTGAGCTTCAGGTGCAACGAGATCCTGTCTCAAAAAACGAGACAGAAATGGGAAAGACACTGACATTGGCCTCTGGCCTCTATATATGTGCATACATACGAAATGATTCAGAAACAAACAAAATCCACCATGAACCCCAGGCCCATCCTCTTGCACCTGCTGGATTTGGATTTTTCCCGGGGAGCGATGTGGAGGTTGGTAGGTGTCAGTGGGAAGGATCGACAGTGGGATTCACAGTCTCAAGGGGCACTTCTCTTTGTTGTGAGTGACAGATTGCTGTGACAGATTGCTCAGCCCAAGGGCTCTAGGGTCACACTTGGATCAGTCCTTACACGGTGATGGTGCTTCATGGCTGATGGGAGGTGGCTCACGTAACTTGCCATCTTGTTCCTGCAGCGGACATTGGACTGGCGGCCTGGGGACGGAAGGCCCTGGACATAGCTGAGAATGAGATGCCAGGTTTGATGCGCATGCGGGAGCTGTACTCCGCGTCCAAGCCACTGAAGGGGGCTCGGATTGCCGGCTGCCTGCACATGACTGTGGAGACTGCTGTCCTCATTGAGACTCTCGTGGCCCTGGGTGCTGAGGTAAGGTCCACAGCTCTGTGACTGCTTTGAGTCCCTTGCCTTCTCTGGATTCAGCCATGGAAGAAGACGGTACTGGTAGGGAGACCTAGCTGGCAGAGCCCCTTCTGGTCACGTGGGTTTCCTCTCTATGTCCCACTGCTGGCCACCTGTTGTATTTTTCCTCCAGTTGGGAGGATAGCTGACTCCTCAGTACATCTTCCTGCATGAGAAGAAAACCCCAATATTCCATTTAGTCATCTAAAAGCATGCCCGTTGGCCTTCTTAGGGGTCAAGTGCCTTCTAGAAAGTCATAGTTGCTAGAAAGGTAGAGTGCTATGATTTTTAAGCTCTGATGGTGTGTTTTTACTGCTCTGGCTTCTAGCCATTCACTTGCCCGGAGTCCTCAGCCTTTCACTCTTGGCTTCAGGGCTTTCCTTTCCCCGTTCCTAACAGGGTGCTTCATAGCCACACCAGTGGCCAACAGCCTCGTTTTCCTGGCTCTTCTAGGTGCGCTGGTCCAGCTGCAACATCTTCTCTACTCAGGACCATGCAGCAGCTGCCATTGCCAAGGCTGGCATTCCAGGTGAGCGGCCCAATATGGGCTGTGTGAGAGCAGATAAAGCACTTTGCTTTTTCGTGTTCCCTTACTGACTCCTGTAGCAATAGGCTTCCATATGCAGACAGAGGCCCTTAGCCTCTGACTTACAGCAGAGAGCGCCTTTGTCCTCTACCTCATCTCAGATCCCATGGGAAATACTTCCTGACCCGCTGAGCTATGTGGTCTCTAAGGAAAGGATCTTCAGATTGGGAGCCACATGGTGCAGAGGGTAGGGAAGTTCCTTAGAGGGACTCTGTGGATCGTTTTCTAAAGAACTAGTGAGGTGTAAGGCAGAAGAGTCTCAGAGGTGCACTGGCTGAGGTATGGTAGTTTAGGAATTTGAGAAAGACTTTTGCTGCAGAATGGTACATGTCTTTCTGGACTGCAGCCGGGGTTGGGGGGTAGGGGGGTTAGAGGTGGAGGTGGGGGGGGGGGTGCCAGGGAGGGCTTTGTTAGATTCAGTGGTAATTAAATAGAATATACAAGAATCTTTGTCAGGAGCTGGAGAGATGGTTCAGCAGTTAAGAGCACTGGCTGCTCTTCCAGAGGACCCGGGTTTGATTCCTAGTACTCACATGGCTCATAACCATCTGTAACTCTAGACCTAGGAGATCCAATATCCACTTCTGGCCTCCTCAGGCTCCAGGCAAGCACAGGGTACATAGACATACTTATACATTTTTGTGTATGTGTGTGTGTGTGTGTGTGTGTGTGGGTGGCCCCCAGTTCTGTAGGTAGACGGGGCATCGGGAAGTGTTCCTCTATAGCCTCACAGGGCTGAGTGCCTGTCAGCAGCCCCCACCTTGGTGAGGCTTGGTGGCTCTCCTTCAGGAGAGGCCTTGTGTTCAACAGCATTATCTTCTACAGTTGTGGGGACGGAGGCAGCCGACTGCTTGGCCGGTGTCCTGTGCAAACAGGAGTCTCTTGAACCCCACACCTGTGGAGTTCCACATGATGGGAGGAGCACCAGCTAGCCAGCAGCCAACACTCTTGTGTCAGATGCTGCTTTACAGAGCTGTGCTGAGCGCTGCGTTTCCTGGACTCCCTTGGGGTTTTTGTGAGTGGTAATGGCAATGCCTCCTCATGGGGTTTGCCCATGAGAATGGGCATGGAGCATTTACAGTACCTGGCACAGAGAATGCTCCATCTCTAGTAGCTTCTACAGGGGAACTTTGCCCAGGCATCACCTGAAATTACCCACCACTGAGACTGCCAGGCCCTCAAGACCTTTCAGTGATCCTACCTGGTGGTGCCCAGTGAGTAGGACGTGGGAGTCCTGTTCTGTGTGGGCCAGTACCCTACTCCATGGAGCCCAGGGAGGAGATGCAAAAGGGAATAATTATTCCTAGACACCTATGTCTAGGGCTGTGTGTGGCCTCTGTGTCACTTGATTTCTGCTATTGAAGTTCCATTTATAGAAGAGGTAAAGGGAGTTCCTCAAAGTCACATGGCTGGGAAGTTCAGAGCCAGGGTTTGAGCTTAGGTCTGTCTAGCTTCATGCTGTGGGCTTCCCACTGCTGTGTTTTATAAGGATGGACTTACCTAGGGGTGGGCGTGAGGAAGGAGACCGTACTGGCTCTGTTGGTGTGGTTTTCTGGAACCTCCCTGCCAGCTTCTCATGTGGCACTCACCCTGCAGTGTATGCCTGGAAGGGCGAGACAGATGAGGAGTATCTGTGGTGCATCGAGCAGACGCTGTACTTCAAAGATGGGCCCCTCAACATGATCCTGGACGATGGTGGTGACCTGACCAACCTCATCCACACCAAATACCCACAGCTTCTGTCAGGTAAGCGGGTGTGCTGGGTACTAGTGAGCCTGCTCCTTCACAGACATGAGGAATGGGCCTGGCCGATTCTCCATAGGACTGGAGGACAAGAGGTTCCTGCAGGCATGGAGTCTGCCTTCTGACTTGTGATGTGAAGCCAGGGTAACTGGGGGTGGGGCCAGAGCTGCTGAGTTCATAAGCCAAGGCCGATGTAGGGCAGTGCTAGGAATGGTTGAGGAGAAGCAGCTCTGTGTGACAGGGAGGAGGAAGATGGAGTATGGAGAATACAAAAGGCCCTGAGGTAGGAAAAACCAGCCGTGACTAAAGGAAGGAAGCCTTCTCCTGAGGTGTTGTGGGCTGTGACAGGGTAACTGGGTAAAGAGTGGTGTCGGGCGCTAGCACAGTGGTGGGTGGAGGACACTGGAGGTTGAGTCATTAGGCCTGTAGGACTCTGTACAGGACGGCACCCGGTGACACCTCCCCTGTTGCTGGCCTCGGTGACGGTGGACTTTACAGTCAGGTACAGAGATGGGAGTGACTGGGAGTGAAAGGGCTTTGGGTAGAGATGTGTTCTCTGATGTTCTTCCTCTTGTTCAGGCATCCGAGGCATCTCTGAGGAGACCACGACTGGGGTCCACAACCTCTACAAGATGATGGCCAATGGGATACTGAAGGTGCCTGCCATCAATGTCAACGATTCTGTCACCAAGGTGAGCCCTGGGGTAGAGTCAGCTCCAGTCATTGGTGCCCAGCGAGCTTAGGAGTGGATCTCTGAAGGGTGTCCAGGAAGGGTATGGCCTGGGGCCTGAAGCCCTTACCTGAGGGGGCATGGGGCAGCAGTCTGAGGGTGGTAAGTGCATTGAAGGGAGGCCTGCGCAGTGGATCATAGCTGTTCAGGAGCATTGTGGCTTTGGTTATCAAGAGCTTTAAAGTTAAGCACGTTCTTAGACTCAGCAACCTGTCCTGGACATTGATTCCTAGAAAGGCTTCTAGACCAGCAGGGAATAGCCAGGGAGATAGTCTTAAGGGTGATGATGAGGAGGGACATGGTGGGTGGGGCCTTGCCTAGTGGAGAAGAGTCTTAGGGGTCAGTCCGGGCTAACAGTCCCAGTGGGCTCAAGTCTCAGCCCTGTGGGATGCTTGGATGCCCGGCCTCAGGGTCTTGCCTGCCCCCCTCGTCCCGGCCTCAGGGTCTTGCCTGCCCCCATCGTCCCCTCGCCCCCTCTCCTTTCAGAGCAAGTTTGACAACCTCTATGGCTGCCGGGAGTCCCTCATCGATGGCATCAAACGGGCCACAGATGTGATGATTGCGGGCAAGGTGGCGGTGGTAGCAGGCTATGGTGACGTGGGCAAGGGCTGTGCCCAGGCCCTGAGGGGTTTTGGGGCCCGTGTCATCATCACCGAGATTGACCCCATCAATGCACTGCAAGCTGCCATGGAGGGTATGACAGTTTGAGGGTTGGCTGCTGGGGTAGAGGAGGGGTGAGGCCACCTTTGATAACACGTGTTCAGTGTCCGTGCAGGCTATGAGGTGACCACCATGGACGAGGCCTGTAAGGAGGGCAACATCTTTGTCACCACCACAGGCTGTGTTGATATCATCCTTGGCCGGTAGGTACAGGTGGGAGTCCTAGGGAGCAAAGGTACACAGGCCTGGGGCTGTTCTTGGTCTCAGGTCTCTCACAGGGTTGGGTTCCCTCACAGGCACTTTGAACAGATGAAGGATGATGCCGTTGTGTGTAACATTGGACACTTCGATGTGGAGATCGATGTGAAGTGGCTGAATGAGAATGCTGTGGAGAAGGTGAACATCAAGCCCCAGGTGAGAAGCCCCAGCATTCCCCGCAGGGCTGGCAGTGAAGGGCTGAGGAGGAGGAGTGGGCTTGTAGGTGCCCGCCATGGAAGCTGTTGTAACCTAGACAGTGATGTGTGTTGGAGAAGCCTGGATTCCGAGCTAGGTTGGAGGTATCAGAGTTGACGCTGAGGCCTCTGAAGTCCCTGACGGTATCAGCAGGTGTGTGGAGCATAGTGACCTAGCTGTTTCAGAAAGATCGCATACAGCAGTGGCTGAAGAGACAGGGCTCTGCGGGTGTTCACAGCCCAGCAGGCATGCTGGCAGCTAAAGTGCGTGGGCTGAACTGGCAGCAGGTCAGGATGGAGGTCAGGAAAGGGGCACTGCGGCATTTCTGTCTAGAACAGCTCTGCAGAGTAGGCCATTAGTGAGTTAGAGAGAGGACAGTTTGGCTGCAGGGCATTGAGAGATGAATTCCTTTGGGGTATATGCAACTTTATTTGGCTTTTATTTGTTGTTGGTTTATTTATTTCTTACCTGATTATAACAGTAATGCTCCTGGAAGACTTTTTGGCTTTGTACATCAAGAGCTTTTAAGTTAAGCTCTTTTTTGCCTTGTAGAGCTGGAGATTAAGTCCAGTGCTTCATGTAACCTAGGAGAGCACTGTTAGCAAGTGAGCCACACCCCCCAGCCCTGCATTCAACTATATGTAGGCCCCGGGTTCAATTCCCAGCACCCACATGGCAGCTCACAACTGTCTGTAATTCCAGTTCCAAGGCACCCAATATCCCTGACAAAATACCAATGCACATAAAATAAAATTTTAAAAAATGATAGTCATGTATGTAAAGGATTCAGTACAGAGTATATGGCAATAATGACAGTACTAGCTGCTACCCTCTGAGTACCTACAGTATGCTAAGTGCTTTATAGGTCTGAATTCATTAAGTTCTCATAACAGACCGGTGTGGTAATTGGCTACTCTTAATTGTGTGTGCTAGCTCTGTAGGGTGGTTGTTTGGGGGTATTTTAGGCCATCTTGTGCAGGGTAGGGGGTGGGCAGAGATGGGCAGTGCCCACCATCCCTTACTGTTGCCGTGGGGACTTGCAGGTGGACCGCTACAGGCTGAAGAATGGGCGCCGTATCATCCTGCTGGCTGAAGGCCGGCTGGTCAACCTGGGTTGTGCCATGGGCCATCCCAGCTTCGTGATGAGCAACTCCTTCACAAACCAGGTGATGGCACAGATTGAGCTGTGGACCCACCCAGATAAATACCCCGTCGGGGTTCACTTCTTGCCTAAGAAGGTAAGTTCTTGACTTTAAGTGCACGCTAAGGCTCATGTGCTGGCTCCTGGGCTCCCTGTGTGGGCTTGCTAGAGTTTCTTAAGTGTCTGCCCTCTCACTTGTGCTCCATAGTCCATAGTGCTCCCTGGAGCACACCCATAGTGGCATGGGCTTTGGCGTGTGACTCACCAGGTTTGAAGCTGTGTCTCCATTCCTCAGCTGTAAAGTGAAGGCAGGAGTACTTTCCTTAATAATCGAGGACCTCCGAGTGTCTACAAGGATTGGGTGGGTAGTTGGTAAAGTAGGCTGTGTGGGAAGTGAAGGGTTGAAGAATACATGCTCCAGGTAAAGGGGTGGCTGCCACTCAGCTGTCACCAGCCCAGAACACAGCTCCAGAGGACAAGCCTTCTGAGTGCTGAAGAGAAGCCATATGCTGAGGTCTTGGTATGAAATAATTTTTTTGTTTGTTTGTTTTTTTGTTTTTTTGTTTTTCGAGACAGGGTTTCTCTGTGTAGCTTTGCGCCTTTCCTGGGACTCACTTGGTAGCCCAGGCTGGCCTCAAACTCACAGAGATCTGCCTGGCTCTGCCTCCCGAGTGCTGGGATTAAAGGCGTGTGCCACCACTGCCTGGCTTGGTATGAAATAATTTTAAAATATAGGCAACATATTGTAGTTTTAAAAAAATGGATTGGCCCCATTTGGTTTGTTTGTTCATCTGTTTGTTTTTGAGACAGGATCTCACATCCCTGATTGGCCTGGATCTCAGTATGTAGACCAGGCTGGCCTTGACTCCTAGGTCTGCCTGCTTCTGCCTCCTGAGAACTGGGATTAAAGGCAAGAGCCTTCATGCTTGTCTTGGGTCTTTTGTTTGTTCATTTTATGGTATTGAACATGGAGCCCAGGTTCTTATACATGCTACACAAATACCCCTTAGCTGCATCCCTAGTACTTGGTCTGTAAGATGCATGTGGTCTAAGGGTTATTAGGTACCTTAGTTAATGATGATAGTAGCCACCACTGACTAACTTACCCTCTTGAACAAAAAGTCTGAATGTCACTGATCTTTGTAACAGCTTCAAATGGTGGGTATTTATTATATGTGCCCTACAAATGAGGATACCAAGGTTTAGAGGCTGGTGTGCTCTTGGGAGTTACTGGGACTCCAGCTCCAGCTGTCCAGGCGGTCACCCCTTATGTGGCACACTGGTACAGTGCTGTGAGAAGAAAGGCAGCCTGAGCTAGACTGGCCAGGCATAGGAGGCCTTCATTCTGCTTCTAACTAATATGGATTCCAGGTTAGGCCCATTTTGCCTTTACTTGCATCTAGCTTGAACCTGTTAATCACTTTCTTTAGGTTCCTCGTCTGCTAACGTAGGCATAATCCTTCCCTTCCTACTCCTGGGGATGTTTGTGAAGCTCTAAGAACATTGAACATAAAACTGCTTGGGAATGTAGACGCACTCTGGGCTGGGCTGTAGCCAGAGTGTCATGCCATTATGATGTAGGACTTTGGGAAGAGAGAGTGCCTCTATTGGTAATATGTCCTAGGCCATAGTTCATTTCAGGAAGCATTCTGGTTAGCGCTTTAGTTAGAGGAGGTGAGGCGATATCATTGGTGGTGCCACCAGAATTATGATGGGAGGGTTCTTTTTTTTTTTAATTAGTTAATTTTACACCCCCATGGGGAGCTGGGCAGCCAAGACAGCACACTGAAGCTGGCCATAAGGCTGGAACAAGATGCAATGAGAGTAGTACCACTTGCCAGCCAGATGCAGGTGAGTGTACTAGAGCATGACACTAACTCCAAGTTTTTCTGTTCCTCTCCAGCTGGATGAGGCAGTGGCCGAAGCCCACCTGGGCAAGCTGAATGTGAAGCTCACCAGGCTGACTGAGAAGCAGGCCCAGTATCTGGGCATGCCCATTGACGGCCCCTTCAAGCCTGATCACTACCGCTACTGAGAGCCGGGACTGCCCTTCACCTTCCAGCTGCCATCCTTGTGCCAGGCCCTACCTCTCTTTCCCAAGAGCAAATGTCACCAACTCTGCTGTTGCTTCACCAGTGTTTGTCCCGCTGGGGCTGGTCACTCTGTCTTTGGACCTTGTTGTGTCCTTCATACTGTTCCAGGTGTGGTGAGGGGGACTGAGAGTCTCCGGTCAAGATGAAGGTACCTGGGAGCCACCCACAAGGGACATGAGCTCCAGAGTCTTGGAAGTCCTGAGGCTGTGGCTAGTGGTGGTCACAAGCCCATGGACTTTACCATCCAAGCCCTCACATGGTCTTTAGATCCATGTGCTTGGTTTCTTGGCCCGGGACCTGAGAAGGAGCTCTACCAAAGGGCAGGAAGGAACCAGTGGAACTGGAAGGTTCCTCAGAGCTTGGCTTATTTTCCATTGGGCCGTCTCTTCAATCTCGATAATGAGGTTGGTACTATGGTCCCTATTTCACAGGGGTGAGAATAGATTAAGAAAGGACAAATGACAGCTGGAGATTGAAAGGGTCAGAAACAACCAATAGGCGAAGGTCTGTCACTATTTGTAATTGATGGTTCCTGTCACAAGCCTGGGTCACAAAGAGATTCATTTGGTCTATAGTGTTTAGAATGTTAACAAAGGAAGGTGGATTAAATAAAATATCCGGTGCCTAAGGAATTTCGACCCTTTATTATATATGTAAGATATTGCTTACCATGTATGACAACTTTTTTTTTTTTTTTCTTTTTGGTTTTTCAAGACAGGGTTTCTCTGTGTAGCTTTGCGCCTTTTCCTGGAACTCGCTTGGTAGCCCAGGCTGGCTTCGAACTCACAGAGATCCGCCTGCCTCTGCCTCCCAGTGCTGGGATTAAAGGCGTGCGCCACCACCGCCCGGCATGTGTGACAACTTTAAGTGTGTGTGGTGTATGTGTGGGCTCATGTACCTGGGCTCATGGAGCCCAGAGGAGGACATTGGGTTCGTGAGCAATTCTGTCTCTTCAGGGAGTCCTGCAGAAATGTCTTCTAAAAAATCAGAGATCTCATAATTTGAGTCACACAAAAACATAGAGAAATTGAGCTCCCTCTTATTTGATCATTTACTGAACCCATTGGACCTTCAAGTCAATTAAAAAGAACCCACACCCACAGGATGACGTCTGAGTGTCCTCCACGGGAGAGCCTGGTGGAGATGCTGGAAGTGTGAGAGCTAAACACAGATGGCTGGGATGTCCAGGGATGGGAATAACTCTGCCATCCCCTGCCCCTTCCTTTCTCTGCTCAGCTTTTGGGTTCCACATCTGGCAGCAAGAGAAAGGCATTGGAGAAGAGGTGGTGCTTGAAAAAAGGACTTGAGAAAAGTAGGGTTTAGGTTTTTTTGTTTTGTTTTTGAGACATGGTCTCAAGTGGCCCAGGCTAGCAAACTATAGCCAAAGATGACTCAATTTCTGATCTTCTTGCCAGTGTGATGTGGGTACAGGTTTGCATGTAGAGGTCAGACGACAACTTTCTGGGGTTGTTCTCCTTCTGTCTTCATGTGGGATCCAGGGATCAAACTCAGGTCTCAGGCTTACACAGGAAAGCACTCACATCCATCCCTAGCTCTTCGAAGTCTTAAAGATTTCAAACAAAACCCTTGGATCATTCAGCAGTCCACTGTCACGGGGATAAGGGACTGAGAGTGCTCATTCCAGGTTAGGGTGTTGCCCTTAAATAATTACTCTCTCTCCCTGCAGTACATGCAGTTGAAGGTGTGTAAACTATGTGAGTATTTGATGACTTTGCTGAGAATAATTTATAAAAGTTCAAATGCCAAGGACCCACTTCTCAGCTGATTGCCATAAAATGACAAAGGAGACTAGTAAGGTCTGACTGAGGATAGGTGTAGTCCCTGCACGAGGGGAGTGGGAGGAGGAGGATCAGGAGTTCAAGGTCATCCTTGGCTATGTGGGAAGTTGAGAACAGCCTGAGCTATGCAAGAACCTGTCTCACCGAAGATAGGGCAAGTGCCTTTCCGGGTGTTTGATCTGTGAGAGTCCCATGTAGTCCTAACCTGTCCCCTGGGTGAGAGTCCCATGTAGCCCTAACCTGTCCCCTGGGTGAGAGTCCCATGCAGCCCTAACCTCCTGTCCCCTGGGTGAGAGTCCCATGCAGCACTAACCTGTCCTCTAGGGGTTCTGGCTTTTGTTACCCTGGCTTTTTCCTTTCTTCAACAGAGATGTCCTCTTGCTCTCGGAACTTTTTCACTAAAAACAACAAAACTCTCCTATCTGGTCTCAGATGTAGCTCTGTACTCAGATGTGCTAACGATCACAGGTGTGATAATGACCAGGTACCCACAATAAAGGATGATGTGTCTCCTGCTTTCTCCATGGCTCCTTGTCATGAGGGAAGAATTAGCCAAGGCTCTCAGTATCTAACCTGGCCTTCACTGTGCGTCTCCTCTACCCGAAAAAACAAGATGAGGTTTGGGGGTTGTGGGGGCAGTGACCTGAGGTTGAGGAGAAGACATGAGTCTTATCAGGATAGTGACAAAAATACCTCAGATTATCGTCTTGAAGCTCAAATTCTGTCAAGTTTTAAGGGCCATGGTTGAGGAGGGAGTCGTTTAGAGGGTAAGGCATTTAGAATACTTTTTGAGATCTAGACAATACTTAGCGTATTTTATAAAGCACGTTCGTACTCCACTCTGTAGGAAGAAATCTGCCCACATTGCAAATGTGAGTTAACCTTCCACCTAGATGTCCAGACAGCCTCTGGGGGAGGAACACAAGACTCAGTGGCCTTGATGTATGCCAACCCTCCCATGTACACAGAGACAATAAAGAGGGAAGGCAGATCCTCTCTGCTATAGAGTGGGGGTGAGAAGGAGAGATGCCCCTACACCACAGATCTCTGGGGGGACTGGCCACCTGACCAGAGGGCAAGGCTCACTGGAGTGACTGCCTGTGTCTCCCTTCCTGTGTAATCAATCTCCTGGTTAATGATGAGATGGAAGGCAGAGCCTAGGGATAGTAACTCAGTGTCACCTCAGGTTGTCGGCTCTGAAGAAAGCCCTGTTTAAAGATTGAGTGCGTGGTGTTTGCCTTTGTGTCAGGAGGCGAAGGTCCACTTACAAAATCACAGGCTGCTAGACCCTTAAGTACCTTAGAGCACCGCTAAAGTAGAAGTCAGTGTTTAGATATGGAGAGATGGTACCCAGAGATGTAGCAATTTATCTGAAGTCACCTTGCAGGTCTGGGTACCTCCTGCCTCCATGTCTCAGGCTGTTGGGGAGACTCCAAAGTCTTAGCGGGAACATTTAGCTTAGTGGGCTGGAGGAAGTATGGACTAAAACCCAGGAAAAGTCTCAGGGTCCACTGATACCAGTGAGAACTCAGGAGGCCGCAGGTAGTGAGTGCTTAGCTATGCCTTGGAGGTCTGAAGTTCTAGGAAGCCAGATTCTTATCCTAGGAGACCTGTTTGAGGCAACCAGGGGTGGTCATGTAATCCAGGCTTAGCCAACTAATTTCAATCAATTCATCGATCAGCTCTGCAAACTGGCTTAAGAATAAGCATGTGATTCAAGTTTGGCCCAGACTCAAACACAGGGCTTTAGGGATTTTGCTAGAAATCTAGTGTAGTGAACAGTGAGCCAGGAGCTTGCTCTGGAAGCTGAGAGTGAACTCAAGCAGCTGTAATTTACTCTAGTAGTTTACTAGTTGCTCTAGTAGTCTACCACCATCATCATCACCATCATAACCACCACTGGAGCCACCTCCCACATTCAACTCCCATATCTGGCTGGGGAAGTTGGCAAGCAGTTACTGTTTTTCTGCAAGCTATCAGGAGAAAAGTCCCCCAAAATACAGCATTTTACAATTTTGAAATATTTTACTTGATAAAACAAACAAACAAAAAATCCATTCCTGCCAGGTGGTGGTAGTGCACGCCTTTAATCCCAGTACTGGAGAGGCAGAGCCAGGCGGATCTCTGTGAGTTCGAGAACAGCCTGGTCTACAGAGCGAGATTCGGGACAGGCACCAAAACAACACAGAGAAACCCTGTCTTGAAAAAAACCTTAAAAAAAAAAAATTTAAAAACTTTCAACTGCCTTCTCTTTCAGCACATGTCTATCCTCTTAGTCCATGGAAGAAGAAAGAGTAAAAAGTCTACTTTAGATGAATCTGAAAGTTACTACAGATGGCCTGGCTAATTTGGTTCAAATCACTTTCTTATCTTCACTTATACCGTTCCCTCCACACATGGGAATTGGCCCCGGGAGCTAGGTTTCTTTATAAAGTTCCTCTTGGAGAAGGGTAATTTCCTGTCAGTGGTTAGTGGTCCCCATCTGTGCTCCTGGCAACAGATGGAAAGATTTAGAATCAGGACCTAGTGATTGCCAGTTAGATTGCCCTAATGTCCACAGTCCAAGGCATCTGGGGCCCTGGGGCCTTCTGCCTCTGAGACTACTGATTTTTTTTGAAGTATACTGCTTCTGTGAAATCATAAGCTTTAATTTCTTTTAAAAATATCAAAGCCTTTAAAAAATGTAATAAAAACATGCATGTTTAAATCTTCTATGCATTAAAGTTTAACATGCTGAAAAACCACCTGGATCAAATTCTGACATAAACCCTGCTGTTCCCATTTCATAGGAGGCTGTATGAGGTAAAAGGTGAGCTGTTAAAACTTTTCATCTCCTGGTGATTGAAACTTTCTTCAGAAACCAAACTAAGAGACACACTGGTTGATGAGGCTGGTATAGAAGAGCAATTGTTAGTATATAGTCACTAATTTCAATTTTTTGTGTGTGTGCATTATTATAACATTATGTTGTACTATATGATGAGATTCTCACTTAAGACTTCAACTTCTGGGGCTGAGGACGTAGGTAGGTTGGAGAGAGCTCATTTAGCAAATATCAAGCCTTGGGGTGGATCCTAGCAGTACATACACTGTAAACCACACATGGTTCTGCATGCATGTCATCTAGTACTTAGGAGATAGAGGCAGGAGGATCAGAAATTTGAAGCTAGCCTAAATTGGGCCAGCCTGGGTTACATGAGACACCCCTCCCGCATGTCAGAAAAACACTTAAGTGACTTGTTCAAGGTTACATTATGAGAACTTCAGGCGCACAAGTTTAAGGGTGTGGGAAGAAATGAATAGTGCAACAAATCTTTCCAGGACAGTTTGCTCAGTGTGTGTGTGTGTGTGTGTGTGTGTGTGTGTGTGTAGAAAATATGATTGTGTTGGAGATGGACTAGGGTAATCATATCCTCATAATATACAACCATAACTTTTTGACATAAATGTGAGTTTCAGTTCTGGTCACCAAAGTACGCCATGATCTTAGAACTCTAAAGTTTACAGAGGAATTATGAAACAGTAGAACTTGGGATTTCAAAGCTGAAGGAAAACTTGGGCAGGGAACTACCTAACTAGGTCTGAGTCAATGGCAGCAAGAGCTAAGTGTGAGGGAAGAGACTCCGTAGGCTAACAATTGTTCTTGTCTCTTATCAGGACCAGTGGTCAGACCTAAGCTCTGTAGGGACAATACCCGTATTGGAGTTTTTCATTACAGTAGTTACAGTACCCGGCATACAGTAGGTGGCCAATACACATGCTGAATGAGTGAACCATTGGACTGGTCTTCCATGTTGTCTAAATCCAGTAACTCAATGGCTTTGTAACTAGTGGCCTGCAGGGGTGGTGGCACTTGGCTTTGGTCCCAGCAGTGGGAGGCAGAGGCAGGCAGATCTCTATGAGTTCAAGGCTAGCCAGAGCGACACATAGTGATGTCTTGTCTCAAAACAAAACCAACATCAAAAACAAACCCGCACACAACAAGAACAAATAAATGGGCTGAGTGTTTAGCTTTTCATCCCAGCTTCACTGCTAGGAGCCAAATAGTACTTGGTGAGTGAACAGTGTCTGGAAAACACAGGAGCAGTTTCTGCAATGTGTTCCCAATATTCTCATTACTGATGACATTTACTCAGCAGCAGCTGTGGTACAAGGAACAAAACGTTCTTGCCTTGTGGGCTTGCAGCCCAAATGACAGAAAACAAAGCAAACAACAGGCAGCTTTTCTGTGAGCATGGACGTGGGTGTGTGGTGGTGCTGTGTTAAGGCATTGAGAAATAATAACAACTTCCTGGATTTTTTTTTTTTTTTTTACCAGCAGCTGGAATTATTATTTCTCATTTTAAAGATACGTAAATGGCAGCCAGGGAGACAGACATTAGGATTTGCCCGGTGTCAGCACTGTGTGGACAGCTTTGCCCGGAGCACTCATCTTTTCTTGTTTTCTGTCCAGGTGGTGGCTGGGTAGAGGTGTTTGTCTCATTGTTTCCAAACTATGTAAGTAAGTATGTCACCAAAGGCACAACCTGGGTCTCTATTTGGGAAAAGGTCTGTGGCAAGGAGGGTGGTTTGAGGGAGTGAGATTTATCTTTATTATGCTTACTGTGTGTGTGATGTGTGTTTGAGGATGCATGTGTACTGAAGAGTCTGTTTTCTCTTACCTTTACATGGGTCCTGGGGATTGAACTCAGACTGGCAGGCTTGTGAGCCATCTTGCCAGCCTGTTTAAGGCATTTGAAAGAGAATGATAGCAAACGAACACAAAGGCCTGAAAAGCTGGTCACACCTGTATCAGACCTTCCTCCTGTCTTCACCCTACTAGTCCCACAATAGAGAGCCACACGGTGGTTACCAGGGCTGAGAGAAGGGCTTCATACATTTCTGTCTTAAAGTCTCTCCATAGAATCTTTTTCCGGCAAGGCCCCTTTTTGTTTTCTTTTGGTACTTGCATTGTAGTGATTTGGGGATGGCGGCAGCTCAGGCTAGGCAAGCTCTCAGCCTTTCTCCCTAGCACTAAGAGGCACAGGTGGACAAACAGATGACATTATCTAGAGCCCTTCCTCTATTTACACTACCCCCCTGTCCTTTGTTACCGAACCTGCTCCCCAAAATCTGACTCCTTTCTCCAGGTGCTCTCCCTCCCACGGTTCTTCCAAAGTTACAACGCTGCACCTCAGCTTTTCACAGACCGAGAATCTGGGGGATTTCAGGAACAGTCTGAAACATTTTTGGCAATAGGTCCTTGATAATTTAGTGCGACTGCTGCTTCTTTTCAGCCCCCGCCCCAACTCCCCACACTGCTTTCTTACCGGCCAACGGAATTAGGGTGAAGATCAAGGAAGGTTGTGTAGATTTTTGCATCTTTGGGAGCCCAAATTCTAGGCTATTAGAATAATAATAATAATAATAATAATAATAATAATAATAATAAATGCCTGGGACTAATGCCTGGCGTAAGAAAACATCTGTGTTGCCCTTGGGAGCAAGGGAGGAGTGGGTTTCGTTAGTGCCTTTGTTTGGGAGCCTCTTAAAAGTTCTGGGATCCTCAACCCAGATCCTGCTGGCTTTAGAAACCCACGGACCCGACCTCACCCGGCTGAGACTGCTTGCGGAGTTCTAGCACGTCTTGGATTTTTGTGGTCTTCCCCAGGAGGAGAATGGGTGAAAAGACTGGAAGTCCGTTCCCTAATGGTCCCTTTCCCCTGGTCTGGAGGCAGCCGGTAGTGGAAGGCTGGAAGTAACCGGGCAGCATCGTGCCCGGCTGCAAGACGAACAAGTACCAGCCACGCGCGAGCTTCCCTTCGCGCTGGAGAGCGGCGCGCGCTCAGTCCTCAGGACCAGAGCTCGGTAAAGGAGCCGGAAGCTTTAGGCTCTTTTAAAGAAACAGCCACACTTTCCCAGCAGCCTAAAGATACTGTATTCTGATTTTAGCCTCCATTAGGTTTCCACTACCCACAACCATAGGCCACGCCCACTCGCGAAGTCCCACCCACCAGAGACCCCTCCCCCAGCCTAGAAGCGCCCCTGACCCTGAAGCCCCGCCCAGGCACCCATCCCGGAAGCTGCGCGCGCAGCGAGTCAGCGGCTTCAGCAGTTGGGGTTGAGTACGCGGCAGGAGCAGACGCTGCGGAAGAAGCGGCACTGGCAGGAGGCGCACGGGTCGCAGCAGGCGGGCGCAGGCGGCTTGCAGCTGTCTCGGGTGGCCACGCAGGGCGTGGGTGGCGGGGGCCGTGCCACCTTCTTCATCGAAGCCTTTTTCTGTAGGAGAGACGTGGGAGGCTGCTGAGCGGTCCACCCTGGTCCCACGCGTCCTCATCTGCAGTGGAGGTCTGGGACCAGAGACCTCGGCCCTGCTGCCCACCTCTACTCATACGCACAGGCCATCCTAGGGGGTCCTGCCCTCCGCCCCCCAACCTGCACACCGCCTTCGTCTTCAAGCTTACCTAGCTCCGACCTGGCCCTTTTCTTAGGAGATCCCACTCAGCCCCAGTTTTAAACACCTTCCGGCTTCACTTCAAGTCTCATCCGCCATCCCTGTCATCCGCTGCCACTGTTTTAGGCCTCATTACCTTCTTCCCCTTAGTGGCCCTGTCTTCTAGAGTTACCATCCTCCAGGGCACCAAAGAAGGCCCTTCCTATGACCGCATCACCTGCGTTAAGGCTCTCCAGTGATTTCTCTGGGGAGAAACAAATTTTCTTTTGGCCCTGGAGGACCTACCTCTGTGTTTGGTCTCTGCCCTCCTCTCCTGTTGTAGGCTACCCCATAGCCTAGGGGCATGCAAGCACTAGTAGTCACAGCCTGTGTGCTGTTCAGTACTAAAATGCGTACAGTGCAACAGAGGAACTGAGTTTTCTAAGTTTAAAGCAAGCATATAAAGCACTTTCCTGTTAAACATAAATTTACTCGGACCACATTTAGCATTGAAATGGAGGTTTGCTGTGTGAGCTATACACCAGATTTCAAAGACTGCATAAAAATAATTTTAAAAGTTGTTTATATAGGGGGGCGGTGGTGGCATGTACCTTTAATCCCAGCACTTGGGAGGCAGAGGCAGGTGGATCTTGAGTTGGAGACCAGCCTAGTCTACAGTGTGAGTTCCAGGACAGCCAAGGCTACATACACGAAGAAACCCTGTCTCAAAAAAAAAAAAGTTTATATGTTTAAATATTAATACTTTAAATATGCCAAGTCTAACGTTTTTAATGTTCTATTAGAAAATAGAAAATTATATATAAAATGGCTTATACTGTGTTTCTATTAGACATTGCTCTAGAGCAGTGGTTCTCAACCTTCCTAATGCTGTGACCCTTTAATACAGTTCCTCATGCTGTGGTGACCCACAACCTTAAAATTATTTCATTACTGCTTCATAACTGTAATTTTGCTACTGTTATGAATCATATTGTGAATACCTTGTATGTGACCCCTTCAGAGTCGTGACCCCCGTGTTGAGAACCGCTAATCTAGATTACTAAATTTTTCATTTAAATGTTTGTAGGCCTTCACCATGCTTCAGTTTCTTCACAGACTGTATCATGTAAAAATGTAAACTTGTTTAGTGGGTTTTTTTTTTTTTTTTTTTTTTTTTTTGGTTTTTCGAGACAGGGTTTCTCTGTGTAGCTTTGTGCCTTTCCTGGAACTCACTTGGTAGCCCAGGCTGGCCTCGAACTCACAGAGATCCGCCTGGCTCTGCCTCCCAAGTGCTGGGATTAAAGGCGTGCGCCACCACCGCCCGGCTTGTTTAGTGTTTTACTTGTGGCCTGGTGTCCCCACACAGATGTACGCTCCACACAGCAATATCTCTTGTTCATGGCTGAATTCCCAGCACCTAGCAGGTACATATACTTTGTTCTCTCCTCCCTGCTGGTTACAGCTGATCCAATTAGCCGAGGCACACTAAAACAGGGATAGTGTGTGAATTCAACAATGCCTCATCAAAGTGTGTGAACCTGTATCCTAGCAGTATGGTTTTAGGTGGTGGGTACGAAAACATTAAATGGTCCTTAATCACTTAGTGAAAAGATGTTCTTTTTTCTGTCTTTCAACTTGAAAGGCTCTGTTTGGTGCTAACATGTCCTTTATTGCTTTCGAACACATTCTTACTGGCTTTTAACAAAGCAGGCTTTAGAGCTTTTAGCAGCTAATAATATCCAGCTGACTTCAACACTAACAGTGCATATATATATTGCATACATATATTTTTTTTTTCATAGTGGGAATTGAACTCATGGCTTTGCATGTTATAAGCAAGCTTTACTACTTCATATCCCCACACTTTTAAAATGTTTATTCTGTGACAACATCTCAATTTGCTCATGTGGGCCTTGATTTTGCTGCATGGCTCCAGCAACCCTTGAACTAGGGGTCCCCCTGTCTCAGCCTCCTAAGCAGCTGGGGTTACAAGCCTGTACTGCTAGGCTCAACTAACAGTGTCTTATTTTCATTGAGTCTTTAACTCTAGCTACAGCAAGTGATATTAGTCTTCTATCATACTTCTATTTTTCAGTGGTTGTGCAGCCCAGGCTCATTCAGAACTTGGCATGTAGTTTGGGATGACCGTGAACTCCTGATCTTCTGCGTCCACCTCTCAAATACTGGGAGTACAGCTGTATGCCACCACACCCAACTTCTGTTTTCTGTTCTTGACATGTTCTGATTTGTAAACAGGTGAGACAGCTGGGCAGGGTAGTGTGGATCTGTAACCTCAGCACTTGGGGCACTCAGGACAAGGAGGATCGCTAGTTTAAGGCAGCCTGCACTACATAGCAAAAGCTTGTTGAGAATGCTCTAAGGCTGAAAGTATGGCTCGGTGATGGAATGCCTGCCTAGCTTGCACAAGGCCCTGTAAAGGAGGAGTTCAAAAAAGAAACTCAGGTCCAGCAAGAGTGGGTCTGCAGCGATTGGGGTTTAGGTAAATATCCAAAAGAATGGGTGGCGGCTTTCAGGAAGGGGCTGGGGGTTCTCAACTAGAAGTGGCAACTTTTTTAGCGGGTGGCTGTTTTGCTCAGTGAACTCAGGCTCTCTGGCTTCTATGGAGGTCCGCCTCAAGGCTCTAGGCCAGGAAACCTTTAGGTCGTTTTCACTTCTTTTGTTTCATGTAGGCCTGGAGATATCTTACATTTAGTTCTCGGCCACGGCTTGCAGGTCTCCCACCCACACTGTGAGAACTCCCAGGCCTACCTTAGATGATCTCTTCCGCTTCTCGGCTTCGGATCTCTTCTGCTTCTCGGCTTCCTGTATGCTGATTTTCTTGGATTTCTTGTTCAGTGCTTCAAAGAAGGGCAGAAAGAGCAAAGCCAGATGTTTCTGGGGTCCAGGTTGTGAAGAGGGAGGGGTAGAGGGGGCTCTGGGAAGTCTCGGAGTGGAAGAGAGAAAGGGACTTCGGGATGGATCACAGTATGGGAATCAAGCCAACAGGTTCTTATTAGCCTGGCTTCAGACCTAAAGAGCAGTGTGCTCTGAGAGGGGGCAGAGAGGAAGTCCGAAAGGGACCTAGGACTGTCTGTGACATCTGTTAGAGACCTGGACTTGGTCTTTTGACCTTGCTAGCCCTTGATCACCACAGGTACCTTTAGCCTTGCAGGTGCAAGTGCATTGTGAGTCTCTGGAAATGGACTCAGTCTTCTGTTACTGGACACATCTGTGTTATCTATGGTTTTGTTTATTTATTTATTTTAAATTCTCGGAGCTCAGAGCCAGGTTCGCCTGACTTGAGTCCATGTAACAGCTGTGTGATCTCCCTGACAATCAATTTTCCTCATCTACAAAAAGGACTCCATTGTGAGTAAAGTATGTTAGTAAAACAAAAAGTCTGACATGGGGCTAGAGAGATGACTTAGCTGTTAAGAGCACTTGGTGCACTTTCAGAGGACCCAGATTTGTTTCCCAGCACCCACAAGGTGACTCACAACTGTCTATAACTCCAGTTTCAGGGGCTCTTCTAGATTCTTCTGGCCTCTGAGGGTACCAGGACTGCACATAGTGCCTAGACATACATGAAGGCAGAGTAACCATCTACATAAAAGTAAGATATTTTTAAAAGTCTGACATAACAATGGTGATTAAGGAATATTGGTGTCTCTCCTTTTCCCTCTTTTGATTTCTCTGATATGTCTAGACCTACAGTTCTCAACCTGTGGGTTGCGACCACTTTGGCAAACCTCCATCTCCAAGAATATTTGCATTAAGATTCATAACAGTAGCAAAATCACCGTCATGAAGTAGCAACAAAGGTAATTTTATGGTTGGGGGTCAGCACATCATGAAGAACCGCAGCATTAGGAAGGTTGAGAACCACTGCTCTAGACCACCTTCCTGTGCTCAGTGAAATGCAACTCAACAAAGAGTTGTGAGCTCACATGTATAATTTGCCTGTTTGAATTCTGGCTCTGGCCATTAGGAACTGATGTCAGTAAGCTCCAGTTTCATCAGCGGTGAAATATAAGGAAAACCAAGAGCTGCCTCACGGAACCTATGCATGTCCCCTTTTATTTTGGTTACAGGAACTGAATCTCGACGTCTTGCATGCTAAGCATGTGCTCTGCCCTTGTGCTCATCCTGAGCCTATGCCCTTTACGATCAGGTGAGATCAAACCAGGAGATGGCTAGTTAATGCCAGACTTCGATGCTCCTTGTAACTTCCCATCCTATGGCAAGACTGGTCTATTGCAGACTTAGTTCTAGTCCATGGTTTTCCTAAGGTTTGTTTTGTTGGGGAGCTTTGGGATTCATTAAGTTTTACAAATGCTAAGTTAAACTAAATCCAGCAGCATCTTGACTTGAGACCTCTTCAGATCTCTGACACACTCAACTTGGTGGCATGCAGAGCTCTCCCAAACCCAGGACACTGTATTTCCCTAGGAATGAGCAAGAAAGAACCATAGCTAAGCTGCTGGCAGCCTGGGCAACAGGCTTGACATACTGTACCCGCTCTCATGGATCAGAGCCTAGGGGCTGGGTCCCAGGCCAGGCTACTTACCCACAACAGAAACAGAAGAGAAATCCTTGCAATTCATGGAGGAGTTGCTACTCAGACTCCTGTCATCTCTGAGCGTCTCCTTGGGTACCAGGTGGCTGTAGACAGCAAGGAAGCATAGGAAGCCCACTAGAGTGGCCAGGAGTAGGCGAGTGACATCCATCCTGAGAAGCCTAAATTGGACAGAGAAGCTGGTTGGTGGTGGGTTCGGAGAGAAGATGGTGGTAGGAGGATGTGCCTTTGGGCTGGCCGTCTGACTCTGCTATAAAAGTATCTCAGCAGGGCAGGAAGTCTGGCAAGGCTGAGGGCAGGGATGTCGATATAGGGAGATGACAGAAAAGGAGAGATGGGGAGAAGAGAGAAAGAGGAGGAAGGGAGGGAGATTGAAAGAGCACAAGAATGCATTGTGTTGGTCTGTGCTGTCCAGAGGGCGGGGTACTGACTCTTTCTGTTTCTTTTCTTTTTTTTCTGTATAAGCAGCAGTCCCAGGGGACCTTAGGCCTAAGCAGAGCTGTTGAAAGTGCCCCCTGGCCCCCCAGGAGTGCCTCACAGTGGCAGAGGTCTTACCAAGGTGAAGAAAGTACAAGTTAAAGGTCAGTGAGAGGGATGAGGGATGAAGGTCCCTGAAGACAAGTGGATGCCATCTCATACACCAGATTCCCTGCTGGCCCAGAGGGAACAGATGCAGGTAGGGATGTGCTAGGGCTTGTCAACATAAGATAAATGGATTTCTTTATTTACTAGCTGGAGTTTGAAGGGGCAGATGGATTTTAGCAGGTTTCTTTCCTCAAATGCCTTTTGTCACTATGGGATTCCCATCCCACCCCACCCAACTGCCCCATTTCCCTCTCTGGTTTTGGAAAAGCCTAGGGTCTGCATTTCCAATGTTCCCTCCACCCGAGACACAAGTACTGTGAGAGAGAAGAGAATAACATAGTTTGCTCATCCTGATCCTACCTACTCCTGGGCTCCCTGTGCCGCTGTCTGGCCAGCTCCAGCCTCCTCCTCTCCACTCCCCACTTGGTGGGTGTGCTGGCTAGTTTTATGTCAGTGTGACACAAGTCAGAGTCATTTGGGAAGAGGGAACTTCGGTTGAGAAACTGCCCCCACCGGACTGGCCTGTGGACAAGCCTGGGGTGCATTTTCTTGATTGATGACTGATGTGGGAGAGCCCAGATCACTGTGGGCAGTACCACCCCTGGGCTGGTTGTCTTGGGTGCTATAGGAAGGCAGGCTGAATAAGCCACGAAGAGTGAGACAGTAAGCAGTATTCCTCCATGGCGTCTGACTCAGTTCCGACTTCCTCTGGTAATGGGCTGTGACCTGAGAGTTGTAACCTGGAATAAACCCTTTCCCCACCAAGTTGCTTTTGGTCATGGTGTTCTAATGCAGCAATAGAGACACTCAGATGGTTGGCATCAGGCGTTCTGCATGTCCGTTACACTGTAGGAGAAGACCCAAGCAGTTGGCCTCCACCCCTTCCAATCTTCTTGAAGTTGTAGCGGATGGTTCTGACCTTTAGAAGTCCACCCACCCATATGGCCCTGGTGCCATTTCTGGTCGCCTCGGATCTTTCTCATCACTGGGCACTGCCTGGCATAAACTCACCGCCAAATTGCTTTCACAAAGCCTAGTTAGTTGAGAGTGAGCACTGGCCCGACCACTGTGTTTTCAGTCTCGTTTTTAGTCTTTAGTCTTGGCTCAGTTTTGCTCAACTCTGGGCAAAAGTGCCCTTCTTGCAGGCTCCAGTTTCTTTCCTGATAAGGTGAGAGGAATGGACTACATCAGTGGTTTGCACTCATATAAGGCTGACTCTTCCAAACAAAGGTGGCAAATATATAAAATGGGGCTAGGTAGCTCAGTTGGCAGGGTACTTGTCTAGCGCACACAAAACCCTGGGTTTAGTTCCCAGTACTACATAAACTGGTGGTGGTAGTATATACCAATGATCACTCTTAGCACTCAGGAGAATGAGAAGTCCAGGGTCATCCTTGGCTATATAGTGAGTTCAAGGTCAGTCTAGGATGTAACTAAGACCCCATCCCCGGCCAAAAAATATAAATAAATAAATAGGTAACACAGAAGCCACTAAATCAGGTCTCACCTGAAGACCGTCTTACACCTGGGCTTCCATGTAAGCCACTGCTTCCCTTGTTTTAAGCTAGTATGAGTTGAGAGTTTTCTTCTCAACCCAAGGCTTTTTTTGAGGGGAAAGGGGGTTATTTGTTTTGGTTTCAGATTTTCGTCTTTTCAAACAAGCTCTCACTGTGTAGCCCACGCTGACCTGGAACTCACAATGTTGCCCAGGTTGACCTTGAGCTTGCCTCCAGACACCGAGTGCTGGGATTAGAAGTATACGCCACCATACCCAGCTTTTAACCCAAGGCGTCCTCAGAAGTACTCTCCTGACATCTGAAATAGGGGTTTATCTTAAAAGTGCCTTAGATCTAGCACCAGACTTCAAGCAAAAACCAAACAAAATCAAAGTTCAAATTTTCTCCAACATGGCAAATAGTGGCTGATAGTTTTCTTCTCCCTTCTCCTCTATCTTTCCCTCTCTTTCCTCTGATACCCCCTTTCAATGTGCAGCAGAATAAGCTAGCATGTATTAGGCTGCCTTTGGGGCTCATATTTAAAAAAACATCTCTTCTCTTTGAACACCACGATCACTGCCTACATCCTGAGACAGACGCGTACAGCAGCAGACTGGCTACGAAGACACGTGACTGTTTCTTTCCATCCTCAAAGACCCTCTCTGAACAGGACATTGGGCAGAATCGTCTATACTAGCATAAAACCCCTCTCCCGGCTTCCCTCACTCACAGTGCAGAGGTGGCCTGGAATATGGGGAGTAAGTGCAGAACTTGACTCTACTGGAGGCCTTCCTCCAGGGACCTGACCGTCTTCCCCAGAAAAGAATCTCAGTCGCCACCTTTGTCTGTCTCTTCCTCTTCCTGACTTTTCTATTTCCTCACCAAGTTTCACTTTGTTCCCTTCAAACAGTCCCCTTGTGTTTTACTCCAGCCTTACTTTCATCCCACCCCATCCCTCTCTCTCGACAGGGTTTCTCTGAGTAGCCCTGGCTGTCCTGGAACTCACTCTGTAGACCAGGCTGGCCTTGAACTCAGAGATCCGCCTGCCCTTACCTCCCGAGTGCAGGATTAAAGGCTCCCCAGCCTCACTCTCAATGGGAAAACTTCATACTGACTCCATCCCCCTGCTTTTCTCTTGCTTATGTATCACCTTGCTCATCTATCAGCTCATCCTCTCAACTACTCCCCCAGGGCCCTGTTCAAAGGCTGGTTCTAAGCACTTCTCTTCTTTCAGCCAGGCCGGCCCAAATGGTACGCTCTCCCTTTTCGAACCCCCTTTCTCTTCAATTCAATACCATGGACATTGTTCAGAGCTTCATTGTTCTTTAATTGTTCACAGGGGCTGTTCTCATCAGCTAGACACAATGCTTTGTGTAAAGTAGGTAACAGTGAAGCTGAGAGAGGTCGGATCTGTGGTTAGACAGACGTGACTCCATCCCTTACCAGTTATATGAGCGTAGAGGGGAAAGAGGTCCTCTGACCCCCTCTACGTTCTTATGTGGGCTCTTTGGTTGGATCTAGGAACCCAATTAGTATAAGCACTGATTAATAAGAGAAAAAGCATAAAGTTTTATTAAATTTACATGTATATGGGGATCTTCACAAGAGAATAAAGTCTGAAGAAATGCCCAAAGCACGATGCTTTTATGTTCTTTAGACAAAGAATAATAAATTTGTAATGACAAGACAATTGGCTATCTGGATGAGGGGAGTAAATTATGGAATTGTTGCTAAGAGATATATGGGGTGAGAGAAATCTAAGGCAGAGGGGATGCTGCATTTAAGAAGCTACAAAAGGTTCGTTGAGATGGCAGGTAGACACAAGGGGATGAGACTTGTAAATGATGCTAAGCAGTTTGAACATTGTCTTCAACTGAAAATGACCGAAGAATTGTGCATGAGAAAAAGGACTTAATCAGATTTGTGACGTAGAAAAATCACTGTGGCTGCTGTGTGGGAATGGGAGGAAGGAAGACAATGAGGAGGTGGATGCTGGCTGGGCTCAGGGCTAGCGACACCCTGCTTCCCGCCATCTTTCCAGCCTTATTTTTCTTGTGTTCATTTTTTACACACACCCATACAATCACTGGAACTGAGTGATTGAGTGTGCAGAAGTATAAATTCCAGCCAGACTTAGCTGCTTCTTGGCCCCTGTGTGAAGCCCATTCTTCCCACTTTTTCTTTTAATTTTTTTTTTCCTTTTTTGAGACAGGGTCTCATACTTAGTTAAGAACATCATATTTGTCCTGTGAGTGTCTATTAAATTGTGGCATAATTAATTGCTGCTTTGGGTAAAGATATTGATGATCCTTACTTATTAAAAAGCAGATGTGCCAGCCGGACAGCAGTGGCACACGCCTTTAATCCCAGCACTCGGGAGGCAGAGGCAGGCAGGTCTCTGCTGTGGGATGTTCTGTATGTCAAATGTGTTGCTGATTGGTCAGTAAATAAATCACTCATTGGCCATTGGCTAGGCAGGAAGTATAGGCAGGACAAGGAGAAGAATTCTGGGAAGTGGAAGGCTGAGATGGAGACACTGCCAGCCGCCACCATGACAAGCCGCATGGGAAGATCCCGGTAAGCCACGAGCCATGTGGCAAGGTATAGATTAATGGAAATGGATTAATTTAAGATATAAGAACAGTTAGCAAGAATCCTGCCACGGCCATACAGTTTGTAACTAATATAAGTCTCTGTGTTTATTTGATCGGGTCTGAGTGGCTGTGGGACTGGCGGGTGAGAGAGATTTGCCCTGACCGTGGGCCAGGCAGGAAAACTCTAGCTACAGTTCTCTGTGAGTTCAAGGCCAGCCTGGTCTACAAAGGGAGTTTTAGGACAGCCAGGGCTGTTACAAAGAGAAACCCTGCCTCAAAAAAACAAAAAGCAGATGTGGTGCTGGGGATGTGGCTCAGGGGATAAAAGCACTTGCCGTGAAAGCAAGCCTGACAAACTGAGTCTGGATCTCCAGAACCCGTGTGAAAGTGAGACACAGAAACATAGGCATCTGTAATCCTAGCCCACCCCTGTGGAGAGATGGGAGGCAGGAGAATCCCCAGACTCCCAGGCCAGCTAGCCTGGCATATTCGATGGGGAAAAGACTTTGTCTTAAACAAGGTGGAAAGGTATACTGATGTGACTTGTGTGTCTGCACCCCCCCCCCCCACATAAGCACCCATGTGCTCACCCCCCCAACACTAAAAGGCAAATGGGGGGTGGGATGTAATTTAGTTGTGCTTGCCTAACAAATAGGGTTTGGATTTCCCCACCTCCCACTCCGTAAATGTGTACACCTATAATATTAGCACTAGATTTTTCTCTGATACATATTGAGTTCAAAGCCAGTCTGGGATACATAACACCCTGTCTCAAAATATAAATAAAGAGGACCTGGTTCAGTCAGTGGATAAAGGTGCTTCTTGTTTTGCAAGTCTGGAGACCAGAATTTGATTCTCAGAATTTACATAAAAGTGGAAGGAAAGAACTGACCCCAAAGAGAAATTGTCCTCTGACCTCCACACTTGTGCTGTGGCGCATATGGCTCCCCTGATAATACTAATGAAATGACATCTAAACATAGATAAGCAAGGAGCTGGGGAGCTGGCTCAGTGGGTAAAGTGCTTGCTGTAGAAGAATGTGGACCTGAGTTTGGGTCCTCATCACCCACAAAGAGCTGGGGGAGCCTGTCTGTAATCCCAGGACTGAGGTGAAGGATTGGGGAGCCAAGTAGACGCCCCAGAGCTTGCTTGCAGGTCCAGCCAGAGAGCAAGCACCAGGTTAAGTGAGAGACTGTGCCTCAAAAAATAAGGTGGGATCTGGGCACGGTGGTATACACCTGCGATTTCAGCAGTTGGGAGGTAGAGGTAGGTAGATCTGTGTGAGGCTGAGGTCAGCCTGTCTACATAGTGAGTTTCAGGCCAGCCAGGGCTACATATTAGACCCTGTCAAAACAAAAACAAAGACACACACAAAAAAGTCACCAACAATAATGATAATGCAGACAGCAGTAGAAAAAGACAGCTAAAGTCAACCTCTGGTGCCACATGCACAAAAATAAATAAAAATAAACAACAAGGCAGATGTGATCTTAGAAAGGTAACTTGTGCTATTATTAACCAATGGTATTTCTCATTAATGTATCAGAACAGATTAATGCAGAGTTGGGTTCTAATGAGACAAAAGTCAGGACTGGTAAGTTTGGATTGTTAGAAGAAAAACAAGTTTGCCTCATGGACAGTTAGCACGATGTTTTGAAGCTTTCAGTTAGCCTATGCTGCTTAGAAATGATAAAGAATAAAACTTAGACTACAAATACAAATCTATTAGAAAATATTTAATTAGTTGCATGCAGTTAAGTATATATTTTAAATTTTATTCTGTAGCTCTAGTCTCTTCCAAAACCAAGTGTTTGTTTAACTTTGGCCTCTAAGTGTTCCAAGGAGACTCCCTGCCCTCCAAATAGCAGAGCTGCAGTTAGTATACTAATTAGAAGAACAAATGCATGGAAATATGGTGAAAGAGTCAGAAAACAGCTCTGATCATGGCAAAACATAAGAGGCGACACCATTGGTCAGGAGGCAGTGTGGCCTCCTTGCATTCTCTACCATAAATGACATGATGTTGCTAGACACGCTTACTGTGAATTCCTGCAAAGAGGAGGAAGGGTAGCTGCTGTGGGATGTTCTGTATGGCAAATGTGTTGCTAATTAGTCAATAAATAAAACACTGATTGGCCATTGGCTAGGCAGGAAATGTAGGTGGGACAAGGAGGAGAATAAAGCTGGGAAGTGGAAGGCTGAGTCAGAGAGACACTGCCAGCCGCCACGATGAGAAACAGCATGTGAAGATACCGGTAAGCCACGAGCCATGTGGCAAGGTATAGATTAATGGAAATGGATTAATTTAAGCTGTAAGAACAGTTAGCAAGAAGCCTGCCACAGCCATACAGTTTGTAACCAATATAAGTCTCTGTGTTTACTTGGTTGGGTCTGAGTGGCTGTGGGACTGGCAGGTGAGAGAGACTTGTCCTGACTGTGGGCCAGGCAGAAAAACTCTAGCAACAGGTAGCTGGGAAATCGGGAGTTAGAAAAGGATTTGGGGGATGATTGAGACCCAGGGACAGAGCTCATGAGCCAGAACATGCATGATGGGATTGAATCAATAGTCTAATCCAATATCACAAATTCAAGGGGCAGAGGGACTCAGGAGTCAGCACCTGGGGGTATGGACATCCATAGTGCGGGCAAAGTGCACATTTATCACTTACTCTGAACTTGGTCACCAGAGTGGTCACAGACACTGCACTGTGCCAGGAGGGGTGGGCAATTTGACCAGGTCAAATGCCCAAATGAACTTGGGACACATCATGAATGATAGAGTAAAAAAAGGAAAGTTCTCCTGATAGATTTAGAAACGGGCTGAGTTTGAGAACAATAAAGCCTCAGTGTAATTAATTATACTTGGTGTTGGGTGAGGGCTAAACATAATACAGAAGCAGAACACATGGGTGTGTGAGGGTCCTGAGATCATAAAGGTTTTAGAATTTATAATTTTATGGATTTTTTGAAAAGCAATTATTACTTATATATTATATTCAACCACGTATAAGGTGTCTAGGTGTCCCCAATTAAAAATATTGAGAGCTGGGCAGGTGACACTTGAGAGGCCGAGGCAGGAGGACTACCCAAGAGTTCATGGCCAGCCTGGTCTGCATAGTGAATTCTAGGCCAGACTCTGTCTCAAGAAAAATTGATGTTCCCACAACAGGAAAAAAAAAAAAAAAAGGAATATTTATTTATTTATTTTAAACTTTAAAAACGTTATGCACATATGTTTTGCCTACATGAGGGTGTCAGGTACCCTGGAAACTGGAGTTATAGACAGTTGTAAGCTGCCATGTGGGTGCTGGGAATTGAACCGGGGTCTTCTGGAAGAACAGCCAGTGCTTTTAACCTCTGAGCCATCTCTCCAGCCCTAACTTTTTTTTTAATTTATGTATTTTTTATGTGCTTTGGTGTTTTGCTTGTATGTATATCTGTGTGAGGGTGTTGGATCACTGGAACTGTAGTCACAGCCAGCCATGAGCCACCATGTGGGTGCTGGGAATTGAACCTGGGTCCTCTGGAAGAGCAGTCAGTGCTCTTAACTGCTGAGCCGTCTCAGGAATATTTATAATAAGCAGGATAAAGACTATGGATTTAATTCCTCTGATTCAGGACAGATTTTATTGTCAAATGAATTCAGGTAAGGTCAGATTTTGATGCCAAATGAGTTACCAAAGGTGTGAGAGGACTTACAGGTTTCAGAATTGGAGGGTTTGTAATTGGATGTAACGATTTCTGGGCCCATCCAAGCCTCATGTGTGTTAGCATTGGATAGCGATGTAGCCATTGCTGTCCTACAGGGCAGCAGTGTTGAAGACAATGGCCGACGGCACTTCCGTTTCCCAGAGAGCTGTCATATGTGGTGCCTTCCTTTTGAGGACAAGGGTTTCCCCTCTGAGAATAAGCCTGAGTTTTGGAAATAGATAATGATTTGCAGACTACTCTGGTAAAAATAGCAGTGTTTTTGCTAAAAAATGAGGTGTGGCCTAGATCATGGGGCTTTTAATTATAGAAATAACATAATTTGTAGCTGATGAGACCAAAATTATGACAGTCAAGTTGAGTGCTTTTCCCCAAAGCTATAAAGCTTGAAAGGCCATAAATTTGCTCTAATGTTGCAAGTTGCTTAAAATATCTTTGGATTTCAAACTTGCCTTGTCTTCAGAGGCAAGTTAATAGTTATACAAGAAAAAGCACCATATAAACCAGCAGTGGTGAGTCAATGCCTGTGGTCCCAGCAAGGGCTGGGTTGCCCAGGCTAGAGGGTTGATTTGACTTTGAGGGCAGCCTAGGCTGTACAGGAAGTGTCAGAGCTGCATAAGAAGACTCTGTCTTGGGGTCTGGGGAGATGGCTGAGTAGTAAAGTGCCTGCTGTGCAGATGTGAGGCCCTGAGTTTGAATCCCTCCACCCAGGCTGTGCCTGTAAACTCAGTGCTGGAGGGATGAAGACAGCTGGATCCCTTGGGTTTGCTGGCCAGCTAGTCTAGCGGAATCGGTGAGCTCTGGGTTCAGTGAGAAACCCTGTCTTAAAAAAATTAAGGTAGACAATGATAGAGGAAGAAACCAGACATCGACTTCTAGCTTCCACATGCACCAGCACACATGTGCACACATGTACACACACATATACAGACACACAAGAGCCCAAATTATACCATTATGACACTAATAATTTAAAGCTACAGAGAACACACACTCCTGAAGAACTAAGCAATATTGTCACAAGGGAAAAACCTGAGATAATCATAGTAAATTCAGATGAATAAGCTTGAAATAATTAGAAACTATCAAGTATAGAAGACAAAGATGATTCAGTGTGAAGTTAATTAGCATCTGTGGATTGGAGAATATAACAAATGAAAAGATGACGTAACCAAAGCAAAATGATGCACGCTTGCCCTACCTGCAAGGCAAGGGATTGTGATTTTCGTGTTGCTCACCCCTCAGTAGACTCCAGCCTGCCCAGGTAGAAAAGGAATTGGGGAAGGGAGAAAAAAAATCAAGATCAGTCAGCATTGGTCAGAATAAGTTGTCAGATATGGGCTTGTGCTCAATTGTAGCATTACTCTCTACAGTCATGGTTGGGCAGCTGGGATAAGATGAGGGCACAGCTCTGCACTTGGGCTCTGGTACCTTCCAGTTTGCCAACGAGACTTTCTAACTTGTCTAGGGTGTCATGGCTATTCTCCGTCTCTGCCTCTAAGTTTTTCCTTTCCCCTTGGGACCTTCTCAAATTCTCTAGCCCACCTCTGGACTCTCACCTTTGGCAGACAGGAGCACCCCCCCCCACCCCCCACCCCACCCCCCACCATCTTTCCTGAGATCCCTATGGAGTGCCAGGCCCTACTTATGTTGTTTGAAGTCCTGCTACTTTGTGAGTGAAGCTACAGAAGTCCAAGCTCATTCTAGCTAACGTCCTCACCAGACCAGCACCCTCCCACTGAGCTGTGTCCCTGGAATAAAATGGAATTTATGTCCATCCTACCTCAAGATGTCCACCTTTATTTAAGCATGTCTTACAGGTCACTAGGGTAATAGAACAAATGACCTCAGACACGGTAAGCTGGTAGCAGTTTATGTTAGTGGGTTACTTTTCTCTTTCCCCAGGAGCAGCGTTCTGAGGCGTGGTATCAGGAGGACACATTCTGCTGAGGTTGGGAAAGAAACATTTAAAGGAAGAAGAGACTGACGAAAAGAAGCCCTGGCCATAAATTTTGCTTGCTTCTCAAGACTGTTTCCTTAAGAGTGGGTCTGAAGAGAGGCAATTCAAGGCACTGAGCCCAGCATGCTGAGGGATTTTGAAAACCAGCCTAAGCCATGACTGATGGGGAACATTAGAAAGTCAAGGTCCACTAAGCATGAGGAATTTGTCAACGTTTGAGCTTGTAGATCTGCTGTCATTGGTTAGCCCAATCCTAGAAGTTAGTGCTGAGCAATTAGCCACTAACCAAAAGCTTACAACCACCCTCGGCTGAGCTACCCTCGCTGCTGCTTGGACAAGTGGATACCACTTCAACAAACCTCCATTCTGTCCTGTCCCATCCATTCACATAGTGGTTCCCGGCCCTGCCCCCCCCCCACCCCGAAACAGTTCAAATCACATTACTCTTTGCTTATAAACCTTTAAACTTCCCATTGTTTTTTGTGGGTTTTGTTTGTGTTTTGGTTTTTCAAGACAGAGTTTCTCCGTGTAGCTCTGGCTGTCCTGGAACTCGCTCTGTAGACCTTTGTAGACCTCGAACTCCCAGAGATCTGCCTGCCTCTGCCTCCCAAGTGCTGGGACTAAAGGCGTGCACCATCACTGCCTGGCTGTTTTTGATTTTTTGACAGTGTCTCATGTATCCCAGGCTGGCCTCAAACTCACTACTTAGCAACTAGGGTCGAAACCTTGATCTTATTTCACTCCCTGAGTGCTGGGATTACAGGCACCACACCCAGCTAGTTTACCACTGTTCCTGAAAGAAAACTCACATTTCCTATAAGGTCTTGCTATATTCTTTGAGTTCATTTGATAGATTTCCCCTTACAAAGCATCATATTATAGACATATGGTACTTTCTGTTGGTGGGATATACCAAACTCTCAATGCTATTCCCTTGACCTTTAATGCTCTTTCTCTAGGACTGAGACTGATTCTTCCACTTCTTCACATGGCTGGATCATTGGCCAACTTCGGCACCTGACCATCTCCTTCTTTGTCTATTTTAAGTCAAATTGTCAAATTGTCCTGCTTTCTCTATCCTAGCCTATTCTTTCTCTGCCCCGCCCCGGTAAGGACCAAACCCAGGGCTTCATGCATCCTAGACAAGCCCTATATCATGAACCCTATAACCAAGGAGGCACCCCTCTTTGTTTTGTTTTGAGGCAGAGTCTTGTACTGTCCTAGACTGACCTGGAACTCATTTGGTAGTCCAGGCTGGTCTTGAACTCACAACCATCTTCTACCTCAGCCTTTCAAGTGCTGAAATTTTAGGCATGAACCACCACCAACTCAACTTGTTTTGTAAATCAGTGTGATCTCAGACTCAATATGTAGTCAAGTATAATCTGAAACTGCTAATCCTCCTGCCTCTCTCTCCCAAGTGCTGGGATTACAGGCATGTGCCATCATACCCAGTTTATGCAATATAGGGGATCAAACCCAGGGCTCTCGGCACGCTAGGCAAGTGTTCTATCTACCATTGACCAACATCCCCAGCCTCAAGAGACATGTTTTTCATAAGCTCTCAGATTACTGTGATTTGTGAGAAACACTAATTTGGTTCTTCCACCCTGGTTCCATAGATAAGGAGACCAAAGTGCAGAGTAGGAAGGAGGGTAGAAACCTAGGAGTCCAGGTCATTGTACTGCTCTCTCCATTGTAAGAAAACAAACTATTTACTGGAAAACAAACAACCAACCGGGAATGTGAGTCACAGTGGCTACCATTCGTTGGGTGCCTGCTATATGGCAGGCTCTGTTGTAGGTACATTATATACATTTAACCCTCTTTAAAAGTGTAGCTCAACCGGGCGGTGGTGGCACACACCTTTAATCCCAGCACTCAGGAGGCAGAGGCAGGTGGATCTCTGTGAGTTCGAGGCCAGCCTAGACTACAGAGTGAGTTCCAGGAAAGGCGCAAAGCTACACAGAGAAACCCTGTCTCAAAAAACAAAAAACAAACAAACAAACAAAAAACGAAAAACCAAACAAACAAAAAAAGTATAGCTCTTGGGGCGGGAGTGATGACTCAGCAGTGAGCAGTAAGTACTGCTCTTTCAGAGGACCAGGTTCAGTTCCCAGAACCTACATTTCAGCTCACAATTATCTGTAACTCCAGTTCCAGGCAACCCAACACCCTCCTATGGCCTCTGAGGACTCCTGTGCATATATGATGTCCATAACACACACACACACACACACACACACACACACACACACCTTTAAAAAGTTACAGATCAGGGCCGAGGGAGATGGAGATGGCTCAGTGGTTAAGACACTTTCTGTATGAGCCTGAAGACCCGCATTGGATCCCTGGAACCCCTCTAAAGAGCTGATTCTGTGGTGCCCTTCTGTAATCCCAGCACTCCTATAGCAAGATGGGAGTCAGAGACAGAAGAACTAGTCAGAGTGCAGGGCTCAGCAAGCCTGGAGTGTACACAGCACAGCAGCAGAGCCCTGAGAGACCCTGCCTCAGCAAGGCAGAAGGAGAAACCCTACTCCCAAAGATGTCCTCTGATCTCCACACTCACGCCACAACACCCCCCCCTCCCGCCTCTCTCACACATACAGTTAAAAATAAACAAATTTATAAAAAAAAATCTACGTAGCACAGTGGTGGAAATAAAAACTGCAGAAGTACGGCAGTGGAAGGAGTCAATCCTAGACCTAACTCTGCACTTTTCCAGGAGTGGAAGGGAAGGAGGAAGACCGGCCTGAGGAGTGATGTTGCATACCTGCATGCAATTCTAGCGCCTGGGAGGCGAGGCACGAGGCTCACAAGTTTGAAGCCATTATGAGCTACACAGTGAGACTGTCTCAAATAAGACAAAAGAACAAAAAACAGTCTCCCACGGCAGAACAAAGCAAGCCGCCAAAGAACCCTTTGCAGTCCCAGCATTCAACATGTGAAGGCTGTATATAGTTCAAAGCCATCCTTGGCTGCTGCATGAGACTCTGTCTCAAAGACAAGAACAAGAGCACCCAAAAACCTCTATGGACTGTAGTTTGCTGCCCTGGCCAAGTCCAGCTTATTGTGGAAGAAACTAAAACAGAACCAGAACAGCTGTTCTTGTCCTAAGGCCTGGATTCCTTCAGTTCCATTCACAGTGGACGCTGTCTGTCAGATGACTGAAGAGGAGCCAGCAAAGTGACTCTACTTCTGCCTCCGCTGACTAAGGCTGCCGGCGGGCTGTCGGGGATGGTGCTCCGCTTCTGGGAAGCGAGCTTCCCTGGCTCCCGCAGCAGGGACTAGACTGAGTCAGAAATATGTCTGCCAGTAGAGAGGCCAAATCTGGAGTCTGCAGAGTCTGCCATTCTCGGTCTTCACAAGGAGAGAGTCTGGGAGGTCTAAAGGAAGGGGCTGGCTGAGGGAAGGAGAGACCTCTCCCTCTTTTGTAGCTGAGCTGGGGCAGCGGCGTGGGAAGGAGGAGAAGGCTGTGGATACTGACCAAGACTTTCTCCCTGACCAAACTTCAGCTAGGTTCCTCTGAGCCTGTTCTCAGCTAGGCTTTGATCTTGACCTCTGGTCCAGTTTTAGCAAGAGTTCTGCTAAGTCAATTTCACAATCGTCCACTGTCCGCTACCTAAGTTCCTAAGCTCCTTTGGCCTGCCTTTAGCAAATATTCCATTATGTTAGCATGAATCCCCTTACAACTGGTGTTTCCTCTAAGGCAGTGGTTCTCAACCTTCCTAATGCTGCGACCCTTGAATACAGTTCTTTATATTGTGGTGACCCCCAGCCAGAAAATTATTTTCATTGCTACTTCATAACCTTAATTTTGCTACTGTTATGAATAGTAATATAAATATCTATGTCTTCAGATGGCTTTAGGTGACCTCCAAAGGGGTCACAACCCACAGGTTGAGAACTGCTGCTCTAAACTGTTTTTTTTCTCCCTGTTATCTCATCTTCCTCACTCTGCTCTCTTCAGTTGCCTTTGCTGTGTTCAGAGTTGAGCACAATTCCTCTCTTCTACAGCAGGGCTATTTTTGTTAGTGCTAGGGACTGAACCTAGGGCCTTATGCATGCCAGGCAAGCACTCTACTACCACATAACATCCCCAGATCTCTTTTGACATTTTTTTTTTATGAGACAGGGTTTCATTCAGTTGCCAAGGCAGGACTTGAACTCACTCTGTAGCCCAGGCTGACTTTGAACTTGTAAACCTCTTGACTTACTTTCCTGAATATCTAGAATTATAGGCCTTAGTCACTAGGTTCAGACTGAAATACTGTTGGATAAACTCTGCCTTATCATTTAAGGAAAAACCAGAATATTTTTTCTTTAACAACATTAAAATTATTTATGGTCTCTTGAGCAGTATTTCTATGTCCAGACTAAATAGTGACTAAACTAACTAGTCTAATCATTGCATCTAACAGATGCCAAAGGAACGATGCTAATGGGTGGTGTGATTGTTAGAGGACACAGGCTAAGTAACCGACCCTAATCAGAGAGGGCCTTTAGCAGGATGGAAACTCACAGAACTCCCTTGCTGCCTGGGAGGCAAAGGCAGCCTGACATTGCATGGGTCACACATTAACCAAGTCCCGCGCTTCTACCCAGAGAAAGAATGACTCCTGTCATGTAGCCTAAGTCACATATGGCCCTCTTTCCTCCTTATATCAGGTGGCATGAGTCACATATTAACTGAGCCTGCTTCCCCCAAATGTAAGGTCTTGCTCTCCCTCAGAACCCTTCAAAAGAAGACGCCTTGTCAAGTGATGGTTTCTTTACACCTGGAGGCGGAGGCAGAAGGATCTCAGTGGGTTGAAGGCCATACTGGTCTATATAGTGAGTTCCAGGCCAGCCAGGGCCACACAGAGGAACCCTGTCTCAACAAATAAACCAACACCACACATACACACACACAAAGAGTAGACACCTTGCTTTGGCAGCATTGAAGTTTTTTTTTTTTTTTTTTTTTGGTTTTTTTTTTTTTTTGGTTTTTCAAGACAGGATTTCTCTATGTAGCTCTGGCTGTCCTGGAACTCACTCTGTAGCCCAGGCTGGCTTCAAACTCACAGAGATCTGCCTGCCTTTGCCTCCCGAGTGCTGGGACCAAAGGCGTGCACCACCACAGCCCGGCACCATTGAAGATTCTTACTTCAGACCCTGTTGTACCATTAGCTTCAGCATTAGTAAGTCTCTTGCCTGAAGACAATTGGACTTAGCACCTCTCTCTTTAATTCTTCCTCCTCCTCCTCCTCCTCCAAACCTGACAGCGATGTTATAAAACATATATTGGATACCTGCATACAACCCTTAGGTCTCCGAATCTGCAGAGGGGAGTGTTCTTTTGTAAGCCGAGTGCTGACTGGTCAGGAAGAACCAAGGCAGGAGGCCAGTGCTGGATCTTTTGGTGCTGTGCCCTCCCTCCTCCAGGGAGGAGGGAGGGTAAAGGAGAGGCTGGCCAATTAGTTAATCGCTCATACTGATGTAAGAAAAGCTCCCAAGGACAGGGTGCAGAGAACTGCCCAGCTGATCACATGGAGGTTCCCAGAAGGTGGCACACCCGGAGAGGGTATGGTAGTTGTGCCCCTCTCCCCCTAAGTCTTACCCCACACATCTCTTCATGTGCCACCCATCAGTATCCTGTGTGATATCCTTTATAATAAGCTGCAATCTACCGTAATAATACCCCTGAGTTCTGAGGAGGGCTTGTGGAAATCCCAACTCATTGATGGATGGTTAGAGGCCGGGCAAAACAACCTGAGGCTTAGGAATGGCATCTGGACGTGCCCTTACCTGTGGGACCTGGCACTGTCTCTAAGAGTGTCACACCTGAGCTAGAGGACGCCCAGTTGGGTGTCTACTTCAGAATGGTTAGCTTGGTTGGTGTGTGGACTGTCGCTCCGGTCTTGTGTGGAGTTTTGAGTGAGCAAACAGGAGAAAGCGAGTCTGGGCTTATTTTTTCCTGTGTCCTCAGGTGGTTGGATGTTAGACACATAGTCTGCTTCAGGGTTCAGCTGAGGCCCCTGAGTTCAAAGTGCAGAGACGGTTTGAAACTGTGGCCAGTTACCCAGGCAGCTGCTTGTTAGTGTGGAACCTGTCTCCCAGGTCCCAGACACTCGTTCCTATGGAACAAGGAACACACTGCAGGTAGGAGCTGATGGAATGATTACGCTCTCTCCAGATATTCCCTTCAGCCTGCTTACCTATCATCTTTAGAAATTAACGCCGGGCGGTGGTGGCGCACGCCTTTAATCCCAGCACTCGGGAGGCAGAGGCAGGTGGATCTCTGTGAGTTCGAGGCCAGCCTGGGCTACCAAGTGAGTTCCAGGAAAGGCACAAAGTTACACAGAGAAACCCTGTCTCGAAAAACCAAAAAAAAAAAAAAAAAAGAAATCACGCTCCCGCCCTGTTTCCCAGGAGTCATGCTATCTTCTGATTTTCTGAGTTCCATTTATTTGTTTGGGATATAGTCTTAAAGCCAAGGATAACCTTGAACTTCTGATCCTCCTGGCCTCGACCTTCCAAGTTATGGGCATGTACCCTGTATCCTGTTTTGGTTTGTTTTGTTTAAGACAGGGGCTGACTATGTAGCTTGGGCTGACCTGGAACTCACTATGCACACTAGGTCAGCCTTGAACTCACAGAGATCTGCCTGACTCTGCCTCCCAAGTACTGGGATTAAGGGTGTTTACCACCACACCTGGCTCCATGTCCAGTTTTATGTAGTGCTAGGGACCAAACCCAGGGTTTCATGAATGTTAGGCAAAATACTCTATCAATTGAGCTCCATCACAGCCCCTCTGAATTCCGTGTACTTGGAGTGTGTTCTGAACTCCCTCAGTGTGGATGAAAATTATCCAGTCTTCTTAGCTCCCCATGACTTCACAGCAGAAGGAGGGGAGGAGGCCTTGATAACAGATGCAACTTCCTGCTGGAAAGAAGGCAGAGCCCGGGAAATGCAGCTGAGCAAACCTTCAGAATACATATGGGACAACTCTGGAGAAGGCAGAAAGGCTCCCAAAGCCCTGGAAACGGGCTTTCTGGAGTAGGTCAAGATTCTCTTGATCTATTAAGGCCTCCCTCAAACAAAGAAAACCAAAAGTGACATCGATGTGTCTACCATTTAACTTCTCACAGCCTCTCCACAGGAAGCAGCAGAACCAATATCCAATGTCTGTGAAACATATCAGCCTCGTCCACAGTTGCAGACATCACCCAAACTTTTGTCTAATGGACAGTTAGGCTAAGTGGGTATCAATTCTAAAACATTCAACACATATGAAGGAAATGGCACGTTGGAATAAATGACATTTTGGTGACTGGCTTTGACTCTAATGAATACAAGGTGAGCTGATTTACAGGCAGATGGATTCCCAGATGCTCAGTTTTGCTCTGTCTGAGTGGGTTGAACTCAGAGCCTACAAGCAATTCTCTGAAGAAAATCTGAAAAAGCATTCATACGTGACTCTGGGTCAAGGTTGACACTTTGGAGTACTTCTTAGAATAATTTGCTTTTTCTGTTTTTCCTGGCTAGGGAAGGGCAGAAGCAGGGTAAAGAGAAGTGAGGAGCATAAAGGACTGGTCAGCAAAAAGTTACTTTGCATCCTTTATGGTAATCTCTTGACAGCTCTGACCTTCATCCCTGAATCAAATAGATTTTGTTTAACTTTCCAAGAAATGGGTGGCTAAGTAGTTCTTTTGTTGTTATAGAAGCAGATCAAATTGTCAACTGAACTCATCTGTACCCCATCAAGGAGTAGGGGCCATCTAACAGAGGGAGCTTGCCACTTGTTAGGTATTTAAAATATAAGAAAAAGCACAGGGACAAATAGCCAGACTATCGGAAACATATGAACTGTGAGCCAATGGCTGAGGAGCCCCCATGGAACTGGACCAGGCCCTCTGGATAAGTGAGACAGTTGATTAACTTGAACTGTTTGGGAGGACCCCAGGCAGTGGGACCGGGACCTGTCCTTGGTGCATGAGCTGGCTTTTTGGAACCTGGGGCCTATGCTGAGACACTTTGCTCAGCCTGGGTGAAGGGAGGAGGGGGCTGGACCTGCCTCGACTGAATCTACCAGGCTGGGCTGAATCCCCAGGGGAGACCTTGCCCTGGAGGAGGTGGGAATGGGGGGTGGATTGGGGGGGAAGGATGGAGGGTGAGAGGAGGGAAGACAGGGGAATCTGTGGCTGATATGTAAAATTAAATTAATTATAAAATAAAAATATTTATTAAAAAAAAAAAAGAACAAGAAAACAACCGGTCATACTATAAACATGATTTCAAACTTCACTCTGTCTCAAGGGCAAGGTACTGACTGGTGGGTCTACACTGAAAAGAGGTAGATGAGCAGCAAGCAAGGAGAGCAGATTCTTCTGAAGCAGCCCAAGGAAGGGGCGCTGTTTATTTTATAGCCAGGTCTCCAGCAGCCCAGGCTGTCTGAAAGGGAACCCCAGAGAAGGAGATAGAGTCCTGGAAGGCAGTAGAATAAAGAAAATAGTTTCCACCTACCCACAGTACAAGTGACTCAGCTCCGAATCAGCCTCTCTGAGGGAAGCCAGGCCAGAGCAGCTTCCCTGTCCTTGGGTAGCGGAGGAAACGATCACTTTTAAAGCCCCCAGAAGTCCCGGTGGCTGCCCTCCCCATCTTACCCTTTTGCTCCCAGCCCAGTGAATGCTGTGGGTTCAGACTCACCCCAGTGGCTGCAAGTTTTGTGGTCTGCTCACCCTCTATTTCTCCTGAGTCTTAGGAATGGAAATTGGTGTTGACACGGAGGTTAGGAGAGGATGGAAGAGAAGTGGTTGATCTGAGGTTACTCCATAGGCACAGTTAATGAGGGTTTAATTCAGAATTAACCCCAGGAGACACAAGAGACCGAGGCCTAGTAACTTAACCTGGAAAAAACGAATCCCACCAAGGCAAGGCTTGGTTGAGCTTCTCTGGGAGATTCTGGGTGGGCGAAGAGCAGTGGGTAGAGAAACTAAATCAACTAGATAGGCAGATTTGGCTGAGGCCCGGCCTGCCCGATTGGTAGTCTCTCGGGGGATTATCAATATTGGTCTCATAATTTTAAAATTTCTACAAATTTTCAGCACCGGAGGAGTAGCTCCCATGCTGACTCCGTTAAGGATTAGGCTGTGGCTGGCCTCTCTTCTCTTGGTTTTTCCTTGAACCAGCTAGAATTTATAAGGCCACAATTTAGGACCCTCTCGATGATGTGAATCTTTTCACTTGTTGGTTAGTGTTTTGAGACAGGGTCTCATGCAGCTCAGGCTGGACCAAGGGTGACTTTTCACTCCTGATCTTCCTGTCTTTACTCCCCAGGTGCTGGCATTACAGGCATCACCACAGGCCAGATGCAGATTACAAATTTTTTTTTTCAAGTTTGAGGTAATTTGTCAGGAGCCTAGAATAATAAATTCAGATAAATTTAAAAATGGAGTTTTAAAGAAGGACATGAGAATCTCCCCTACTCTCTCTCTCTCTCTCTCTCTCTCTCTCTCTCTCTCTCTCTCTGTCTCTCTGTTTCTCTCTCCCTCCCTCCGTGTATGTGTGTGTGTGTGTGTGTGTGTGTGTGTGTGTATGTGTGTGTGTGTGTGTGTACATGCTCTTGAGTGTTCATTCACGGAGGCAAGAGAGTGACTTTATGCACTCTTGACTTTCACTTTTCACCTGGATGCTCATGTTTGCTGAGAGCATGTCACACACCAAGCTGTCTCCCTCCCCCATGACCAGCGGATTTATTTTTCTTTTTAAAAAGCTTTTTCTAATTTATTTTTATTTTACGTATACAAGTGTTTTGCCTGCATATATGTTTGTGTACCATGTGTGCTCCTGGTGCCTGAGGAGGTCAGAAGAGGGTATCAGATCCCCTGGAACTAGAGTTATGAATTGTTGTGAGCTGTCATGTAGGTGCTGGGAACTGAACCTGGGTCCTTTGCAAGAGTAGCAAGTGCTCTTGACTGGGGAGACAACCCTGCAGCCCACAATCCTTACAATATTATTTCTTGTTATTGTCTTCTTGGTATGACTAGGCTCTCCAGGATGCTGTTAAAATAAAATTTGTGTTAATTTTAACAAAGAGAATGCTTTCAACATTTTATAATTGTAGGTAGCATAAGGAAAATGTCTCTACAATATATTTTTATGTGAACATCTCTCCTTAACGATTGTGTATATGTGGGTAGAGTATGTGCACATGTATGCAGGTGTATGTGTATGTGTATGCACGTGTGTGGAGGCCAGATGCTCACCTCAGGTGTCTTTATCTCTCTTGGTTTTTGAGACACTCACTGAACAGGGTTCTTGCCAGCTCAGCTAGAACTGACTGGCCAGTAAGTGCCAGCGATCCTCATTTCTGCCTCCCAAAGTACCAGGGTAACAGATGTGCATCACCACACCCAACTTTTCCATGGGTGCTGGGGATCTGAACTCAGGTCCTTATGCTTGTACAACTATCTCCTCATCACCCCACCCACTTTCCCAAGTGTTTCATGTGGTCCAGGCTGTTCTCAAACTCCTTGTAGTTGAGGGTGGTCTGAACTCCTGCTACTCCCGCCAAGTGCTTTGGTTGTAGGTCTGTGCCTCCACTCATCTCTTTTTATATGAACACATCCTTTGTGAGATTAAGAAGAATTTTTTCTATTGTCTTTAAAAAAAAAATCATGAACGGGGGCCAGAGAGATTGGCTCAGGGGAAAAGTCATTGTTACCAATCCTGACAGCTTGAGTTTGATTCCTCAACCTACATGGTAGAAGGAGAGAATCGCCTCCCACAATTGTCCTCTGACCTCCACATCTGTGTCATGACACATTCCCTTGAGTGTATACACACACACACACACACACACACACACACACACACACACACACACAAATAAATAAATGTAAGAAAAAAATCACAAATGGCCAGGCTGTATTGGTGCACGCCTTTAACCCCAGCACCTGGGAGGCAGAGGCAGGCGGATCTCTGTGTTTGAGGCCAGCCTGGGCTACAGAGTTCCAGGAAAGGTGCAAAGCTACACAGAGAAACCCTGTCTTAAAAAACCAAAACAAACCAAAACAAAAAGACAAAACAAAACAAAACAAAATCACAAATGGATGTTCTGTTTTTGTTTTTTAGTTGGTACATTCATGTGATTTTTTTTCCTTTAATCTGTTAATGTGGCAAATTAGGTTAATTTGATTTCCTTTTTTTAAACAGATGTTACAATCCTAATACAAACTCATGAGTGTAGTGTTAAAGTCTTATAGATTGCTAGATCTCATTGTCTAGTATTAAAAATAATTTCATTTACTTATGAGTGGAAATGACACACGCTTTCCTTTATTTCACTATTGTTGTTTGATTATAGTCTCAAAGTTATGTCACCTTCATAAAATGAGCTGAATGTCCCTTGCTTCATGAGTAGGATCGAACCCAGAGCTTTTTTGCACACAAGGCCAGCCCTTTACCATTGAGCTGATTTCCTAGGCTTGTCTCTCCTTTAAAGAATTGTTTTAAAATTCAATTGTGTGTCTGTGTGTGGGCATGTGTACAGGGGTGCAGGTTCCCTTGGAGGCCAGGAGTGTCTGATACTCCTGGGGCTGAAGTTACTGGAAGTTGTGAGCTGCCCAACGTGGGTGCTGGGAACCGAACTCAGGTCCTCTGCAAGAGCTTTTTTAATTGCTGAGCCACCTCTGCAGTCCATGTCTTTTCTTTACATTTTCCCCCTAGAAACACTGTATATGAATATATTATATATGTAAAGACTGTATATGCAAAGATTGTATATGTATGTAAGATTTTTTCTTTCCTGAAATTTTAGTAGGACTCATCAATCTAGGCTGATCAGAGTACATTGTTTAGAATGCAGCAAGATATTTTATCCTATTACTCAATTGATTTTATTGTCATAAGACAATTTTTCATTCCTCTGTTTTTGTCTCTTTCCAAATTTGTTGGCCTGAGATAATTGTGCTGGTCCTGTTTAACCTCTTTATTACCAGCATAGGATGTCTAGCAGCAAAAGGCAGTGGCAAGGGGGCCAGACTTTTCTGTTTGAGTTTTGGTTGTGTGAAACAGAGTCTTATTCTGTGACCCAAGCTATTCTAGAATTCACTGTATAGCCCTGGCTGGCCTATGCTGGGATTACAGATGTGATCTATCATACCTGGATATCTCTGTCTCTCTCTCTCTTCTCTCTCTCTCTGTCTCTCTCTTCTCTCTCTCTCTCTCTGTGTCGGTGTCTCTGTCTCTCTCTCTGTCTCTCTCTCTGTCTCTCTCTCTCTGTATTTTGTTTATCTTGTAGCTTGGTATTTATGCACAGAAGCAGTGAAATCTTTAATAATTTATAATGGTTATTTTATTTTTGTTCCCCTCCCACACAGGATCTCATGCATCCCAGACTATCCTCAAACTCTCCTGAGCTTCTGGCCCTCTTACCTCTCTGTCTCTTGTGCTAGAATTACAGGCATGCACCAATCTTCTGGTTAGTTTTTTGTCAACTTGACATAGCCCGGAGTCACCCGGGAAGAGAGAACCTCAGCTGAAAGTTTTTCTTTTCTTGATTAGATTGGCGTGTGAGCACATCTGTGGGGCACCGATCTGACAGGTAACTGATGTGGGAGAGCCCAGCCCACTGTGGGTGATCCCATTTCTACAGACAAGAGGGCTAACCGAGCGTGAGACAGAGGACACAGTCTCCAAGCAGGCATTCCTCTGCGGTTTCTGTTTCGTTTCTGCTTAAGTTCCTACCCTGACTTCTCTATGATGGAGCCCTGAGAGTTGTAAGTTGAAATGAACCCTTTCCACTCCCAAGTTTCTTTTAGTCATAGTGTTCACCACAGAAGCAAGAAAGCAAACTGGAATAGTCACCGTGCCTGGTTCGTGTGTTGCTGGGGACAGAGCCAGGCCTGCTGCGTGCTCGGCCAGCACCCGCTGCTGCGCTGCATCTCTTTAGCTAATTTAATTGTATTAGAGGTATTTTTAAAACGTCAGTGTGTGACTTTGTCAGTTTGCCCTTCTGTCCATTAATTGACTTCTTTCATATTACTCTTTTTCTTTAAGTTTATTCTATTATTTCTCTCAAGTTCATACCTTGGATATTTACTTCATTAATTTAGAATGCTGTCAGAAATGGAAGGTAAGTATATGTTTTAAACTTTATTAGATATTTCCAAATTGCTCTCCTAAAGGGTTTGTACTAATTAATAACTCCATAGGAGTGTGTGAAAGTTTATGTTCCCTTACATTCTTGCTGGTATTTGGGATGCCAGACTCCAAAGTTTTCACCATCAGCTGTGGTAGAAGTTTGCCTTATTTACCACATTTCTAATGCTTAGCCCAGGGCTTGTCACAGCACAAAGTCTTTGTTAATCTTTACTTACTGAGTGCATCTTCAAGGAAAGAGAGTTTATAGTATAAAGAAGGATTTTATGGTAGAAACTGTCCTGAGATGGGCTGGGCTGTGCAGAGAGCCTGGTCCTCTGGAAGAGGAGCAAGTAACCCACCACCGAGCCATCTCTCCAGCCTTGATATCCCCAAGACTTTATCAGCATTTTGCCCCCTGGCACTGTGGATCGCACTCTAGCTCTTGAACATACTAGTCAAGAGCTTCACTGCTGAGCTACACCCCAAACCCTCTCTCTCCTTTTCATTTTAAGATAGGGTCGTATTTAGTTGTCCAGGCTAGTCTTGAACTCACTCAGTGCCTCCCAGTACGAAGGTTTGGAAACATAGGCTGAAACATGGCCTGGAAAGGCTGTAGGAGAGAAGTACTAGTAATTTAGTAACCTAGCTAAATGCTAGAGACTTTAAAGTGTGAATAAATTCTGAGTCTTAAAGAGATCCTATAGACTTCAAAGAGTGAGACTCCTGTTGGGTTAATGGTAGCAGTGAGCTGAGGGAAAGGATGGAAGCATGAACTTTAGGGCAGGCTTAGCCAAGGCATAGGGAAGCAAGGGGCATGGGCCAGAGGTTGTAAAACACAGATGGAATTCTAAAGAAGGTAGGACAACATTAAAGCCACCTTAGATTACATTGTAATTGGCTAGTGCCTTGTCCCAAATGGCACTACGATGACAGAGGTCTCTTAGTACCTTGATGGTCTTGGGGATGACAAGGAATTTTTTGATCTTGATAGTAAAAAAGAAGGATTTATTATTTTTAAAGTAAACATCATGATGCAACATAGCAACTTTACATCAAATGCCAACTATGCACTGAGAGAAGTCAAGAAATATAATGAAGAATTTTAACCAGAGCAGCAACAGAATAATAAGTTTTTCTTTTGCAAGGGTAAAGGCATCAGAAATTAAAAAACAGAGACTAATCCTAGCCCCAAACCATCTTTGGAGCTAATAAAGCAAACCTAATTACCACAGCATGATTTACAAATGCTGTAACAGTAGAAAACCTAGGCACCCATTTACATAAATCCTAGTGTTCAGCAGGCATTATGTTAAGTACTGAGGACAGGGATATAGAGGTGATTTATTTTCTACATTCTAAATATTCACTAGCCAATTGGACCGAAAGCCTAAAGTAAATCTGAACAGAACTTACACTTAAGCTAGGACAATCACAGAGTGTATTGTACCGAAACATGATGTTTCCAAAGCTTTTAAAAAAATATTTTATTTTATCTTTAATCACATGTAAATGTGTGTGTCTGTATGTGAATATGTGCTTATTAGTGGGCATGCCAGAGGAGGCAGAGGAGAGTGCTGGAGCCTCTGGATCTAGTTAGAAGCGGTTGTGAACCACCTGACCTGGGTGCTGGGAACCAAACCCTGGTCCTCTGGAAGAGGCACAAGCACTCCACCACCCAATCATCTCTCTAGCCCTGATGTCCCCAAGACTTTATCAGCATTTTGCCCCCTGGTACTGTGGATTGCACTCCAGCTCTGGAACATACTAGTCAAGAGCTCTACTCCTGATCTGCCCCCCTCCCCCAGCCCTCTCTTTCCTTTTAATACGGAGTTTTATTTAGTTGTCCCTGCTGGCTTTGAACTCACTCTTATCGCCCATGAGCTTGCAATCCTTCTGCCTCGGCCTGCCAAGTCCAGCATTTATCATCTTTCACGTATTTGAAATTTGCTTAATGACTTTATGGTGTCAGATTCAAGACACTTCAAAATAAGGTACAAGGGCTGTTATACCCTCAAACACTGAATAGCAGTTCTCTCCACTCTGTGTTTGCGCCCGTGGCATGGTGTAGAGGCAATGGCTGTAGAATGTGTGGCTGTCTAGGCTCTACTCTCCATCACCCGGGTTATGGATTCTGTAGCTAAAGCAGGCATCTCGAGACTCCTGCAGCAGGGTAAGGTTTAGGAATCCCTACAGCAAAGTGATAAAGTCTGTAAGAACTGTGAAGATATGGGCTGGAGAGATGTCTCAGTGGGTAAGAGTACTGACTGCTCTTTCAGAGGAGCCAGGTTTGATTCCCAGCACCCACATGGCAGCTCATAGTCATCTGTAACTCCAGTTCCAGGGGATCTGATGTTCTCTTCTGAGCTCCTCAAGTACAAAGCAACCACATGATGCACAGACACATACATGAAGGCAAAACACTCACATAAAATTAAATCTGATTTAAAGGTTAAAAAAATGTGAAGATGCATTATACAAATTGAAGTTATTTCTGTGACACTGGACTTGAGTCCTGATAAGACTTTAAAATCTGCTAAGATCACTACTAATGTTACTACTGTAGGTACTCCTTCTGATGTTTATTTTCTTATATATAAGCAAAGATGTGTGGGATGAGACAACTTGACTCCCTAACTGGCAGCCATTAGATTTTCCCTTGCTGTAAAAGGGCTGTCAATCAAATGGCTACCCTTATGCCAGCACCATTTTGAACACCTCTTGAGAGTGTACCTGGAGAAAAACCGCATGATAATCATAACTGATTGCCTCAGCCCCTGAAGACATAGCTTCAGCCAGAGCGGTTTGAGTGTTTGCTAGCACAAGTCAGGGAGAAATCTTGGTGACCCTGCCATCATTTCTACCTCAGTCCCCAGGAGAGCATTTCTCCCAGAACTGATGCTGAAGAGGCAAGGCTGTGATGGTTCAACTGTGTTCAAAGTTTCATGGAATTCATAACCACCACGGAAACAAACCGCTGGGCTGGGTCTTGGACTTCACAAAAAGGACAGAGCTAGGTGAGCAGCCTTCTCTGGGGTGAAGCTCAGGGAAATGGCAAGTCATTCGGAGCTTCCTGGCTTGAGTGAGAATGTTAGTGGTGTGTGCAGAAAATGTCCACCCTAGCTCCACCCATCCCCACGTTAATGATCTGAAGACTGCTTGTTCCCCTACAGAGATTGTTCCTACTAAGATTAGTTAAGCCTACCTTCTGTTCAGCAGTGTATAATAACCCCGCCTCTCTGTTCAGCAGTGTATAATAACCCTGTCTGTTACGAAGTGTATAATAACGCTGCCTCTTTGTTCAGCTGTGTATAATAACCCCGCCTCTCTGTTCAGCCATGTATAATAACCCCGCCTCTCTGTTCAGCCATGTATAATAACCCCACCTCTTTTGTTCAGCTGTGTATAACAAAAATCTGGGTTTCTTGGCTGCTGCAGCTTCTCCATTAGAGAGCTCAGCCCATCTATCCCAGCTTTTCTTTCTGAGTCCTGGTGTCTGACTCTTCCCTTGCTGCCCTACTTAGGTCAAGTCCCTGGGCAGTATGAGGATGCCACACTCTACCTTCTGAGTGCTGGGATTACAGGCGTGCACCCCCCCCCAGCTTTTTTGTGTGGAGGTCTGTTTCTTGTTTGACTTTGACAGAGTTGTCAACCCCAGAGATTGTTCTCATGGATTCCAGCAGTTCTAAGGTTATTTAAGGATCATGGCAGTGGAAGAGATGATTTCTTCTGATGCTAAAAACCTTGGGTACTTAACTCCAGTAAGACCACCTCCCCAGGGTGGCTGTATTCTTCTTAAGTTGCCAAGTACCCTTTTGCTAGACTTCTTAGAATCAATTGATTCATTTGCATATAGACTCTTTCATGGTCTACTTTGGCATATATTCATACTGTTCCTCTTGTAGGTTTTTTTTTCTTTTAACAATATCTCACTGTGTAGCCTTGATTGATCTGGAATTCTTTATGCAGACCAGATAGTCTTGAACTCACAGAGATCCACCTCCCTGTGCCTACCAAGTGCTGGGATTAAAGGCATGTGCTACCACATCTGGCTCTTGTAGATTCCATAGATCATCTTGCCCACCTGTGGTCTGGGGCTTGGCTGATCATCAGTGGAGGACTGGAATTTTTACAATAACTGTGTCAACTGTTACTTAAAAAACAGTAACATGTCAGACAATTACCTTGTATTACTCCTGGTTTTGTGGGTGTTAGGTTTGTTGAATGAAAAAGCTAAACTACAATAAAGTATGCTTTCAAGACAAACATATTTACTAAACATTATCATCCAAGCAGAAGGTCTTGTTTAAATAACTAAAAATACTAATATACACTTAGCAACATTTAAGTATACAGCCTTGGACTCATCCTATAGGGAAAACAGAAAAAGTAAATTTTGTTCTTGATTTTAAGGAGCTCATCTTTCTTCCAGGAAGAGTCAGGCAAATATTTCAACTACAGAGAGGAGCAGAGGTGACTGGTGTGATGTGAGTCACACCATGAGTCAGGGCCAAGACATGAGCCCCCCCAGCTGTGGACCTGGCAGTCAACACCAATCCCAGGACTCCAGCTCTGCCCCAAGACCCAGCATCATTTATGCTCCATGTCCCCTGAGGCCATGAACCCTAGGCCTCATTTTGTCTAAGAAACAATGGGAGAGAGTTTGGGGGATCTGCCTCAGGATTCTACAACCTGGAGTTTCACAGAGTTTGAGTTGAATCTGAGGGTAAAAGAAAGTGTCTGTTTTCAATTTTGGGAGCAAACGCTTCGAAAAAGGTTTCATGCCATCTTAGGGAGGGATAGGGGGCCATCCATTTGAGGCACCATATGACAGATTATCCCACCACAGCATTTCCTTGTTTTTATAGACCTAACTGGCTCATAAATTGCTGAAAGATTTAGCAATGCCTAATGAATAGGAATGCACTGTACCCGAATTTTTCATGGGTCTTCTATACTTGTGAACTTACTGAAGATGTCCAAGGGTGTCGTGGTTCAATGCTACTGTTTATTACTGAATACTCAGTTAGAGGTTGGGACAGAATAAGCCATAAGTAGTGTTTGTCTATTGCTGTCTTAATAAATCTTAGCACTGGTGAGGGCTCCCTCTCACTCTCATGGCAGTGGTACTTTGATAAGAAATACACACACACACACACACACACACACACACACACACATGTTTTATATTTCCTTTTTAGAGTGTAAACTTCATAATGGGAGCAGAGACATTTAAGAATGTCGATTCTCCAGGGCCTAATATAGGGCCTGGCCCTAAAATGGAGAATTAATGTCCAGGGAAAGATGAGTAAATGTGTGATGTGAGAATTATTGGGTTTAAGAACTGAGAAGCCTTCCAAGTTGGCTTTGTCTAATGGTTTAGTTTATATGGAATAGGAAACAGATCCAGAGAGTTGAAGGGTTTCTTCGTCACACATTAATTGTGGTGGGGTAAATACTCACACTAATCCTCTTAAATCTCCACTTCTTTATGTTATTGTACTTGTGTTAAAAAGTTTTAGATCAGCAATTTTAATTTAATTAAAATTATTTTCACTTAATTTAATTTAAATTGCACTGATCAGAAATTATAGATGTAGTAGGCAGAACAATCCTCTAGCATTTGTTCCTACACTATGCTAGTTCCTAGTCTTTTGTTCTTGTTTGTTTGTTTTGAGACAGGGTCTCATGTGGTATAGGTTGGCCTTGAACTTGTTATGCAGCAAGGCTGGCCTTGCACTCACCTTCCTGTTTCCTCCACCCAAGTGCTGAGATTCTTGAGATGGGCCATGTATCTGACCTTTTGATTTTTTGTTAACAAAAAGGTTTTTTCCCACCTACTTAAAAATACAACATTTTCTCTAATACGTAAGTAGATCCTGTGTTTAAGATGATGTTCTGATTTGTTAAAAAGCCAACGTCAGACAACTTGTGTGTCAAACTCAGAATAACGATAATAAAATAATTAATATTGATTGACAGGTCTCTATATGTCGGGCTTTGTGATAAACCCTTTTTGTGCCTTGCCTCACTCAGTCTTGACAGTAGCTCTAGATGCCAGCATTTTACAGAGGAGGGAACTGGAATTTAGAGCACTCCAGAGTTTGCAGCTGGAAAATCCATAAAGCTGGGTTCAAACTCACGCAGGATCCCCGAGACTTTTCTCATAAACAGTATCTCATAATCAAAGAGAAGTTCAATGCTTTTCTTTTTAGTCCACAAAAATAAATGTTTTTTTTTTTGCTTAGAACTGACATTTTATATATGTTCATTATTAAAATGTACAAGAGTCAGGGAGAGAGATTGATGTCTAAGAAATTGGATACCCATAACTAACCACAAATCATATAATCGTTTGAATGCATTTTCTTCCAAATTCACTTTCTATGCAATGCACCACATATGTTCTTAAAAAAGAAAGGGAGAACACCGTACTAGAGGTGGGAATAGTGTAGTATATCGAGAGACTCAGAATTTAGGCTTGGGGATCATTCAAATTCAGTTATGACCTCAGTTTATAAGGTTGAAAATGAGCCAAGTCCTCCTGTTCCAGGTTCCCCATTTATCATTATTTTTATTTATTTATTTTTGGTCTTTTTCAAGACAGGGTTTCTCTGTGAAACAGTCTTGGCTGTTTTGGAACTTGCTCTGTAGACTGGGCTGGCCTCGAACTCACAAAGATCCACCTGCCTCTGCCTCCCAGTGTTGGGATTAAAGGCGTGTGCTACCACCACCCGGCTTATATTAGCTTTTCTATGTTGTTGCATATATCAACAGTTCATCCATTACATTTTATAGCTGAGTAGTAATCTCTTGCATAGATATTACATTTGTTCATCCATGCACCTATTCACAGAAATTTAGGTCATTTCTAGTTTTTAGCTGTTATAAATAAAGTGCTATTAGTATTCATGTAAGAGACTTTGTAGAGATATACACTTTCATTTCTCTTGAGTAAATACATAGGAGTGGAATGGCTGGGTTGTATACAAAGTATATACTGGAAACTGCCAATTTTTCAGAGTGATTGCATCATTTTGCACTTCTTCCATCAATATATTGTGTGAGACACTCTTCCAGTATTATCTTGCTAGGTGTGCCAAGAGTACAAAGGACTGACTATCATCTACCCAGGTCATTTCTCAGGACTGTGCTCATATGCCGTGAGCAAGCCTGAGTGGTGTGGTATTGTTGCGCTCTGGGATAAAACCCAGGTTTGCTTCAGCGCTTGTTATAAACTGGCAGCTTTTCCAAGCTCAGGGCTCCTCCCCGCTAATGGAATCTAAGGCATGAAGTGTATCTCTCTGGACTGTCCATAACCCCTTCAGCACTCAAAGGGGTTGGATACTGTAGCAGGCCCCAGGCTTAGTAGACCCTGAGATCTTAGCACAACTGACTTCCATCACAGAAGTACCATTTAGGCTGTCAAACTTAGCACATCAACAGCACCACCTGCCAAAACTAAAACCAAGACCTAATCCATCGAAGTCCTTAGTTCTGGGAAGGTCTCTAAATGCACTAATGTTGCTTTTGGCTTCTGTAGTTCTGCTTCTGGCTAGTGTTCTTGTAAGTCAACTCAGAATATGGTTTTTGTGCTTAAAAGCTCAGCAGTCAGTGCTACAGTGGGATCCGAACACCCAGTGTAGTCACCAGCCAGCTAGTAAAGACTTTCTATTGGCTTAAGCTCATGCCTGAGCAGTCTTCTCTGGTGGGTATCCCACAACAACATGAGAAAATGTGTGGTACTTGCCTCTCTGAGTCTGATTTATTTTGCTTAACATGATCTCTTGTTCTACCCATTTTCCTACAGAAAATATAATTTTACTCTTTCTTATGGCAGAGTACCACTCCTTTTTTTCTCTATTCATCCGTCTGTTCATGGGCACCTAGGCTGATTGCATGACTTGTCATTTTTGAATAGCGCCTCAATAAACATGGGTGTGCACAGATCACTACTACTGGAAGCTGACTCCGGTTCCTTCAGGCATTTATATTCAGGAGTGGGCGAGCTGAATCTTATGGGAGTTCTAATTTTAGTTTTTTTTTTTTGTTTGTTTAGTTTTTTTTTTTTTTTTTGGTTTTTCGAGACAGGGTTTCTCTGTGTAGCTTTGCGCCTTTCCTGGAACTCGCTTTGGAGACCAGGCTGGCCTCGAACTCACAGAGATCCGCCTGGCTCTGCCTCCCGAGTGCTGGGATTAAAGGCGTGCGCCACCACCGCCTGGCCTAATTTTAGTTTTATGAGGAATCTTCTTTCTGATTTCCAGAGAGGTGTACTACTACTTCTCTGTGTAACAGCCCTGGCTGTCCTGAAACTCGCTCTGTGTAGATCAGGCTGGACTTGAACTCCTGATCCTGCCTCTATATCCCAAGTGCTGGGGTTTTATGTCATTACACCTGGCTATTGTTTGAGATTTTTCCCCCTCCTCCCCCTCGTCTTCTTTGATAACTGTAAATCTGACTGTGGGGGGCGGAGGGGGTGGGAAGGTCAGGGGGATAGACTCTCAGTGAAGTTTTGGCATCTGGCAGTGAATGTCCTTGGGTAGTAAATGTCTTGATTATCCTTTTTGTTAATGAAGTTGATCAGGGGAACTAAAACAAGCTATCTAAATGGTTTTGAAAAATGCCCTTGTTGGACTCACATTTTTCCTAGATGAAAATGGTTAGTATGAGTGGAAAAGAATTGGAGAAAAGTTATGGTCACTGGTTGGGAAGCACTGGTGTTCAGCAGCTTTGGCTATGCTGTGTATAGTAACTGAGATGGCTTTGGACTGCATTCTGGATGTCTTAAAATACAGCCTACCAATCCTCCCAGAACTTATTTATAGTCTAGGCTACATCTGAGGTCAATCCTGCAGGCCTTATCCTACTGTTGTACAAAAGGTTCCCATGTCTCTTGCTGTACAGAGAATAATAAAGTTTGTGGTGTCATGTGGGGTAAAATTAACAGAGTTATTCTTTTTTTTTTTTTTTTTTCGAGACAGGGTTTCTCTGTGTAGCTTTGCGCCTTTCCTGGAACTTGCTTTGGAGATTGAACTCACAAAGATGCGCCTGGCTCTGCCTCCTGAGTGCTGGGATTAAAGGCGTGCGCCACCACCGCCCGGCTTTAACAGAGTTATTAATCTGGATGGTTTACAGGGTGGTATAATCATGAGAAAAAGAAGTCAAGATGACGTACAATCAAGGGTAGATGTGAGACATGCTGCCATGGGTCCTTACATGCCAGCATATCTTACAGAGTAATCAAGAATGTAGGCACAAGCCTTTCTCTATCTCAGAGTCGTTTGCTGCAACAGCCTTGAGATCGTCTCCTTAGGACAAAAAGCAGGGTTGCAGGCTGCTTGCTGTGAAACAGACTTCCCATGTTTGGGATGTTCCTCTCCTGTAATACACATCACCATGGGTGTGGGGTCCATCTGGCCCTCTGTGTTGCTCAGATTGTACTTGGCGGTGTGGTGAGTAGAAGAAATGCATGCAAAAGGCTCTTGTGTCTTGCTGTGCAAGACCTAAAGACCTAAAAGTTACATCTTTCTGCCAGCATCCATAAATAAACAATAGCTAACTTATTAACTCATAGGAAGGGTAAAATTAAAACCCCAGACCTGACACTTATGAGTTCCATCTTCTCTTTGTTAATACAATTAGGTTTGTTTGTTTGCTTTGAGACAGGGTCTTATGTAGGCCAAGATGGGCTCAAACTTGCTATATAGCTATTCAAGGATACTTTCTGTTACTTTATAAGTCACCTTGAGCAAAAATGACTGAGGGACAAGGTTTATTTCATCTGACAACTTCCAGCTCACAATTGTCACTGATTGAAACCTAGGTGGGAACTCAGGCAGGAACCTGGAGGCAGGAACTGAAGCAGAGACTTTGGAGGAAAGTTGCTTACTGGCTTTTCCCCCCGGCTTGTGCTTAACTAGCATTCTTTGGGGGGGGGCAGGGAGTATTGTTTTATTCTGCTTTTTTGATACAGGGTCTTGATATATGGTCTTGGTTGGCATAGAACTCACTATGTAGATCAGGCTGGCCTCAAACTCATAGAGATCCACTTGCCTCTGGCTCCCAAGTGCTGGGATTAAATTAAAATCATGCTCCACTATGCCCAGCCTAGCCGGTATTCTTATACAATTCAGGGCCACCTATCCAGGGATGGCATGGTTCACAGTGACCTGGGCTCTTCTACATCAATTAGCAATCAAGAAAGTACTTCCACAGACTTTTCCACATGATGATCATCTGATGTAGCAGGCAATTTCTTAACTGAGAATTCATCTTCCAAGTTATATCTAGGCTTGTGTCAAGTCAAATATTACATGGAAAGAGAGCCCAAATTAGAGATCTCCATTGGGTCCCTTTCCTCAGAGCTTGGGGAACCCCACAGAAGAGGGTGAGGAAGAATTGTAGGAGCCAGAGGGGTCAAGGACACCAGGAGAACATGGCCCACAGAATCAGCTAAGCAGGGCTCATAGGGGCTCAGAGACTGAAGCAACAGTCAGGAAGCCTGCATGGGTCTGCAATAGGTTCTCTGCAAATATGTTATATTTGTTAGCTTGGTGTTTTGTGGGACTCCTAACAGTGGGAGTGGGGGTATTTCTTGACTCTTTCTCTTGCTCTTGGGACCTTTTTCCTCCTGGTGGGTTGGCTTGTCCATCCTTGATATGAGAGTTTGTGCCTTGTCTTAGTGTAACTTGTTATGCGGTATTTGGTTGGCATCCCTGGGGAGGCCCGCTCTTTTCTAAAGGGAAACAGAGAGAAGTGGATCTGAGGGAGAGAGGAGGTAGTGGGAGGGTGGGAACTGGAAGGAGTGGAGGGAGGGGAAACTGTGGTCAGGATATATCATATGAGAGAAGAATAAAAAAAAATGGAAGGCAACAGAAAGACAAAGAAAATAGAAAAAAAAGCTAACTATGACAGTAGCCAAAACTGATCTTGAACTTCCTGCTTTCTACTTCCTGATACTGGGGTACAGGTGTGCTTTATCACACCCTCTTCATGTGGTGCTGAAGTCTGAAGCTGAGGCTTTGTGTATGCTAGGCAAGCACCCTGCCATCCGAGCTACATTACCTGTCCCTGGCCAATTTTAGAAGATCTGGGCGAGGCATGGTGGCTTTGGTGACACCTGTAATCTCACAGTTTGAAGTCAGCTCTGTCTCCCTAGTGTGACTTCCTAGATATGTTTAGTTGAAATATGAGATCCATGTTTTAAAATATTTGTAGGTCCATGGGCAAGATGGCTCAGAGGGTAAGAGTGCTTGAGGCCAAGCCTGACATTCTGAGTTCAATCCCCAGGACTCGTGTAGTGGAAGAAGAGAACCAACCCTAGAAAGTTGTCCTCTCATCTCTACAAGTGTGCTATGGTACACACACACACACACACACACACACACACACACACAGAGAGAGAGAGAGAGAGAGAGAAGTAGCTTTTCTAAACTAACTTTTTATATGGCATGAAGTTATAGAATGTAGCTAATTATCCCAGCACCATTTCCTGAAAAAATGAGACTGCACCTTTGACGGTTACAGTCAGCCATGCATCTATGTGTCTATGCTGGACTCTGTTCTGAACCATTGACTTGCCTACCTGAAACCAAACAAATAGACAAAATTGTGGTTTTGGATAAAACATCCTAGACTCTATAGGCCTGAAAAGATTAAAAATAAATGAGACTTAACTGAGCTCAGGGGACAATTTGTAATGTGAAATAAAAAGCTTAAGTGGTATAGGGAACACAACAATCAATGTACAGGGTTGGGGTTGTAGCTTAGTTTGTAGAATGTGTGTTTAATGTATATGCACAACATGGCTCTGGGCTTGATCTCCAGTACCACAAACAAACAAACAAACAAACAAACAAACAAACTAGGCATTGAGATGCACGTCTGGAATCTCAGCGTGAAGAAGGCAGAGGACCAAAAGCTCAAGGTCGTTCTCGGTTACATGGGAAGTTTGAGGCCAGCCTGGGCTACATGAAGTCTTGTTTCTAACTAAGTAAATAAACACATAAAGTTATACTGAAATACTGATAGATACTACATTAAATTTCTATATTAATCTGAATAATTTTGTTTTGTTTTGGGGATATTTTTTGTTTGTTTGTTTTTTGTTTTTGTTTTTTTGAGAGAGGGTTTTTCTGTGTAGCCTTGGCTGTCCTGGAACTTGTTCTGTAGACCAGGCTAGCCTCAAACTCAGAGATCAGCCTTCCTCTACCTCCCAAGTGCTGGGACTAAAGGAGTGTGTCACCACTGCCTGGCTAATTTTGTTTTATAATAATGCTCATTATTGAAGAAAATAGGTTGTCTTGTATTAATTCAAGTTTTTTTCTTGTATCTCTCAGAGTTGATAGTGTTTTTAAAATTTATTTTATTTGTATGTGTATGGATGTATTGCCTGCAAGTATATCTGTGAACCATTTGTATGCCTGGTTCCCATGGAAGCCAAAAGCCAGAAGAGGGCATCAGATCCCCTGGGTTACAGATGGTTGTGAGCTACAATGTGGTTGCTGGGAATTGAACTCAGATCCTCTGGAAGAGCAGTCTGCTGTGGGATGGTCTGTATGTCAAATGTGTTGCTGATTGGTCAATAAATAAATCACTGATTGGCCAGTGGCTAGGCAGGAAGTATAGGCGGGACAAGGAGGAGAATAAAGCTGGGAAGTGGAAGGCTGAGTTAGAGAGACACTGCCAGCCGCCACCATGACAAACAGCATGTGAAGATGCCGGTAAGCCACAAGCCATGTGGCAAGGTATAGATTTATAGAAATGGATTAATTTAAGCTGTAAGAACAGTTAGCAAGAAGCCTGCCACGGCCATACAGTTTATAATCAATATAAGTCTCTGTGTTTACTTGGTTGGGTCTTAGCGGCTGTGGGACTGACGGGTGACAGAGATTTGTCCTGACTGTGGGCCAGGCAGGAAAACTCTAACTACAGCAGTCAGTGCTCTTAACCACTGAGCCATCTTTCCAGTCCTGGTAGTTTATTCATGTAAATCCTCATACTGCTTAAGTGTATTTTTAATTTCTATCAGTAGTAAGGTCTTGTCTTAGTTACTTTCCTATTGCTGTGACAAAACACCATGACCAAGGAAACTTATAAAAGGAAGTGTTTAATTTGGGGCTCATGGTTCCAGAGAATCAGAGTTCATGACCATTCTGGTGAGGAACATGGAAGCAGGCAGGCAGGCATGGCACTGGAGCAGCAGTTGAGAGCTTATATCTGATCCACAAACATGAGGCAGAGAGAGAGCATGCTAACTGAGAAGTGAGGCTTTTGAAACCTCAAAGCCCACCCCCAATGACAATGTCTCCTCCAAAGAGGCCACACCTCCTAATTCTTTCCAAATAGCTCCACCAACCTGTAGCTAGAGTTTTCCTGCTTGCCCACAGTCAGGACAAATCTCTCTCACCTACCAGTCTCACAGCTGCTTAGACCCGACCAAGTAAACACAGAGACTTATATTGGTTACAAACTGTATGGCCGTGGCAGGCTTCTTGCTAACTTTTCTTACAGCTTAAATTAATCCATTTTTATAAATCTATACCTTGTCACGTGGCTCGTGGCTTACTGGCATCTTTACATGTTGTTTGTCATCGTGACGGCTGGCAGTGTCTCTGACTTAACTTTTTATTTTTTAGTTTTTTTTTTTTTTGTTTCATCTATACTTTTTGTCTGGCCACTGGCCAATTAGTGATTTATTTATTGACCAATCAGCAACACACTTGTCACAACATACAGACCATCCCACAGCACCAACCAGGCACCAGGTTATTCAAATAAATGAGACTATGGGGACCACTCATGCAAACCACTATTTTCTTACTATATTTTCTGCTATACACAAAACTTGTGTGATTGGGGTTTTCTGGGCTTTTTTTGTGGTTTTTATTTGTTTGTTTGTTTTTGTTTTTGTTTTTGTTTTGAGATAGGGTCTTTTTACATAGCCTTGGATATTTTAGAACACACCATGTAGACCAGGTTAGCCTCAAACTCATAGAGACTCCTACTGCCTCTGTCTCTGGAATGCTGGGATTAAAGGTTATGTCACTATGCCTGGCCAAAACCCATGTATTTTTAAATAATTATTTCATAACTGGATCTTCAATATTTTGTTTATTTTAAAAATAACATTTATTCACTTTATGTGTGTGTGTGTGTGTGTGTGTGTGTGTGTGTGTGTGTGTATCTGCCCAAGGTTGATATCAAGAATCACCATTGATTACCTTTCTATATTATTCACTGAGGCAGGGTCTCTCGGTCAAACTCAGAGCTATGGATAAGGCTAGTCTTTCTAGCCAGCTTGCTTTGGGAATTGCATTACTAGCTGAGAGGGTAGTAACGCAATTCCCAAACACACATGCGCACACACACACACACACACACACACACACACACACACACCATATACATACATATATAATACATACACAAATATTTTTAAAAGAAAAGAACAAATAACCTCCCTTGCCCCAAATAACAACCCCAAACAAACTCACAATAGAGAAGAACTTTGGGAGTTGCAAAGCCAGAGCAAGAGAAAGAAAGGTTGGTGGCCTGCTCGCTGTCACTGCAGGTTCATGGCCCGGGTCAGCTGCAGCACACTAGCAGACTTTCTGTAGTGCCGTATAATCCGTATGGTTCCATCCCAAACCGAAGTTAGTGTTTCCTGCCAGGCGTCCAGTGCTTCACGCTGTCTCCCCATGTTAGCCTGGGGCGGTTTGCTCTTGCTTCCTGGGTCCCTCTCCACAGTTCTACGATATCCTGTGTGTGTTAGTCACTATTCTCATCGCTGGGACTAAAGAGCTCAGGGAGGGAGGGCTTCTTTTGGGTCACATGGTGAAGTCACGGCCGCAGGAGCTTGAGGAGGTCAGCCCCGTTGTGTCCCCAGAAAGCAGAGAGGCTTACCTTAGCCTCTTTCCTCTTTGTAGTCAGTGGAGGACAGCAGCCTGTGGGCTGCTGCCACCTGCATTTATTGAGGCTTCTCACCTCAGGGGACCCAGTCTACACACTCGTTACAGGCATGACCAGAGGCTTGTCTCCTAGGGCATTCTAGAGCCTGTCAAGTTGACAGTCAACATTAACCGTCATACTGCGGTTACTTAACATTTTAAAAAAATGTTATTGTGTATGCGTATTACATGATGGGGGCCACATGTGCTACAATGTATGTAGAGGTTAGGGGACAATTTTGTGGAGTCATTTCTCTCCACCTTACATCAGTGGTCAGGCTTGTGCCACAGCGCCTTTATGTGCTGAGCCATCTCACTGGCCCTGGCTGTTCTGGCTCTTGGTCTCTTATAATGAAAATATCCATTTACAAACCTAATTCCCCCTTACACAGAGTTTCATGGGGTAAAGTTCAGGCTTACTTGTCTTACATTCTTTGTACCTTTTACAGGAATGAAAATTTTGTATGCATTATAGATAAACAATTGCCAAATGTCTAGGTTGAAAAATTTTGGGGGGAAAAATGCTGTGAACACCTTTAGTCCCAGCACTCAGGAGGCAGAGCGAGGCCAGCCTGGTCTACAGAGTAAGTTCTAAGACAGCCAAGGCTACACAGAGAAACCCTGTCTTGAAAAACAAAAAACAAACCAACAAAAAAAGAAAAGAAAAAAAAAAGATTTGGGAGATAGGAAGTGTATTTTACACATCTCTTCTTTGTATTGTGAATGTGTAAGAGATGGGAGAAGTTCGTGAACGCCAATGGTTGTTGTTCTGTTCCTCACACCATCTGTGCCAACCTCGCCCTCACTGGTGAAAACCTCAGAATAGAAGATTTACTAAGTGTTCAGCAGACTGTTGTTCACAGTAAATAATGCCAATGAGCCTGTGAAAGGGAAACTGTAAACAAACACTGTGATTAAACCTCTGTCCAGGGACTGTGCTAGGATTTCATTTAAATAAGATTCTTTGCTTCTCTTTCACACTTTCAAAGAGGCTTGGGATCTGGAAGAACTGGATTCGAATCTTCGGTCTGCAAGACACTAGCTATCAGACCTTTGCTATGGTTTTTAAATTTAAAATGGGTATTTGGGAAACTGAGGCAGGAGGATTGTGACCAGGGCTGGCCTTGGCTACACATGAAGAACCTGTCTCAAAAGAAGAAAAAAAAAAAGATAATCATTATGAGGATTGAATATGTGACTATATGTGTAAGGTGTCCCTCTACTCTGCGTTCTCTTCAGATCCTGTAAATTCTCTGCCTTTATAAAAAGATGCCTTAGGGCTGGCAGGATGGTTCAGTGAGTAAAGGTGTGCGGTGGTTTGAATAGGAATGGCCCCCATAGGCTCATATATTTGAATACTTGGTCCATAGGGAGTGACACTCTTAGGAGGTATGACCTTGTTGGAGGAAGTGTGTCACTCCTCCAACAGGGCAGGCTTTGGAGTTTCAGAAGTTCAATCCAGCCCAGTGTCTCACTCTCTCTCCCTGCTGCCTGATGATCTGGATGTAGAACTCTCAGCTCCTTCTCTAGCACCATGTCTGCTGGTATATTACCATGCTTCCTGCCGTGATGGCAATGGACTAAACCTCTGAACCTATAAGTCAGCCCCAATGAAATGCCTTCCTTAATGAGAGTTGCTGTGGTTACGGTGTCTGTTTAGCTGTTGGCTGCCCTGGACTCCTCCTTCCCAAATAAATCTGTTTCTTAAAAGAGTTTTGGGTGAAGATCTTTTCACCTGCACAGAACAGAAGAACCTTGCTGAGATGTTCCCTTAAGGGAGACTGAGCAGAAAAAAGTAACAGCTTTTCACAGGAGCTGGAGGAGATTGCTACACTTCTGCAGGGGTTTCCCCTTCAGCAGAGCGAAGCAGAAG